>NW_027185341.1:6512500-6990000 GCF_022577435.1 Embiotoca jacksoni | reverse complement strand
TCAAATTACTTCATGCCGCAGTCTAGAAGGACTCCCAGTGAATGGAGGATTTGTGCTGTAAACAATGACACCACCGAGAGCTCCATCAAAAAAATACATCCAAACTGAGACTCGCTCTCTAAAGGGATTTGTGTAGTTGTGGCATAATTCCTGATAAGTCTGTGATATGATTATTAGCTTAAGCAGAAGGGTTTACTTGAACTGGAAGTCTGGTCTCGGCTCTTCTGTTCCCAGGAAGTGACATATATATATATAAACAGCTATGTGTTACTCAATAACTCTGAATTCAACCACTCCATTCAGCAGCCAGCCACATTACATTGTGTGCAACACAGTGGGTTTAGTTACCAAATCCTGAGATCAATTAATGCAGGTGGAGACGCATCACGCACAAACATACACACTTACAGTACAAAAATTCAAAAGCACAAATGTTTAAGTAACATTGTCAAGAATTGTGGGACGACAACAAGCAGGAAAATTCAACAGTTGAAGTGAAAAAAGAACAGTTCTTATAATGATTATCGTCTGTAAGGAGTTCGGTTGACAAAATCAGTGAATACAAATGACATACATCTAACCTAACTAAATCTAATCTTCTAAATCCACTCGATTTAATTGTCTAAATCGATCTAATCATTAAATCCGAATCCTAAACTACTGTTAATAAAATAATTGCAGTAACCTAAACTTAATTCCATTCAAGCATTGCACGAAAAGTTCACTCTTACCACAAGGCCCGCTAAGTAGCTGTTAAAGGCCCAGTGTTCAGGATTTAGGGGGAGTTTATTGTTAGAAGTGCAATATAATATTCAATATTATGTATTCATTAGTGTGTAACCGCTTGAAATGAACAATCATTGTGATTTTTCTTATCCTGAAGTTTTCCCAGTTGTCTCAACACTTACAGGACTTCAGCTAATGTGCCAGCAAACGGTTTCCTATTTAGTCCCCCAGCAGTGACAGAGAAACACCAGCACTACTTTAGAATACCTGTCAATTGGAAGTCCAATATTTATTCTCCTTTTAGCTCTTTTTTTTCGGCTAAGTGAACCAAAACAGTAAAGTAGCGGGCTGGAAAACCAAAACAATAAGCTAGAAGACCCCAAAATGCTCCACAGGGCTGATGGAAACTGGAAATGAAATGTGGATAATTCTGGGTTGGTTCGTCAATCTGAGCAACACCTTCTGCATTACACGTAGTACTTAAATCCATTGTTGATATAATTGTCTCAGTCATAGCAGCTTTAAAGTGTTCAAAGAAATTGGAATGTGAAATCTAGTTGTATGAAACAATCTGGAGAAGACAGTGTAATTAAATCAAAAGTTCCAGAACAGCTACTAAATCGACATGATAAGATCAGTTTGTCAACTTCTGTTTCTACGATAAGGATAAACTTTAAATCCTTCTCACTACAAACTATCAGCCTTCAATATGAAAATAATATCTTCACGCTACGAGTATAAAGCTTTTCTCTCTGAAGGATACAAATACCCAGAACACAGAGACACACACTCTGGGAACGCTCCAGTGCCGCCACCCTTTCGTTTCTCCACACAGTCCACAGGTGTTTGGGGGGAAGCAAATGAAAGTTGGCGTATCCAATTAGGGCCTGACGTCAGGGTGCCACCCTGTATGGCGGCGAGCCCGCTGACACAGCGAGCCATCTGGGCCGCAGAGAGCCAGCGACAGGCCCATCCATTCCCGTGCCCTGCCCTCTGGGCCTGCAGCCAGGGAGACAGACTGGGAGAGCTGGCGGGGATCGGCGCTCCTCGCTCGCCAAGCCGGAGCATGTTTTGATCATTCAGTGGGGTCAGAAATGTGCATGATTCACTTTATTTAATGCAACGGGTTGGTTTCAGCCGCGTAGTCGGAACTGGTCACAGATGGATCCTGGCTGTTGCGTTAAGGCCATAAATAATACCTCATATTTTCACATAAATATGTATGTTTTTTTTCACTATCACCAAATGATGCAGACGATATTAAATAGTAGGCCTACTGATTTGTTTATATGCTAGTAAACCGTCTACTTTTCCTTCGTAAATACAGCACGAAAACACCTTAACATGCACTAAAAGAAGATGCCGACAAATTAACAAAACCAAAGAGTTACTCCTGTTTTTTCCTGATATTTGAAACACTTTGCTGCATCTGTATTACACCGAGCAGTCGCAGCTATAAATACCTGGGAGAGACGTCGCTGGTGGAACGGTGAAGTAGCGATGATAGCAAAGAGACAAAGCCTGGAAGAGAGTTTAAATACCCTTCGGCTAGGTTAATCATGGCTGACAGAGAAGTACATGCTCGTAACTCGGTGAGTTCCCTGGATGATAATTGAGAGGTGGAGACCGGGTGTGATGAGAAAATTAAAACGATAATTGTCTTCCTGCTTGAACTAAAAGCTCCCTTTTTCTCATTTGAATTTCAGAAAGGTTCCTATTAAATCGTGTCACTTGAAGCAGTCCGGAGAGTCTCCTAACGAGGATAGGTTGAAGCCTTGTATGTGGCTGGTCCATGTACCAAACGCTAGGGGCCTTTTTTTTTTAATCTAAACTAGGGCTTTTCACGTCGTTACTCTGGGAGAAGCAGCAGCAGCAGTAACGTCGTCGCCGTACCGGGCTGTAGTGGTGAAAAGGCCGTAAGGCAAAGCTACTTACCAGTCGGTCGACATCCCCGCCCTTACCCGTGGTCATGAACTCTGGGTAATGACTGAAAGATCCCAGAAGCAAGCGGCTGAAATGAGTTCAGCCATCTGGGAGGAGTTCTTCCTCACTGATGGGAGCCGGTTGAGGTGGTTCGGGCACCTGACTTGGACGCCTCTTGGCCGCCTCCTGTTGGAGGCCTACCAGTCAGAGCCAACTGGGATGATAACCTTGTGTTAGCCCGGGACCTGCTGGAGAGATTATATCTACCCGTCACTCTGGGAGCTCTGCTTTCCGTATCGCACTGCAACCCAAAGTGGACTAAGCGGTCAAGACGATGACGTGAGCTCATTTAAAAGTTATAGTCTCGGCATTGGTCAGACAGATTGGTGTGATGTCAGGTGTAGTCACGTGGCATTGATGGTCTAAGTAGGATCACTCAGTGACACTTTCACGTTCATAGGCCTTGCACATCTGTGCAATAATCCTGTTGTTTAATCAGCATCTTGAGACCGAAATTTGAGAGAAGTAAACCTTTTCTGTCTATAAAGTCCGTCTCAGATCTTTCACCTTCAACCGCTGAAAAATTAGAAGTGAAACAAAAGTGTTGCGTTCATATTTTTGTCGAGTTTAAATGTAACTCGGTAACCCGCCGCTGATGTGAACACTCCACTCGCAAGTCCTGAACATGTGAAGCCTCCATCCCATGAGCACAACAACAGAGAGAAAAGCAGGAAGTGAGTCGTATGTCTGCAACAGTCAGCGGTTAGATGAGTCCTCGACATGCCTTCTGTATGTTCCTGCAGCACAGGAGGAGTCACTGCTCGGTGTGCGCAGACGCTTTTGGCCAGAGGAAGAAGTCGATTCTCTGAAAAATCTGTGTTTGCTCCATAAAACATTAAGAAAAGCAATGTCGTTGCACAGTAACTGCATGTATGTGTCAAAAACTATAAATCATCCAGTTGTACTACTCGGCAGCAGTCCTCTGTTTTTCTCTGTCTGTTGTTTGAGCAGACAAAGTGGTGGCTATACTCGAGGATTTTTTTTTTTTTTTTTTCTTTCTTTCTTTCGCTCACTTAGTCAGATATGGAACAGAAGGCTCTCGGTGACATTTACCCACAATACTGTTCTTCACACCACCACCGACCGGACTCCCACTCTCTCAAAGTGAAGAAGGAAGATTGTTTCAACAGTTTGTTTGGACACACAACACAACCTCCCCAACAACTAGCCACCTGCTGCCTAAAAATGGCCGAATGCTTGTTATTTACCAGCACACTGGATGTGAATGTAGTGGGCTGAGAGGCAGACAGACGCACGAGTGGTTCATCAGGACAACAGGGAGCACCTGCGCCCACCTCACTACACAGCACCGTGAGGGTCTGTGTTTCACTGGTGATCAAAAAGTGACACGAACAATGAGTTTAAACTGTTGGATGATTCTCTAAATTGAGAGACATTTACTGTAATTGCAGCAGATTGAGAGCTATACTCAAATATTTGAAAATTACCACCAGAAATCAACTCCAAGGCTTGGAGGGCCTCCTAAACCAGATGTATTCTGGCTCTGTAAAACGAATGTCGGGCCCTTAAATGACAACTCTGCATAATTGGGGTCCATTTGATGTGCAAATTGGACACAGCCTCCTGCAATTCCTGTGATCACAACACTACAGCTATATGTTAAAGTTAGCTCCGCTTCCGGGAAGGCCCCCCACTGAGGAGCTATTGGAGCGATGGTATAGATGTCAGTGTTTTCACACGCAACACTAGTTAAATTCACACAAACAACAAAAGCCATTTAAAAGTTCTTTTGCTATTTTAAGACCCTGAACAATTCCCAGTGCTGAAATCGTTGCCCAAAGACTGTGCTTCAATTTCACAGAGAAATCCATTGTGGTTTCCATCAGGCTCCGAATAAGCAATCAAACCACTATTTGATCACAAAAATCAGGCTACTGTCTGCTGTCGCAAAATACCAATCTGTTCAAATACTGCCATTTTGTCACAGCCCGGTGGGATCTCGGAGTTAAGCGAAGGGGCCGTAGGGTGGGGCACCAAACACCATGTGTCTTAAGTTTAGGAAAATACCATGATAAGAAAGAAAGATCCTAGTTTGGGTTAAAGTAAGTCATTTTACTTCACATAACATACATTAAATAAGTTATTTTATGTACGTTATGTACATTGAATATGTTACGTTACTTCAGTAATTTACTAACATTACTTAAAAGAAATCCACATTGACTTTTGCTTTCTCAAACGCTGATGTCCTGGTAAAAGCCCTGCGTTTGTTCCATCCAACCACCCCCAGCAGGTCTGGCTCCACCCGAGTAAATCACAGCTTCAGGTTTTGCTGTAAATATGGTCTGGAAACTCTGTTCCCATTGAAGTCCTTATGAAGGGCTCACCAATTAGGGTGGCTAAGCGTGATGATATTTAGGAATTTCCTGTAGAGTTTCAGTGCATATGGTGGTCAATGCAAATTGATTAAAGGCTGCTTCAATGTTTTTTTTCAATGAAATCGATGTCTATGCCCATTAGAGTCAACCCTAACCTGTGATAAGTTTGGGGACGCCATCAAAGTTTCTCAAGTGCCGTCATCAAGTCAGACTTCATTACGTGTACCAGAAGTGTCCATCAGCTTCAGCTGTATTTCTTTTACATTATTATATCAGCATTGTCACTATAAGCAGCTGAAGCTAGTATGTAGCTCAAGAAGAGCCTCACAGAGCTGCTATGACCTCGCTCTGTAGACTGTCAGTCTTATAAACATATTCACCAGCAGTAATGGCAGTTAAATCAGTGTTTACAGCTCTGCCTGTCAGGAATTGTGGAGGTTATTTCAGAGGTATTGTCAAACTATTTGCCAGCTTGATTTGCTTCTATTGTTTGCCGGGCTAGTTAACAAGATACAGTGTGATACTGTATTTGCTTTGCCAGCAGTTGCAGCAAAAACTCTTGACATCCTCATCTATGAGTTTTACAGACACTGTGGCCGAACTTCTTTTTTTTTTAATAACGGATACAAGTCTGATTTTTAGATCTAAATTTCAAATGACTGTTCCTGATGTGTGTGACGCTGCTCGACATGTTAAACCTTGCTTCGACATACAGAATAATCCCATCGCTTCTTCAGCGGGCCTACCTTACTAATTACAATGGAGCAAAATTCTCCAGGGACAACATTGTGTCCTGTTTTGTCATTTTTATCAACATGCTGCAACAGCAGCAGCAGAGTTGAATTGACAGCATTTCACATAAGTCTCAAAGTTCAGAGTTCCTGCAGGCCACCGCTAACCAACTTAAAGTTTCTTTTAGCCAGCAAAGCAATTTGTAGTGTGGCATAGCGGCCATTTCCCACTGTCATCACAACACTCTCGCCTCGCTGCTGTGTCGCGTCTATAAGACCCCCGAGGAGAAGCAGAGTGTAACAGCTGAATAGAAGTGAACATGTCTCGAAACCGCCTGCTGTCCCCTTAGAAGAGACGGCACACACACACACACACACACACACACACACACACACATACACACACACACACACACACACACACACACACACACACACACACACACACACACATTCTCCCTTTCATGTACATACAGACTCACATATTAAGTCACTTCACTAAAAATACACAGACACTGAAACGCACTCTCAGACACGCGTGTGCGGGCTGCAAATGCGTAAAAGCCGGGAAAAGCAACACATTTTCTTCACGCATACAACAAATACCCACATAGCATAAAGTCAGGTAGACGTTATGACTTCCACCCTGTCAGTCCACGTTCCCTCTCACAACCCTTCGCCTGCCTTAGCGCGTGGCGGCCCATCTGCGTGCCATTACTGTGGGCTTCGACACTAATGGAGCCGTTTCACCAAGCAATAAACTGTGGGGGAACATTAGCACCCGAGATGCAGGCTAACAACACACTAAACTGACGGCTGCCGACGTGCCGCGCATCGCAGAAAGCGCCTCTGGGGCGAGAAGAGGCTACAGTCGTTCTAAATATTAATATTCTTCAGTTTCTCGGGGAAGCCGAGAAGAAGAAAAAGGAAAGCCCGGGCTTAATGTACTTCCTCAGTCAATTGTGTTCGCCCCCCCCGTAGTGGAGTGTGACCTCGCTCAGCAGGAGGGGAACAGTGGGAATAAACAGGTCATACATGTCTTCTCACACACAGTTATATAATACAGTACAGAATATCATGCACATGTTACCCTTTCTATTTCTGAATGTATTTAAAAGCCATTTAGTCTGTCAATCAATTACATCATATTTAATGCTAATTAGGTAATTTCACACTGTTGAATGTGACTAGTTTGACTCAGCCCATCTATTGCTCACAGCTTCAGTTTTTGCTGTGATTATAGTTTGATTAAGGTTTGTTCAGCCACTCTTAATGGCGGACTGATCAGATACCAGTGGGGTTGGCTCAGGTGCCACAACATTGAAGTAATTCCAACAGTGGTAGCGGCGCTAAAATCTCTGTAAATGGTGGTCAATGCCGATTGGTTAAAGGCTGCTCCAATACTTTCAAAATGTACCTGAGGTCTGCTCACATTGTGATGCAATGACTGGAAACAATCCTCAATGGAGGGCAGCAAGATCAAGCGGCAACCAACAGTGATGGTTTGGAGCAGGAAAGTGACCATATTTGGACAAGCTGTGACTGAATCTGATTGGAAACCCGGCGATACAACGTCCCGCCCACCGATAACCGTAACCTGACTGCACCACAGGCCTGTCAATCAAATAGACACGCCCCCAAAAACACAGCTTGTTGGTGCTTATTTTCTAATTAATGACGTGATTATTTTCAGATGGACCGCCAAAAAACTAATAAGAAGGAGCGACTTTCGCTAACAAAACCGGAATAACGTGTGGAAAACATTTATTGACAGAATTTTATGAGGCTTTTTGGAGCCAACCTCTAGAGGCTCTCGATGGTATTGCAGCTTAAGGCATTTCCCCATTGGCCATTGTTTTTTTTACAGTCAATGAGCCATACAGTGAATTTGAGTCCCTCCCATTATGTCCAATTTAATGCCTGCTTTAAAAAAACGCAAAACTACCGTCATACAAGACCTTAAATGTCTTTGAGGAGAGATTGTTCAAAAAATCTCAGAAGCCAAGTAATATACACGCATGGACACAGTTTTCACGAGGATATAAGTACACACACAAACATGTGGTGGATTTATTTGAAACGAAGCCTCCAGATTCCCCCTCTATGTGTTTATGGCCGTGATTGCATGCCTTTTACATGTTGACATTCAAATTTAATCCATTCTTGTAATTACCACCACCGTGAGCAAAAATAGAGGCAGAGTGATTAAAACGGGAAAATCCAATCAAACATGCTTCTTACAACAGTGAACATTCACTGATGAGGTGGCGGCTCCACATGTAGGACACAATGCAGGAACAATTACCCTCTCGCATACTGTCAAACACACGTCCAAGCATATACGTTACACACTCGGGCACGCACGTACAAACGGCTGCGCAATCAAACGCGCGCACACGCTACCACAACAATACTAATTAATCCAGATATCTTTTCCCACACAGGATATCCTTGGCTTTCATCCTATCCAATTAGATTGAACTTCCTAATGTTATGAGTTGGTGTTTGGATTAAGAGGAATTATGGAGGAATGTAAATGTTTGAAATCCTCCTTTGCGTTTGAGTTCATGCATCAGACGCTTGACAGCTATCTGCCTTTAAGTGTGTTTCTTTGTGTGTGTTTATGTGGCATAAACGCGTTACTTCAACCTTCCCTGCATGATAGCACCTTCCGCTGACTCCCCTTCATAGCGACCTCGCATCGCTCCTCCAGCTGCCTTTTCTTTTCACACTTCTGAGCTGAAAGGGGTTGAAACGAGAGCAAGCGATTCTTTAGATGTTGGCTTCGTGAACTTTGACACGGACTCTTATCTCCTTTGGGATTCTTCCAACGAAGACGTAAAGCTCGAGCCTTGAGAAGCAGCACATAGCTGACATTTTCTCCATTAGCTTTAGCCTCGCTGACCTGAATTCAAATCAGCCATGTCGAGACACTGATGTTTAATTTGGCAAATCTGCTGAGCTTCCAAGGTGATTACATGGTCATGACTAAAAGATAAAATGAAATATAAAAGGATAACTTTCAGCACCACAGTGGTTGATGCGTGATGGCTCTCCTTGTTGATTTACTTATATAAAGTTATATGTATATGTATATATATATATCTATATATATATATATAAAGTGATCAAATTAACTGGAAACTAAACCAACACTACATCTTTTCATTTATTCTTCCCAAGCAGCAACCTACAGTGATGTCACCTATTGGGTTGTAAGCGGCCATTTTGAAACCTTGAGTCTGGCATTTTTGCTGACACCATCTTGGTTTTGTTTTTTTGGAGCAAGAGGTGGTTGTGATTGAAAACTTTAGGACACTATGCCTGCTCACCTATACTTGTCACCTGACTGCATCCCGGGCCTGTCAATCAAAACAGACCCGCCCCCACACATACTTCTCTTTGAGGCCTAGTATCTATTTAATTATAGAATTATTTTCAGAAGGACCACCTGAACACTGATCAGAAGGAGTGAATTTAACAAATGACGCCTTAACAATTAGTGGAAAAACTTAATTCACTTTGAAATTTACGCTTTTTGAATGGGAATGGGTTTTTTTTGGAGCCTGACCCTAATGGCCCTCAGTGGTATTGCACTTGAACGCTCTTCCACATTTCAGATCCACAAACTAAATCCATTATCAATTACTGTCTGTAATCTTCGCAGGAAAAGCACAGCTGTAACTACCATTAATGATGATTTGATTTCCTTCTGCTCACATCTGAGACCAGCATGATCAACACCAGGGTACTGATAATGCTGCATGTGAGCTTGATCAATGTCATCCAGGAAAAAGTTTAATGAGATCTGTTAAATAATTTCATAGATTTGTTTTTACATCACCTGGGCTTCTCTGGTCAGAATAGAAAAAGTGAAGGAGATCGGGCAAAATCTGTGTGTCCACACAGTCCTAATGAGAGGTGTAATTAGGCAAAGTGAAAACTCAACCTGCATGTGGGAGTACCATGAGGCTTAATAGTACCATATATTTTAACACTTAAGACGACACGGACTATATATTAATACACTTTATTTCAATCAGAGATAAAACCGTCAATATTGAAACTTACCCAGCACCTCTCAGGAGTAAGAGATAATTATTGTCGGCTACACTTTGGCTGTGGTCGAATATAACTAAGTACATTAACTCAAGTAATGTGCTTAAGTACAAATTAGAGGTATTTGTACTTTACATGAGTATCTCTACTTTATCAAACTCTACAATATCTCAGAGACTATTGTCCTCTTACTCAACTACAGTAAGTTAATTTACAGAATAGAAGTTTTAATATCCTTCCTGTCCGGTTAAAACTACATATCTCCAAAGCAGCACTCCCCAGACATGGATGATGTGATGACAGGACACAATACGGACCCAACAAGCGCTTGAAATCCTTATACTGGCCAAAGAACAGGAAAAATCAATAATTCTTTAACTTTATATGACTAAAGACATTTAGGTTTGAAAATGTAAAATGTGTTAAATCGTATTAAATATATTAGCGTCCAAAATCACTCCTTGACAAGATGTAAATTACTGCGCCATGCAAATTAGTTGGCTGTAGAGATATGGATTACCCAGGAAACACCATGAAAAGACTTTTACAATTATATTAGCAGTAGCAGGCTTGAGCCTTCAGCCTCTTCCATTTCAAGGTACACGGCTCAGATGAGTAAAAAGTATTGCGGGAAAAACTTGTCGAACTGAGGAGGAAGGAGGGTGGGACAGATGAAACAACTATCTGCTTCAAATCGAAGAAGTTCAATATTGTTGTCTTTAATTCCCTCAGTTTGAATATACAGTTAATATAAACACCTATAGGGAGGTTTCAAATTCACCACAAGCACCTGCCTCCCCCGCCCCCACCCGCCCCCACCACAGAGTTTGGAGGTTCACCCCTCCAGGATGTTGCTGGTAGAGATCAAATCCGCCTTTGAGCCGCCTTGATCTCTGCTTCTCCCCTTTGGTTCTGTCTTGTTCTTCCTCGCCTCTCTATCTCGGGTCCAGGAAGTGTAGCTTTTGTGGGTTTGAGGTCTGCCGGTCGATAACGGGCCTCGGATCTGTCAGGATTTCGAGTTTATTGGTGTACGGACAGCGGAAATGTGTGTCCGCAACATCAGTCGGAAAACCTTACTGGTGCAAAAAAAAAAAAGAAATGCCGTGAACAGAGAGTTTGCAGTTCTCCCATGATCGCCCGTGACCGGGACTGACTGAGTAATGCTGATGGACCCCGTAAACTCCACGTGAGTGTCCCTGCAGTGCGGCTATCCCTCTGTTTGTGCACAATCACACCAGCACAACAAGCACCTTCTCCGCTCTGTATCTTTGTCTCACGTTCCCAACAAAAAAAAGCTTCAAGTGTTTTTCCCATCGACACACACATGCACACACACACACACACACACACACACACGCACACACGCACACGCACACGCACACACACACACACACACACGCACACACACACCCTCTCTAATGCGTCACTGACATCCACTCCAGCCTGTAACGTGTCTCCCCTGTCACCTACTGACACCGTCCTCCAAACATCCAGTCTGCCAGCCACCTTGAATTATTCATCTAATATGCCCATTTGACAAAGCCAGCAGTTGTGCTACTTCGCCAAACATTACAAGCAGGAAAAATGTATGTGTCTGGTCTCACTCCTTCACTGCCTGCTGCTGCCCGTTCAGCAGTCCCCTCCGTTCCCCTTTTCTTCTCATCTTTTCTTGCAGATGCCACATTTCCTTCCTCTTTATTAGCATCCGCTGTCACAGTGATTTGCTAAAGTGGATGTGACAGGCAGCAAGCCGTGTTCATGCCTCTTATAAAAGCCATACATTTGCTTCAATAGAATTTTTTTTTTTAATCTTGTTTTGTTTTTTCCCCCTCTTCTTCTTCTGCATGCTGTATTTGACCACGAGGAAGTGCTTCTTCTCCATTCCCTTGTTTTTTCACCGATAATATATGCAAACTGCCGCCCTCGAAAATGTTTGTTGCATTTGCTTTTGGTAATCACCTCCCACCGTGGCGTAAACAAAGAGATTACTTGAGTGCGTGTCATTATAGGTTGAGCATTACAGGGGCTTCTTGACCGGTGCTTCTTGACCCAGCTCCGAGTGCCAAAACGCTCCTCTCCCTCATCTATATTTCAGTGCAACGACGGCGTTCTGTAATAATCTCCCTCTGTAATAATTTGCGAGAATGCAGCGGTGCTACTCTGCTATTTCCAAGCACCGTTAACTTTAGTCACGTTCCACTAAGGTGCTGGAGTGGACCGGGGTCCCGACAGCCTGAAATGCTATACGCGCAGTGTCTGCGGCAGCCACCTTCTCTGCTGCTGGACTGCTTTTATTTCCACTGAAAATCCGCTCAGCTTTTACCATTTTCTGAATTCCTGACTGCTCCTCATGCTAAAAAGGCTCTCAGTGAGTCCTACTTTTCAGATTTTGACCCTTGGAGTTGGTTCTTTCCACCCGAGGTGCAAGCAGAGAGTTTCTGGCTTAGTGCGTCAATTATGGTCTCCTATAATTTGAATTTGAATTTGAATTTGAATTGCGCTTCACATCCCTCACAGAAATAAAACCCTTTTTTTTTTTTTAAAGACCATTACCAAAACATAAAAAAAGGTTGCTATTGCGTAGATAAAGGAATGTGTGATGAAACTATTGCTGACAGCCCATTATCTTAGCTTAGCACAAAGACCAAAACAGCTAAGCTTGTTCTGTCCAAAGATAACGCGATCCACATACCAGCACTACTAAAGTACACTCATTAGCACATTATATGGTATCCTACTTATTGTGCACAAAAACTGAAATGTAAAAATGACATTTTGTGGTTTACGAAGAATACATGCCAGAATAACTGCTAACTAGTTTACTGAATAGCTTTGTAGAAGACTAAATAGTCCTGCATTTAACCCCCCATAAAACCACACGACTTGAACAAGTGTTAATCAGTGAGCGTTCGAGTTACTGGTGGTTATTTGGCTACTTTTAAAAAAGAACAAGGCTAGTGGTTTCCCCGTCTCCAGTTTTTGTTCAGCTAAAACTGTAGACTCTAGCTTCATATTTCATCCAAAAATAAGAGTTATATTGATTCGCATAAAAGCAAATGAGTATATTTCCCAAAATATTTTGATATTTCTTTAGAGGGAGCATGTTTCTGTATTCATGAGTGTGTGTGTGCCTGCATGTCTTTCTACTTTTGTGTGGACCAAATTTGGTACAAGAATTGTTGTTTGGGCATATTCTGTGTTGCAAAGACATTTACGCTGGTCCTCAACTTTGACTGTGTATAAAAGTGGACATAGCGAAGTGATTCTGAAAGTGAGGCCAGCGTGGAAATGCCTTAAAGTGCAATACCACCTAGTGCCACTAAAGGTTGGCTCCAAAAATACTCTGGCTCCATTCGACTTCTCTCATGAAATACAAAGTCAATCCTTTTTTTCCTCGAGTCATAATGTCATCATTCCCTCGAGTCAAAAAAATAAATGGTGTGTTGGGGGCGTGTCTGTTTGATTGACAGGTCTGTGGTGCAGTGAGTTTTCCACTAGAGATGGGCAGAGCGTAGTGTCCGCGGGTTCCCAAGCAGGTCGAGTCAGGCTGATCGCTCGCCCAGAAGGGAAGTTCACAAACTAATGGGTGACCTCACGGCTGGTTGCCACTTGGTCCTCACAAATGTAAATTTGAGGGTCAAGACTTGGTTTTAGGGCTAAGACTAAGACATCCATTATCTGTACTTCCTTTATCCTGAACAGGGCCACGGGGTCCCTGGAGCCTATACCAGCTGACCATAGCAAACGCGGGGACACACCATGGACGGATCACCAGCTCATCAGTGGATCAACAGAGAAAGAAAAATCATCCGTGCTCACGTCCTCACTTACGGCCGAATTAGAATCACGAATCAAGCCAGCGAGCGTGTCTTTGGACTGTGGGAGGAAGCAGCTGGAGAACCTGCTCGGTGAGAACGTGTGAACTCAACACAGAACGACCCCAGAACCTTCTTCCTGTGAGGCGACAGTGTTAACTACTCCACAAGGAAAAGCATTATGTCAATGAGAGTCCTTACAAAAACTGAATGATAAATGTGTGTGTGTGTGTGTGTGTTAACCTGCGGTAGCTGTGAGTTTGGCCCCTCAGAGCCGACCGGCTCTCAGGCTTAGTCCTCCATTTACAACAAAACCCTGCTGCTTCACTCTTTTCCTAATGAGGGCTGGAGGGATGTGTCGGGCCTTTAGTTGTTTCTCTCTCTCTCTCTCTCTTTTCCCGCCTACACTGCAGCGAGGCAGGCAGTGTTAAATATCTCATCTTATTTTATCCTCCAGGCTGCCATCAATTTCAAGCTGTTCTCCTCTCATTTACAGCGGTGCCACACCGACCACGATATCAGGACGCGCATCAGCTGCCGAAACGTACACTTACATCCTCATCTCACCCGGTGCAAAGAGAAGCAGCACAATCCTTCACGTGCCAACAGACCTGCCGCTCCAATCCGTACAAACACGCCGGATCCTCCCGCACACATCTATGGATCGTTTGATCCAATTTCATGTACCATGAAACTGCAATAATAACTGAATAACTGAATGAATAATGTTTTTTTTGTTTTTTTTATTTTTTTATTCCCCCCCCCCTCCCTTCCTCCTTCTCGTGAGCGCTGATGGTTTCATGTTACCACTCCATCCCGACGGCCTGCTTCATGTTTTCATCTCGACATGAAGCTGTTGATTGTCTCCTTAAAAATGAAGCCGGACAAACGCGCACTGATCGCCCGGGAGGAAACCGCTGAGCGCAGCGCTCCACTGCTCTCTGCAGGCTTCTCCGTGAAAGTGCACTACTTTAATCCGGAGAGGCTTCGCACTCGCTTGTCAACACGTTTGAGCTGAGGTGTAGCCAGTGGCCCGATCTGTCATCTGCTGTTCCAACACTGAAGTCACTCGAGATGCGAGATTTGAAATGACAGCTACTTCTATTATTTTCAATTCTTTAAAAAAAAAAAAAAAAAAGTCAAATTATTGCTTGTATTCAGGGAAACTTTATGTCGCAGAGACATTTTTCTGCAGTTCAAGTAGACTCAACTGATAACACTTGTACTTTAACTTAATACTTTTACTTGTTACGGAGTATTTTTACATTGTTAAATGTAATGTAAGGTATTGTAACCTTGCACACTATTATTTACATTGTCTATTTATTATTTATTGTTTCCTATTTTTGTATCATTATAAAATTTTCAATTCTTCTTAGCAAATGATCCGCTTTTAAAATCAACTGTATAAGAGGAAGATTATGGTTTTTACAAGCTAATGAAAGGTTATAACTAGGTCTGAAATATATTTTGGAGAATAAAGTCTTTTCTGTACTTCTTAGATTTTACACTTGACTGAAAGTGTATGTGATGTCTCTTCTCGACTCCTATTTCCAGGCAATGGCCTCATCCAGCCCTCTCACACTGAGGTAGAGGCACAATTATGTTTTAATGCTGGGCTTGCTCAGCTTTCTCCAGTTACAATATATTTCTGCATTGGAAACAGACAAAATTTATATATACATATCTTTTACTCAATTCATAATTTAACCTTGCACACTAGTATTTACATTGTCTATTTATTATTTCTTGTTTCCTATTTTTGTATCATTATCAAATTTTCAATTCTTCTTAAATTTTAATAACCTTTTTTTACACTCCCAGTAAAAACTCTTCCTCCTCACGACACAGATAAACCTTCACTGTTGTGTTACTCTGCCGGGCGAGGCATCATGACGAGGCTTGACGTCGTGTCTCCTGCTAACTTCAAGGGTCACCTTTGATGCTGGCTGGAGTGTTGCAGCTCTTTTTAAATTACTCTCTCCATATTACAACATCTTCTTAGCCCGCAGTTTGAGAGAAATTTCAATATCAGCTCATATGGATGGACTACTAATAAACCTAAAGTTACAGATAGACGTGATGTTCTGATGTGATGCACTTTCTGCAAGATTTTGGGACCTGGCTGTCGGGATTTGCTTCCATTAAGCTACAACAAGGTCAGCAATGGTGGAGGAAATATGGTCTTTTACGTTAGTTAAATATATAACAATACCTTACATTACATTTAACAATGTAAAAATACTCCATAACAAGTAAAAGTATTAAGTTAAAGTACAAGTGTTATCAGTTGAGTCTACTTGAACTGCAGAAAAATGTCTCTGCGACTGATGGATTATTATATTTAACAGATTGTAGCCTTTAGCATTGTTGCTGGTTCAGGTGGTGCTAATTTCAATTCAATTCAATTCAATTCAATTCAATTCAATTCAATTCAATTCAATTCAATTCAATTCAATTCAATTCAATTCAATTCAATTCAATTCAATTCAATTCAATTCAATTTATATAGCGCCAAATCACAGCACAGGTTATTTCACGGCAATTAACACATTGAAGTCTTCACAACAGAACTTTACAGCATTATACAGAGGAACCCAACAATTCAACAACTACAGAAGCTAGGAGGGAACTTTTTTTTTAACTACTTTAATGTTACGTGGTTTAGTCCAGTAGGTCCTGATCTCGAGGTCCGGCCTCCTCCACAGGATAGACCTGAGAAACTGTAAAATTATTATTGGGGTGGAAGAGAAGAAGAAGAAAAGTTCTGCTACATAATTGTATATTTTTAAAGTTTGCTGTTTGTGTGTCAGTTATTTGAAATGCAATTGAACTCTCTGAGAAGTTTGGGGGGTAAAAGTCTTTGGTGGAACTGTTAACAATTCAGAGATATCAGGGTGCCAAACTCGACATGGCTATTTCTGTAATGGGTACACAGTAAGAGAGTGGAAAACTGACCGTTTGTATCACAATGCACTGTAGTCGTATTTATGGACACACTAAAGGGAACTAGTACCTATAGCTGCCAAATAAATGCATTGTAGTGAAATGTAAATCCCCTTCAAAGACAGAAGGAACAGAATAAAGTGTTTATACTTAAATCAGCCGAACACAGTCATTCATGTTGGACAAAGCGGCCTCCTGTTCCTCATACTAAACATGTCAGATGGGTTTGAAGTCGGAGATCAGTGCAGGTCAGTCAAACTGGAAAAAAACATTTGATCTACAATCTAAAATATTGTTCTACTGCATGCTGTAAATGTAAGACATTAAAGGTAGCCCAAGAAAAGTACACAAAAGTGTGTTGACAAGAGTTTTCATAGATGTTCTGCGAGATAAAAACTTTGCACATTCCTCTCCCTTTACTTGTGGACAGCATTAATACAATTAATTAGTGATGGAAGAGTCACTGAAATATGATATTTAATTAATACTTAGTTAATGTCTGCAGCAGGTCTTCATCCCTCATTTATTCAAAATCAAGATATTAAAAGAAATTAGCGTCCCTGGCAGACACACACACACACACACACACACACACACACACACACACACACACACACACACACACACACACACACACACACACACACACACAGTGAGTTTCCTGTGTCATCTCAAGGGTAAGTTGAACTAACTTTGTTGATGAGGACAAAGTTAAAAGAAAGAACGGAAGGAGGGAAGGAAACATCGCCCGGACAATTCACAACAAGTCCAGCTCAAAGGGTCCATGTGTTGTTTTACATAATCTGGTTCCGTGCAGGGTTTGTACACCACAGCAGACAAGTGACAGATTGAAACATCAAAGTGGCTAAATTCAAGCCTGAAGTCTCACAGCTATGATGACTCATGTCTGTCCCTCTCTGAGCGGGTGTGTGTGGCGGTGGGCTCAGCATCGCCCCGCTGTCATTCACGGACACACTGCGGTCTCCTCAGCCTCCTCTCCGATGGCAGAGAAACGAGGGATGACACGTTCACAAAGCCCGACTGGCAGGTTTTGTTATGCAAGCATATCACAGCTCTGTTTGTTTGTGTCGGAGCATTACAATAATCCACCTGAAACCTCGTTAACACTGCCGCTAACACAGATATTGGGGCCATAACATGTGTGTCTGGGGCCGTCATGTTACTTGATATACTATTTCTTTTTGCTGCAGTAACTGCAAAGAGATGTGTGTTTGACTACTGTACGTTTTGGAAGGATATTTTGCTATGTAAATAACTCGCCATGCGAAAACACTGTTCATTGTCATCAAAAGATGTGTTGCCTGTTAGAAAAAAATATTGTTTCCCATTTTTCAAAGTGGTTTTAGGAGTATTTGAGCAGACTGTTTTCATTCTGTGTTCACAAGCTTGTGGAAAAATCTAACAAAAAAGATTTGAGCTGTCATTTAGGAAAGTCACATCTTTTGGGCAAATCGGCGGTTAACTTGTTGGGTTTTTTTGTGGGTTTTTTTATTTTTTTTTATTAAAACGTTTAATTGCTCATTAATAGGGTCTTTTGAAACTACCACTACAAGTTTATCAGTAAAGTTTGAGATAGACTGCTATTCTCCTCCCTGTCACTTGATGGCGCTCTTGGCCTGAAACGTCTCTCGCTCTCTCTCTCTCTAACACGTTCACGTTTGTTTGTTTTTCAGCGTCACCGGATGTGCCATTTCAAAACAAGAGACACCTGCAGCTGCAGCTGTCTCTTGTTTATTTCTTTTTCTTTCTTTCTACAGTTTACACCGGGAACGAAGCTGACTTCGTGACTTCAGCACCTCGAGGACAGTTTCTCGAGGCTCCAACATGGCGGGGCCGCTGCTGGAGTTCGAGACCGAGATGTTTCTGAGCCTGTTCGGCTGCGACGGGCTGCTGGTGGTGGCTGAGGGGATGGGGCTGGACCGCATCCTGCTGCAGTTCATGCGGGTTTACTCGGAGGAGGGCAGCCTGGTCCTTCTTCTAAACACGACCACACCTGAGCAGGTGAGCGCGGCCCAGCTGAGCCGGATACACGTCTCCCTCGGTGACTAAAGAGCTGAGCCCGTCCGTTACGGGTTTTTCCATGCAGATATCGGTAATAGTGTCTTATAATTCTGATATCGACATATTTATCTGTATAAATGTAAACACACATTTGATGCAAACACTTGTGACAAAGATATGAAATGGCATCAATGCACTGAAATAGCAGTAGCAGAGTTTAAGAATGATAAATAATAAGCAAACTAATAAAATGCTAATTGAAAAATTATATATGTATATCTATATATATACATATATATGTATATATATAATTATAATTATATATATACATATATATGTGTGTATATATATACATATATATGTGTATACATATACATATTTTTATATATATATATATATATATATATATATATATATACATATACATATATATATATATACATATATATAAATCGGCTTACGTATCTATAATAGGCCACTGAAGTCATCCAATGAAAAAATAATTGCTCAGGTTGTACTTCAGAGAAGGATCTCCCTTTTTTTTAACATAATTAATATACAACTGTAAATTCCAGTCACGCGTACCTTTCTTTTCTATAACAGAAAAGTCTTTTTTTGTTTGTTTTGGATTTGCCACACAACCTTGACCTGAATGCAACACTGATACGATCCTACAATGACAAACAATACAAGTTTTGCCTCGCTCGGAGTTGCGCGCGGGTTTAACGGAGTTGTGTGTTCCGGTGGTTCCTTCCCAGGAGTACCTCACCGAGCAGCTGCGCGTGGAAGGTGTGACCCACCTGCCGAGGACGGTGACCAGCGACGTGCAGAGCGCCGAGCGCTACGACGTTTACACGGAGGGAGGTGTGCTGTTCGTCACCAGCAGGATCCTGGTGGTGGACTTCCTCACAGACCGCATCCCTGCTCATCTTATATCAGGTCAGAGACCGGCTGCTGGCGGTTTAAATGAGAGCCACGATGGTTCTGTTATTTCTAGCAGTCGCTAGTCTAAATTACTTTACAATATTTGTTTGTGTTTTAATATTTATGTCAGTTGTCAATAAAATTAAATATAATTTTTTTTTTTTAAACCATTTCAGTGCTGACGGTGCTCTCTGTTTGAGTTTTAAAGAAGCAATTTTGTAATCTTAAATGCAGAATCTATGATTCAAATGGAAATGCAATAGTAGCCCCGTCCACCAAAATTTCAAAACACTTAACTGAAGCACACTGTCACTTAGAAATTGACATGCGTTTTAATATATGGACAAAAGAGACAACACATAAAGCCAAGTTACTTTTTGTTCTGATTCCTAACAGAGTGAATAGGCGGATATATTTGATTATTGTCAGATGAAAAATGGTAAAAACATCTGTTAAAAAAAGGAAATTGGGTTAAATACAATTTAAAGTAAGCCTCTGATGTTGAGCTTGAAAGTAAACGTACATAAGAATAATAACCACAAAATTATAAAACACAGAACGTAGTGTTAACTTCATTGATGGGTTTTTCATTGCATCAGTACGACTATAGACTGTCCGTCTGTGGCGTCTTTCTTCAGGCATCCTGGTGTATCGCGCCCATAAAATCATCGAGTCGTGCCAGGAGGCGTTCATCCTGCGTCTGTTCCGGCAGAAGAATAAGACGGGCTTCATTAAGGCCTTCACTGACAAGGCCACAGCTTTCTCCTCTGGCTTCTGCCAAGTGGAGCGAGTGATGAGGAACCTCTTTGTCAAGAAGCTCTACCTGTGGCCCAGGTAACGGAAACAGAAACGTGTCCCACCACAGACATTTTATTGTATTTACAAGAGTAACTGCATGTTCGCTCTCTGCGTGCTTCGTTAAAAGGTTCCAGGCATCGGTGAACACAGCTCTGGACAGGCACAAGCCAGACGTGGTGGAGCTCCACGTGTCACTGACTCCAGCGATGAGGGCCATCCAGAGCTCCATCCTGGACATCATGGGCGCCTGTCTGAAGGAGCTCAAACGCTACAACCCCACCCTCGAGGCGGAGGACTTCTCACTGGAGAACACGCTTGGAAATGCTTTTGAAAAGGTTTGGTGGTGTGTTACTGACGTACATGACACATGAAGCTGACAAACCTTAGCTTGCAGCACATTCACAACACAGAGTGGTAACGAACGTGTTTAAAATTCAGACCAAAGATTTCACAACCAGATGATGTGAGAACTCGAAAGCAACCAGATGAGACGGCGTGACATCTTCACAGCAACGACTTTCAGTGCTTCGGTACGCAGGCTTTTTCATAGCTGGATATAATTTGTAGCGTCTTCAAACATAAATGAGGGAAGGGATGGTGAGTTACTCCAGTAGTTGCGAAAACAAACAAACAAACAAACAAATGAACGAAAGGGTCGAGAATTCTGTTGTAAAATGTTGATCTTTGTTTGAACATCTTTTAAGACATTGTTGTTCCTCAGATAAACTGATGAGGTGATCGTCTCTGTCTTTCACCCAGAACTGCCATTGCGATCGAACGACAGTTTGTAACTCAGAAGTGCCCAAATTCTTTCCTGTGAACGTCCGCGAGCCGAAAATACATTTTTGTCATGCGAAATGACATTTTATTAAGATGTTATATATTTTGCCAAAAATTAACACCCTAAATCCGAAATATAATTTCAATATAATTAAAACTCTCCACTTTAATCTGCGTGAGAGTAATTTTTTTTTTTTTTTAAATTTCAGAAGTTATTGTCCAAAACAGTCGCCTTGCTTATCTCTTGTCAGTGTGCCACTGCTTTGATCTCTTATGTTGACTGGCAGCTCAAACTCAGTGACGCAGGACATATCATCATTCTTCATAGATAAGATGGAGGCCAGTGTAATTTAATAGGGAAGCTACACAGCACTATGCTGTACACAGCATATTATGTACTTGTTAGCCGCACAAAACTTACAGCTCGTAGTCATTACAGTTTGGATTTTACTGCACTTTAGAAGAAGAATAAACACAAGCTTGTCAAATGCCGAGGTGGGCCAAGCTTGGCCCGCGGGCCCTAAATTGAGCTTCTCTGTTGAAACTACAGTGTACAGATGATTTTGCTGTGAGCTGTTTGGCTGTTGAAAGCACAAACCCACCAGCTGGCCTGCAGACGGTTCACACTGCTGCAGCTTTTCTCTGAAACGTTTTAAAACAGTCTCGTCTCATCGTGAATCTCTGGTCTGAACTGGGATTTTTTTTTACGGCTCGATGTAATTGGACCAAAAAAAACAGGAGTGAGATAAGTCGCTTAAATTTGCATCCAGAAATGTTATTAAAGCTCTTATTAATAAATTCCACTGCAGGGCAGCCTACATCCGTCTCCATGGAGATGTGGAATAAATGTGGAAAAGGCTTAGAAATCGTCTCGACAGAAAAAATATGACCTGAATTTTAGAGTTTCCTCCTCAAACAGAATTAATGTCATATAATACATTTTGTGCTTGCTGCAGTATTACAGGTAAGTTTAGGTAGTACATGAAAATGCCGTGCTGTGAAGTCTTGATGATGACCTTTCAGTGAGCTGATTTCCTGGTTAAGGTTTTGTTTTGCCTTCTTCCCATCCAGAGTATCCGTCACTACCTGGACCCCCTGTGGCATCAGCTGGGATCAAAGACCAAAGGTCTGGTTCAGGACCTGAAGGTGCTGCGGGTGCTGCTGCTCTACCTCACCCAGTACGACTGCGTCACCTTCCTCAACCTGCTCGAGTCACTGCGCTCCAGCCAGAAGATATTTGGAGCCAACTCGGGTAAACTAGACGTACTTTATGCGCTCCCAGTGCCCGATGGGAGGTTGTGATTTATCTTCTTCTATCTCTGTTTGATTTGCGCGTCAGGCTGGCTGTTCCTGGACTCCAGCACCTCCATGTTTGTGAACACCAGGAGCCGAGTGTACCGCATCCCCGACAGCAAAAAGAAACTCAGAGTGGGAGCAGAGGCGGAGAAACCGAAGTCTGCTTCAGGTAACCGACCGGCGAGCAGGTCCTCTGACGACGAGCTCTTCAGAGATGTTCACCGTGTTTGTGTGTGTATTCATATTGAAGCGGCTGAAGTCTGTGTGTGTGTGTGTGTTTCAGAGGTGAAGCGGGAGCTGGTGCTGGAGAAGAGTCCGAAGTGGGAGGCTCTGACCGAGGTGCTGGAGGAGATCGAGAGGGAGAACAAGAGCTCTCAGCAGGAAGCGGGTCAGAGCTCAGTGCTGTTAAACCGTTATAATGCCAACAGTTTATTTCAGTCTATGAGTTTACTAATAATGTACCATATTAAGAAAAGTCGGTAGACGTTACGTTTTGGAATATAAAAGATGTTCTTGTATTCAGATCCTGTACTTGGGTAAAAGGACTGATACAGTCAAAATACTTCATTACAAAATTGGGGATGTTGTACACTGACGTGTATGTTTACCTCACTGAGTCTCCAGGTGAGCAAATTACCAGTGAAATCTTTTACTTTGCTCTACAAAAAGTATTCTTGCCAACAATAGCACTGTGCTAACTGTTCGAGCTACATTATAACACACAGCGTCCTGTTGTCTTCCCTTCGTATAGCTTAGGGCCAAGAAGGCCTTTTCATCAGGATCTTTTTCAAGACATGTCAGAGGAACAAATCAGAGATCAGCGTTTTAAGCAGGATTGTTTTCCTCAGAAAAGGCGTGGTGATGATGTAATGCTGGCCTGATGCCTGAAGGCAAAGGTGTGGAGTTACAGGGTTTTTTTTTCTTGGAGAAAACTTTAAATCTGTAACGTCTCCATGTCAGGACAGTGAGTTTAAGTATACCACCGATTGTGTCCTACCAAATAGAGCAAAATTGAAATGTAGAAATCTACTTAAAAGTTGATTTTATCGTTCTTCTAACAGCAACATTTTACCTGATTCATTTCTTTTTGATAATCTTCTAGTAATGCTTGAGACAGATGGATCTTGCTTCAAAAAATGATAGACAATATATACAAAATATACAATAGACGATAGAAATTCTTCCAGAGTGCAACTGGATGTTTTCTGAAATAGTTCGGGCCAAACTACGCCTATGTCTGACAAGTGCAGAACTCCAATCAAACCATGTATATGATGTGGCTTCACAATAACTTCAGTGCGGTGTGTGTTTTTGTCCGAACATGTCGCCCTCAGGTCGTGTGCTGATTTGCGCCAGCGATGACCGGACTTGTGCCCAGCTGCAGCAGTACATCAGGCACGGCTCCGGTTGGCTGCTCAACCGACTGTACGCCCGAACGGTCGGGAAACGGGACTCGGCTGCGGCTTCCGCCTTTGAAATGGACTCAAACAAGAAGGGAAAGAGCTGGGGCAAGAGGGGAGCCAAAGGAAAGGAACCTGCGCAGAAAAAACCCACGAAGATCACAAAAAGCAAAGGCAGACCGTCCCTGACGCTGACCCAGATGATGGGGAAAGAGGAAGCAGCGGTGTTGGGTAGCAGCGGAGACGAGGACGAACTGACGGAGGAGGATGAAGGCGAGGAAGAACTGAAGCTGGATTTGTCATCGGATGCCTATTACGGCATCCTGAAGGAGCCGTTAACCGTCATCCACCCGCTGAAAGGCTGCACCGACCCCCACAGCTTGACGCGGGTGCTGCACGAGGTGGAGCCCAGCTTTGTGGTGCTGTACGACGCCGAACTCAGTTTCGTCCGCCAGCTGGAGGTCTACAAAGCTAACCGGCCTGGGAAGCCGCTCAGGGTGTATTTCCTCATCTACGGAGGCTCGACCGAAGAACAGAAGTACCTGACAGCACTGTCTAAGGAGAAGAAAGCTTTTGAACACCTCATCAGGTCCGAACGGGTCCTTTCTCCTCAAGCAACCGAGGGTACTGTCGGCTGATCTGGTTGAAGTGTTGGTTTCTCATTCTTTGCGTGTTCTTGTGCAGGGAAAAAGCTACGATGGTCGTCCCACAGGAGAGGGAAGGGCGAGAAGACACTAACCTAGACCTCGCTAGAAATCTCGAGCCCGCCAACGCCACCACCAACACGCGCAAAGCAGGCATGTCGACTTTAGTGTGAAGAATTGTTGTTTTTTTTTCTTTAGATTTTTCGATTTTCGTCTATTTTTCACGACCTGTGAAAGTTTAAAATGGTCAACAGCACATATCTGACTGGTTTGTGTTTGTATTTCCATTTCCTGTCCCCAAACCAGGAGGCCAGGAGCAGCCCACAGAGCCCTCACGAGTCATCGTGGACATGCGGGAGTTCCGCAGTGAATTACCGTCTTTACTCCACCGCCGTGGACTCGACATCGATCCCGTCACCCTCGAAGTAGGCGACTACATTCTGACTCCAGACACCTGCGTCGAGCGCAAGAGCGTCAGCGACCTGATTGGCTCGTTGCAGAGCGGCCGCCTCTACACCCAGTGCCTCTCCATGACCCGCTACTACAGGAAACCAGTGCTGCTCATCGAGTTTGACCCGGCGAAACCGTTTTCCTTAACGGCCCGGTCAGATTTCCGTCACGAGATTTCGTCAAATGACGTTTCTTCAAAACTCACCTTGCTGACGTTGCACTTCCCGCGGCTGCGGATCCTCTGGTGCCCCTCCCCGCACGCCACAGCCGAGCTCTTCCTGGAACTGAAGAAAGGCCAATCCGAACCTGATGCATCGGCAGCGCAGGCGGTCACGGCCGAGTCGGACACGGTGGCTGAATCGGCAGACCTCTACAACCCCGGACCTTATGACTTCCTGATGAAGATGCCTGGGGTCAATACGAAAAACTACAGGGCTCTTATTAAAAATGCAGACAGCCTGGCAGACCTGCTCAAACTCACCCAGGACAAGCTGGCAGAAATACTTGGCAACGCTAACAATGCTAAGTTGCTGTATGAGTTTCTGCATGATGTCGCTGACGTCCCCGCTCCTGTACAGAAAGCCAAACAGACATGACAGCAGGGACTCTATCAGGATTAGTTTTGTATTTTAAAAACAGGATGAAAGTGTGTAAATGTAGAACAATGTTGACTGAATTACCCCCAGGTATTTATACAGTGCAAGTCTTTGTCATCGTAAGAGAAATGTCTTATTTTATTCATGTACAGAATGAACAGAAATAATGCAGATATTTCTGTTGTATTTTGGAAATGATTCTCCAAATACGAATAATATGTGAAACTTTTAATGATTTTAAAGTAACGGGGGGGGGGGGGGGGGGGGGGGGACAATAGCTTTATAGTCTGGAATTAAAAATAAATAAATAAATAAAAAAAAGTTGTATAATTTATAATAGCCTGTTTTTTCAAAATAAAGCTCTCTGGAATAACACAGCTTTTGTGGCTCACTGAAGATAGACATTTGACATCCTTTATTTTAATCTCTCAACCCTTCCTTCCTTCCTTCCCTTGAGGTAATCAGACCACGTAGTTCCCCGTGGATAGCAACGAGCGTCATTTCAGCAAGTTATGTAACACAACCAAAACAGACCATAAGATAATACAAAATAAAATAATAATAATCTCACGAGTTTCCTGTGGACAACCTGTGTTTTTTCCAATATACATCACCACTGGTGTTATGCTGTGAACTGTGCGGCAGAGAAGTCCTGCACCGGTTCGCAGGGTCGTTCATCGGGGCGCCGACCAGGGGCAGCGACCACGCCCCCCGACGCTGCCTGTCCGACAGCGTCATGACGTCACTCTGCATCCGACCCTAGACCAGTCGCAGCCATTTTACTCCGCGAATTAAAGTTCAATCTCAAAGCTGGACGAAGAAGAAAAAAAAAAAAAACCTACACCGTTAAGACGATTCCGGTGACATTAATGGATATCTCGTTGCGAGCCACCGCTCGGATGGATTCATCTTTCCGGTCGTCGTGATTCGGTAAGGCCGACGGAGCCGACGGCGGCGCCGTCTTGTTTTTAGCATGTTAGCCTGCCTTAGCGACGCCGAGCTAACTGGAGAAAATGTGAGGAGGTTGTTGTTCGTGATGTTCAGACTTGAGACAGCAGACGAGGCTCGGTGGGAAGACTTGAACGGCGAAGCGTGGACAGCGAGCACAACTTATCTCCAGATGTGTTTCCTGCTTCTATAAATGACGGCTTCTCGTTTATTTTTGTTATTCTGCACCTCACTCACCTGTCAGATTTAAAGTAGCTACCCAACGCTAGCTTATCCCACACCCACCTCCACCTCCACCCACACCTCCACCCGCCCGTCTGCTCCACCGCGATAACAGCAGCCGTGTCACCCGCTGATACTCTTCCGGGAAAACACATTTTCGGTGTTTAAACCTGCTATTTTGTTCGTGTGACATTTTGTGTCGCAGCGTGTTTATTTCGTCCATGAATGAGCTCTCGCAGCCCGGGACGCTTTCTGAACCTCGGGGGGCATCCTGCATCATCCTGCAACATCCTGCATCATCCTGCATCATCCTGCAACATCCTGCATCATCCTGCAACATCCTGCATCATCCTGCAACATCCTGCATCATCCTGCAACATCCTGCATCATCCTGCATCATTGTGAGCCGGCGGCCCAATTTACTCGAGTAATACTGACCACGGCGCCGCGTAATGAGGCTCCTCTCGCTTTACACAAACACGAGGATGTTCCCCCACTTGCCCGGGACCGACTGAAAGCGAGGTGGTGGAGGTGGAGGTGGTGGTGGTGCTTCAGCAAATCCAAACAGGTCTGTGTGACTCATGCAGGCAGACACGGCAGGATGTGGTGGTCTCAGTCCGTCTCTGAAGACTGTGAAAGGATGGCGTGAACTTAAACACTATGCGTCTGGTTGGATGGGAAAGCAATTGTCCCAGGGCTGCAGGCTTTGTGTCCCTGCCCTGATTTGCTTATTTCAACCTCCCCGGTGCGGTATTAGTTTGCAGGAAGACTGCAAGCTCTGATGACTCTCGTCCAGGGTTTTCAAGTCTCTCCCTGCGGTGAATGGACATAAAAGGAAACCGGAAATCCCTATACAGGCAGACTAATGCTTTTAAAATAAGACTTTCTTCCTCCTTGCGGTGATTTGTGGAAGACCAGCCGAGTAAATGTTTGCCTGCGTAGCTTTTCTGCGCTGGCCCTTGGTGTCACCGTACTGTGACCTTGTCCTTTTGTACGGTTTCAAGTCCCCAAAGGCTGGAAAACTCCAGCCACATGTGTGTGTCTGTGGGAACGGAGCAGAACAACAATCCAGCGAACAAGCCAGAGTGATGACATCATCTCTGTTATCTCTCGATGAAAGCAGACGTTTTTGTTGGACAAGACGTTGGTCTATTTAAGACCCAGAAAACTGCAGACTCAAACAGTAGTTTGGCACGGAGGCGGTTCTCATGCTGCGTGTGTTTTGTACGCGTGTGGCACATTTTTTTTGAGCATACGTCATGTGGTTATCTAAGCAGTGTTTAAATTCTGGGCTGACTTCTGTCAACATGTAGAAAAATAACGTTGTGCAACCTCCCAACATCTTAGTTTCATTTTTTTTTTTATTGCTGTCATGCGAGGCATCTGGCCCGTCTCGCATGGGATTAGAAGACAAAGTGTGTCCTCAAGGAACACGGATACTAAAGGAAAGATAATCATATGTTGTTCAAGTGATGCATTTTTTTTTTAATGAAAATGCTCAGCCCTCCAGGTTGTAGATTGTTAAAGCATTTTACTCATTACTTCTAGTTTTAAGGTACATTTTTACACAGCAGTCAGCGTTTCATCCCAACGTGCTTCCTTTTTTCTTTTCTTTTTTTGTGACAGCGGTGTGTTTATGTTTAACAGAAACCAGACCCGACTGTTTAATAGCTCGAAGGCTGCGGCTGCAGATTTCAGTTATCTTGTGCTGTTGAATGACTGTGAGTGAGAGTGAGAGTGCTTGTGGGCACTTCATCACTGGAATTCTTCACAGCCGAGCCTATTTGTAGTAAAGTTAACCCAGGACCTCCTCTCGTCAGTATGCCGGCACTTTTGTGGACGCATCGGTGTGTCGCTGTAACAACTCGCATTCCTTCGAGTTGCTGCAAAGTCTTTGTGGTTATTCTGCTTCAAAGTGAAATATTTGACCGTTTTTTTTTTTTTTTTTTTCTTTTTCTTTTCCATATTGTTTAAAACATCCTGTCTCCTACTTTCTGTTTAAGAGTTTGCGTGTTTAACATTCAGTCAGTCGTTCTGGCAATCTGCAAGATGTTCCCAGTAAGATATCGTAAACCCTCTCACCTGCACTGATTGTGTGCAGACTGGGAGAGAAAGAACAGCCTCCGGCAGCAGGCGACACCCAGATACTGTCACCAGCCTGCAAAAACTGTTGGCTCAAATTATTACCTAGTTGAAGTCAGATGTTCTCATACTGCAGATATTAAAACAAAGATGAAACCTGAGGCCAGTGTTTGTTTTAGGTTCATCTTTGGATTTATCTCAGATGTCCTGTACATCACCGAGCGCTTCAATCTGCATTGGTAATGAGGCGAAGTAGCTGCAAACCGCCATCAAACTGAGATCTGTTGGGTAATAGCAGCGTTGGTGTCCTAAAAGCAAAACACCTCATTTTGAAGTCTCCCAGGGAGGATGTATTTTTAGTACTTTCAGTGAGAGCGCTGGTATCTGAGGATGACGTCGGCACGCAGTTCGTTGGGTCTCTTTGTTGGAGTTTTGACGTCTTTTACAGGCGTCCTGTTTTATTGTCTTTCCAAATCTGACTGATACGACAATACGCTCGTGCCATCTTTCTGTGGCAGTTGGGTGGAGCTCATCTGTGTTGCACTGATAGCTCACACCCGCGTGGTTCGGTTTCTATGGTGATGGGCATTTCAATCAAAAATACTATTCGATAATTGTTCCGAACCGACCGACTGTTAATCAGCTATTAAACTCTGGCTCAACAAATGCCGTCCAACTTCTAAAACAGTCATTTTGGAAGCTGTTGAAGGGAAGCATGTTTTAGTTTCATGTTTGAGATGAGGGCCGTAGTTTGTGCTGCAAAAACGGATGATCTGCCAGCTTCGCCTGTAGAGTTTGCGTTGCACCTCGTCTTCATTTATCTATTTGAAGGAGTGCGAGACCGAACTTTTCGATGGCTGTGGTCTTCTTTGCACGTTTCTGCTGTTCGTACTGAAGCGTCTCATCTTACAGCGCCGCACAGTTCTACCTGCAAAGCTCCAGAGTCCGATAGCAACGTGTTCTTCTTCTCCTTATGTTGTTTAATGGCATCTGGCAGACAGCTTTTAGGTGCATTACTGCCACCTTCTGATGGGAGTCGCGCATTACAACCAGGCGCCAGTAAAAAAAAAACAGGGGAAATACGGAAGAGCGATAGTTGTATTAATACATCTTTTAAATAATTTTAATGACGATTAAAAAAAAATCACGTCCCATCCCTAGTTTTAAGACTAATATTCTCCTCAAATTGAACAAAGGGCTGTTTGTTTCTGATGCTGTTGTTGATAAGAGTTTCCTCTATGGTGATGACTTTCGTCATTCGTCGTTATAAGTACACGTTGCGCGGATCCGAAGACGGTTATCTACTGACAGGGAAGGGACGGGTACATTTGTTAATATCTCTGCGGTTACACAGTACAATGTAGATGATTGACAGAGAGTGGGCGGCCACATCACCCTGTGTGTTGTCTGTGCCTGGTTTTATAATACCAAACGCTGGCTGAATAACTGCTGACTGCTCATGTGAGCCATCGGTTAGTTACCTCAACCTCATTGTGGAGGTGGCTGGTCATTTACTGTTGAAAGCTTTTTTCAGGAACCGCTCACCCTTTACTCCAGAGGTCACTTTTAATTTATAAAGTGTGTGTGTGTGTGTGTGTGTGTGTGTGTGTGTGTGTGTGCACGTACTGTACTATGTGCGTTACCCTTTGATGGAACACATGGTACTTGTTTCCCCGTGCTGTTAAAAGAGCAGTCGAGGGCAGAGCGACATGCAGCGGCTGCCATCTGGATCTGCTCTGTGATTCTGCAGAGGCAGCGCCGATGTTTATCCCTCAACGCCTCGTCAGCCGTGACAGTTGTTTGTTCCTTCCTCTGTTTTTTTGTTTTTTTTCCACGGCCCCCTTTCTGCCACTCACTTGTTCATCCGCCCTTGTTCCTCCCCTTCGACCCTGACAATATCAGCACACAGTATGTAAATGCTTGAAGATTCAAAAAGTGTCCTCCATCATCCTTAACAGCTGGACGAAAAGCTCTGAGACACCTTCACCCTTCCTTGGAATAAATGTAACTGCGGCTCATTCATTTCAGTTCGTTTTAGTTGCTAGTCAACCAACATGGCGCCGTGTTTCAGATGCAGCGGCCAGCACAGTCTTCAGTTTCTGCTGCACAGAAATGGGACTTGTTCCATCTTGGGAACCGCACAAGCAGAGGAACTTCAGGTCCTTCGATCCTTCCACCTGCCGAGGGAGCTCGCAGCCACTCACTCACTCACTCACTCACTCACTCACTCACTCTGTCACTGTCACTCACTCACTCACTCACTCACTCTCACTCACTCACTTTGTCACTCACTCTGTCACTGTCACTCACTCACTCACTCACTCACTCTTACTCACTCACTTTGTCACTCACTCACTCACTCACTTTGTCACTCTGTCACTCACTCACCCTGTCACTCACTCACTCACTCACTCACTCACTCACTGTCACTCTGTCACTCACTCACTCACTCACTCACTCACTCTGTCACTCACTCACTCTGTCACTCACTCACTCACTCACTCACTCTGTCACTCACTCACTCTGTCACTTACTCACTCACTCACTCACTGTCACTCACTCACTCTGACACTCACTCACTCACTCACTCACTCACTCTGTCACTCACTCACTCAGTCACTCGCTCACTCAGTCACTCACTCACTCACTCACTCAGTCACTCGCTCACTCACTGTCACTCACTCACTCACTCGTGCAAATGTGTAGTTGGTGTGCAGACCTGATAAATTTAAGGTGCACTGGTGCAACGAATTAAAATGTTTAGTTGCACTCGACAGATTATTGTTAGCATATGTGACCAAATCACTTCAAAGCCATGCTTTCTCTTCTGTCTTTTGCTCTTGAAATTTAATGAAATGTTATTTCGTGATGAATTTGTTTTCCATTTTCATGCCGAAACCATGCAAGTTGACTTTGCATTGCTTGCAAAAAAAAAGTGCTATTTTTTTATTTTTTATTTGATTTTGTGGGCAGGGAGGAACCGACATGAGGAAATATGAGATCTGTGGTAGAAGAACATTATCTGCTGCCAGTAACGTGATACAGCAGTCCAACCCTAATCCACTTATCTTCTTTGTATACCAAGCACGTGTCTTTAAGAGGCTTGAAAGCCTCCGTGTGCAGTTGATTGATCCGTCTCTCCCTCAGACTGCAGTGTGACGCTCCACTACAGCGAGAGTTTCTGTTGCCTCTGTGTAGATAATCTGCTCCCACTGCAGGTTTTCTGTGCAGCACATACATTTTCAGACCTTTATGCAGCTTTGAGTGTCAGCCAGTTTCATTCCGGCATCTTTAATTGGTCATTATCGTATGTTTTATTCACTACGTGTCTTCAAACACACCTATCCAAGCAGCATCAGTGTCTGGTTTCTGCCTGCACTGGCTGTGTGTGTGTGTGTTTGTTTTCATTATACTATTTTTCTTTCATTTTGTAAGTCTAATGTAGGCTTAAGTAGTTCCCCAGTGAGTTTGTCCTCTCCATTGTTTTACCTGTAAAAATCGACTCCCCTGTTCCTCTGTCTTCACATTGGTGCCACATGAGGAAAATACACTCAGACTCCTTATGGATAATTCTTGCGCATTTGCTTGCTGCTTAACTTTCTTTTAAAAATGTGTTTTATATTTCCGAAAGCAAAGGTTATTCATTTGTGACAAACAGAGAACGACGGACCAGCAGCTGCCAATATGACAGAGACAGTGAAACTAATTTTAGAAACACAATGGCTAATCTAATAAAAAGAGATGCAGACAGCACTGAACTCCGTGTCGGGTTGTAATGTCTTGGGTAGAAACAGAATCGGGGCCACCGACGTCATCGGCAACAGAAGAAACGCATGATCAGCTGTTTTGGACTTGATAGATTGCTGCACTGCTGAAGTTGATGTTTGTTCGTTCCTCTCTCCTGTCAGGCTCGACTCAATGGCTTCTCCGGACTCTTGACTACAACGAACCCACACGTCTCGTCCCTCCGTCCGTTGCCGTCTTCTGCTACTACAGGTAGGAACGGTGTCATCAACAATCACCAACCAAGTCGATGGTTTTCCTTGTGTTGACCTGCCACTCGCTCACAAACAACTCTGACCTGGTTTAGGAGGTTATCGTATTTTTTTTTTTATCACACTTGTTTTCATGACCACTTCCACCTCTGTGCTGCTTTGTGAACTTTTCTGAAGAACTGACTCATTCAGTGAAAATAAAACTTTTCTGAGTGGGACTTTTTCCAAGTCAAATATTGCAGCGTATTGACCCACATCATTTGATTTGGGGTATTATTAATCATTAAGGGGCATGTAATTCAAACAGGAGTTAATTGTTCCTTGTGTTTTTCTGGCAAATCTTGTTCCCAAGTTCTGTGTGTTTAAAAAAAAAAAAAAAAAAACCTGCAGGGAAGGAGCAACAAGCAAATCCAAAGTTCAGTTTCATCATCGAACAACCTCCTTCAAAGTTCCTCTGACAGACAATGAGAGAGATGACAAGCACGTGACCAGAGGTTTTCAACCATTTTGATACGTGAATGAAGCTCCAAACACCTCGTCTGGCTCATTGCGTCATTTCTGCAGATTTTCTGACGCATGTTGAGGGTAGATTTGCCGAGTTTGAATGTTGACGTGTGCTCTTTGCTTAAGCTTCAGGTTCATGGTGAAATTGTGAATATGCATGTCCCGTGGTAACATGAAAAGGTGTAGCTGAGGTGCGGATGTTGATCGAGGGACCTGATTTGGATTGCTTATTCACAAAGGTCATTGTTTCCCCATGCTCCATGCACGCCACAGTGCTGCACTCTATTATTGCATAACGGGAACAACCTCCTGAACTTTTTGGTCGCACCTGGTTTTACTTGTGTTTCTGTGGTAGTTTTTGCTACGAGTTTTGTGTGTTGGAAAAAAAACTGCCGAAAAGGACAATTATTCTGTAACACGGAGCAAAATCCAAAATTCAGTTTCATCCTGAGAGAGATGACAAGCACGTGACCAGCGTTGCTGCATGTCGAGTCCGGTTTTGAACAACAAAAGACCTTCCTGTACAGAAACTGGTGTTTGATTGTAATCTATAGGAGGTATGTCACAGAGCAGAGACTAGTGGAGCTTCTAAAGATGGAGATGGGTTACTGCAGCTCTGTCACAGAAAACCGCTGTGGTTGAACATCAAGACCGGAGTTATGTCTGTGCTGTGGTGTTTTAGTGGCTCTTAATCGTCATTAAGGGGCCAGAAAGTGGTTTCGGACTCGAAGCCAAGTTTTGAAGAGTATGTTGTGGTGGCCAGATTCAACACGGAACGATTCAGATTAAATGCCAAATGAATGGTTTTAACTTCCATGTTGGTGCTCCGTGTCGGATTAGTGAAGCTGAATGCTCACTCTTAATGTCAGTATGTAACATGGCTCAAATACACGAGGAAAACACGATGGTCGGCTGATCAGGAGAGACATCTATTGCATCCTCCATTGTCGTGTAGTCTTCTTTAGGCCATCTGATGCCTTTAACACTTTAAGGGCCTGCGGGCAGAAATAAAGGCAGCCTTAGGAGAACAGAGTGGTTCTTGGCCAACAGCAACACATCAGGATGGTGACCAAAGAGTGCTTCGGTCCTGGAGTGGATGGATGTGGCTGCCGTTGGAGAGCGGTAAATAGCGTACCCGTTCGGGCCGAGCAGGCCGCTGAGAAGCCATGGATACTAAACTGTTTGTTTTTCTCCCCGAAATGTTTCCGTTCCCTCCGTTTGAAAACCCGCCGCAGCGACGTCATGCTTCAGATTATGAAGCTCCGTCTGAACAGAGAGAACATTCATGCGTACACTGGCGTTGTTTTTCTTGAGCGGTGGTTTGAAGTGATTATTCGGCATAATAGCCAACCCGGCTTGTTTAATGAATAAGTTGAGCTGGAACTGAGCTCTTCCAGATGGCTGAAATGAAATGCCACCCTTAGCATTTCACCAGTTGGGTGAGGTAGTCATACCAGCAGGATGATGATGATGATGATTATTATTATTATTATTCTGAACGGCTCGCGTTTCTGAGGAACCCACAAAATATGATTGAGTGACGTGTTCCCTCTGTTGAGAAGCGAAGCGGCCAATCGATTTCCCTCTAACTTCTTATTCTCCTTCTTCTGCCCACACAGGTAGCAGGGAGACATCACATAAAGGGACGGTGACCCACACCCCTCTCGCTTACCTCGGACCTTCCCCGCCCCCCCTCCCCGCCCCTCCTGAGGCATGATGGAGCCCCAGGTTATCCAGGGGCAGCTCAGTCCAGAGGGGGTTTGTGGGATGTCGGGTCCACTGGTGCCCAGTCCGCAGAGCGAGGCGGTGACCCACGAGATGGAGGAGCTGTCGCTGCAGCCCACGCAGAAACTGCCTCCGCTCAACGAACGCAAAAACGGTGAGAACACGCTGCCGTCACACGAGGTCCAGGGTTTATGTACTCTTTAATCTCACGCTTCCTCTCCGTTCCTACTGCAGCTATCGAGAGGTGATAAATGCTTGGTATTAAAAAAAAGGCAGGAAAACACAGAAAATTAATCAATTACTGTTTTTGAGTCATTTATCAGGTAGATTAAAAAAATACATGAAGTGAAATGGCTAAAACCTTCACTGGTTTCAGCTTCACTAGTGCAAACAGTTTAATTTTTTGTGTTTTTTAACTTCACCTTTAAACTGTAGTCAAACATATTGTTGGTCCCCGTTTCCTGTTGTATCAGAAAGACGATTAAATAATAAAGTTTGAGCTGCATGTGTTGCTCCGGTTTGAGCCCAGTACTTTCTGAACAACAAACCTCACACACACAACCTTTTGCCACTTCTTCCCCACTCACTTGTTGTACCTTTATTGCTACCTACATGTTAATCGCAGGCTATTCTAATTGCTCAGCGACTGGCACTTATCAAATACAAACAAATGAGTCATTATCTTGTGATCTTGTTTTGCTGTGAAGCTCCCATCCTCCGAGCCAGCACCATCATACCCACACTTCTGCTTCTGAATGATCAATCTGGTTGCGGCTCATTTATAGCACAAGTGACCCAAAAGTAGGCCAAACAATACAACACAATATTAGCTGCTACATGCATACTTTTGAAAATGAAACAAATAAAACACAGAAGAAAAAAAAAAAAAAAAGACCAAAGTCTTAAAAACAATAATAACTGAAGGGAACTGAGGGTGAAATGATGGAAAACAGTTATATCGGCTTTAAAAATGCAAGTTATGCATATAGGGGGTTAAAAACAGTCTTCCTGAATACCATCACTGAAATATAATTTCACATAAATCAAATGGTATGTAATCATACAGTGTTCTTTGGGGTTTTTTTGGCACCTGCAACATGTACCACAACCCTGTCTAGCCTCAAATGCCCCTCAGATGTAAGCCCCTTTTCTACTGCCGGTAAACTCCACTAAACTCTATTTGCTTTTTTTTCTGAATTTAGTTTTCCACTACAGATAATTACGCCCTCAGTGCCACGTCACTGCTGTAGTGAAACTACCTTAACGTTAAGCTCAGTGCGACACGCACTTTTTGAATCCTTTAATCTGCAACCAAACCGATAAACGTTGCACCTCCTCAAGTGACCACAACGGGGTTTTTGCCGGTTGTCACTCCTCAAGTTGTCCAGTGAATAAAAAGACGTTTAGCTATAATAACTTGGCTAGTTAACAGTGGCGGGATTATGCCGGCTGTCCCGTCCCGTGTCGTGCACGCAGTGACGCAGTGATCTGGACGATTCCCGCTGACTCATCAGTGGTCTACAGTGTTTTCATATCGTCTTTTAGAATTGGCTCAGCTCACTTGGAAACTCAACAGAAGTGATACCAAATAATAGTATATATCTGCAACTTTGGCTTAATGGAAAACCAACAAAAAAAAAAGATTAGAGTCGCGCCAACAGGTGGCCACCACCCTGTTCATTGAAGCACGTATACAAGCACGTCCGCTCTGAATCAACTTATCGCTTCAAAAAGGGCCATAAATCTGCATCCTCAATCTTCCATTCATTGTTCTTTTGCAGTACACAAAGAGATTATGTTCATCATGCTTAGCCAGGCTGCACGCTAACTCCTCACCAGCCTCTCTGTTTGTATTGTTTTGGCAGCCTCATGGGACTCTGACACTGATGGATGGGTACATAATTACCAGGCTTTAGCAGCGGGTTAGATTCCCTGCTGTGTTTGCCAGCTCCTAATAAAGGCTTAAATAGTGTTTGGAGACCAGTTCAGTCATTCAGTCCAGTCACTGCGGTATTGATGACAATGGTCAACGAAATCAAATTTGTCACGCACGATCCACAATTGCAGGATGTTTAATCAGAGCCCGCTCCAAACTGGATTCAACATGTTTTGGGTAAATGCAGGGTTTCTCTGCACGTCGTCGCCGTCGTCGTCGTCGGCTGCTGCTGCCGCTGCATGCGGGAGAGCTCGGGGAAAACCTCTCGACGGTGGAAAGTTTCTGTGGAATGTCAACAGCAGTGGCACCCACTCATCATCTCGGCTTTTGTCATTTCCCCTTCAGTGAGAACACACACCTCATACTTTCCACCCTCCGAGCCTCCGACCGCAGAGTCCCGTCTCTCGTGTTGGGTTTTATCGTGCAGGTGTTAATCTGTCTACCAGGGTGACAGGTCTGAGTCTGACGTTGTGTGGAATCCAGAGAGCGTTGAGGGAGAGTGAGAGTGCTGCTGTCAGCAGAGTGAGGCGGCCAGATTCAGAGCTGTGAGGTTGTTGTGCCAGAGATGAATATAGATAAGGTGACTTATCTGAAGTAAACTGAACTTAACGTGTCAAATCAGAAGAGAAATGTTAAAGAGTGTTTTAGACTTTTATATCATTCACAGTTGTTGACCTGCAGTCAAACATAGAGCCACAGAATTTGTAGATTTTAAGGTGTGTAAACGTGAATTCTGCCTTTAATTAACTCAAGTTTTCCTTTGTAAATTCTCCATCTCAACTCTTCTGTTGTATTTGACTTACTTTTGTATTTCAGGCTTAAAAAAAGACTTAAAAAAAAAATAGTCCGGACTCCCGGGTGCTTTCACACATGCTGCCTCCTGCACCCGTCCTGGTTTAGCTTTGGCTGTTCTGTTGCAACTCAGAAACATCCGTCTTCATCAAAACGTCCCATCAAAGGCTGACCTGCTGTGAGGTCTCTGGTTGTCAAAGCTATTGAATGTCAAGGGTTCACCGTGAGGCAAAGTGAAGTGTCCTGTGGAATTTTTAGGAATCCACGGTTTTTAAATAAGCTGATGAAAAAGTATTTTTAACAGAAAACCGAATGACACTGTTTTTTAAATTAAAAAACATTTTATATTTGTTTGAAACGTAAGTCAACACAAATTTAGTTTTTTTTTTTTTTTTTTTTACTTTTATCAAAGTTTTTGGGAATACGCTTATTTGTTTGCAGAGAGTTTGATGACATCCTTGATACCACTTTCTAATCACACCATTATAATTATAATAGTTAGCTTTGAGTGGATGTGTCTATAGTAACAGTTAAATTCATGTAAGTTAATATTTATGGGATGTTATGTGCACGGGTTTTCTTCACTAGATACTTTTTAGAGGCCCCCACTGGTTCCCTGGTCTCTTTAGTGCCATTTTTTCACATCAGTTTTGGTACACGTTAAACGAACAAGGCATAACATGTTAATCAGTGAGCAGTAGAGGTGCTGCTTGGTCTGTCGAACATTCAGGAAGAAAACACAAGTGTTTTTCCAAAAATGTCAAACTATTCCTTTAATAAACTGTGAATAGATAATCCATTTGTCCCTAGATAACATACTGACTGCAGGTTAAAAAGTCTTAATATTTACACGCAGCCTTTTTCCCCTCTGTGGTCCTGTTGAGTGTGTTTGTGTGTGCGTGATGGTCCGTGTGTTCCCAAACGGCCCGTTCATGTCTGCCCTCCCCCCCCTCCCCGCTCCCCTCTTCCCCTTTCCTCCCCCGCCCCCAGACTGCTGAGGCCACAGGTCAGTGTGTGTTTGTCAGGCGGAGCAGCATTTCCCGCAGGAATCGAGGACAATGCAGCTGACTGGAAGTCGGCCTGTGTCACTTAGAACCTCCATGACGCCGCTGCAAACCTTACTCGCGCTGTTTACAGATCATAGCGAGGGTCCAGATTGTTCATTTCTTTTCCTACAATCCTCCAACCCTGCCATGTCGCCGGTGTCAATGTCACCTAGAAGATGTCTGTGAGTGTTTCACCGCAGAGCTTCAGCTGCCGTGGTACGTGGGAAAATGTGCCAGTGGTTACGACATTTTCTATGTTTAGTCCCTTTGTGGGGTCACTGGGATGATGTCATCAGTGGTCTGCGAAGAAAGAGAGAGAGAGAGAGAGAAAAGATTGGCGAGGCCAGCTGTTTCCTGTTGGGACATGAGAGTTGGTGTTTCTCTAAGTTTTGACACCTCCCTTCCTGTGAATGGAGAAGTGTGTGCGGTCATGACCAGTGTTTAGTTTGTGGAAATCTGCACCTCATCCTGCTCGGTGTGATACCCCCCCCCCCCATCGCAGACCCGCCAACAAAATCACATTAAAGCTGTGGATTACTTGTCTTTTCACATTGGGGTGCATTTCTTGTGGTTTCTATTTGTTGTTGTGCTGAGTCAGACACTTTTCTTTGGCGGTTACAAGGAACGAGTCCAGTCCTCTACCTCTGGCCATGTTCTGGCGGGTTCGCTCACAGCCAGAAAATAACCCATCCTAAATTGGCTGAGCGAGAAGGGGAAGTAAGAGTGGAGGGAGCAGGAGGAGGAGAGTCGTGGCCTCGTATTAACACAAACGTTAGAAAAAGAGCACATTCCAGTTCAGACGCACTGACTACTTTGGATTTTTATCATTTGGTTGCTCATTACTCCGAGGTTGAGACAATGTGACAGACTTTATGCTTCAATACATCAACTGTTACCTTGGAAACGAATGGCTTAATCACTTAGTTGTGTTTTGGACTATTTTGGAGTGTGAGACTATGGTGTGTATGAAGGTAGAGACACTCAGCGACTGCTGCGCTAGTCTCAGAGCCCGAACAGGTGAGCACTCGTCTTCTTTGTTGTCATGGTGATGATTACGCGACTCAAGCAGACTAATGCTGTTGCCAGAAAATAAAATATCTTTAAATATCTGACATCGGCTCGATAATCGTTCCTGTCTACGTCCTTTCTTTTTGCCTTTTTTAAATGCTGTAATAAAAGAAAGAAATGAAATACTCTGATGGTGGATGTGAGTTTGCGTGTTTAATTTAGCGGTAGCAGTGCTTCAGATGTTAACACAGCAGGCCGGCTCGCAGAGAGAATATGTTTACAGCCGCAGTAGCTCCTGTCAGTGTGATGGCTGAATTTGCACGCCGCAGATGTCGGGAGTGAAATAATAGAAAAAGAACATCAGAAATCACTCGTGCACTGCTGTTGAAATCTCCTCTGTGCTTTTACATTACATTTAGCTGACGCTTTTATCCAAAGCGACTTACAACACACCGATGGTACAACATCGGGAGCAATTTTAGGGTTCAGTGTCTTGCTCAAGGACACTTAGGCGTGTGGACAGGAGGAGCTGGGGATTGAACCGCCAACCTTCTGATTAATGTGCAACCCACTCTACCAACTGAGCTACAGCCTCCCTGGCAGGCTACTTCACCACAGTACCATGCACCTCTGTGGAACCAGTGTTGTACAGATGTGGTTGTGCTGGTAAGATAACTGCAGACCTGGTCCTGCCCTGACTGCAAATAGCTTCAGCTGTATGAGGAATCAGCCGCAAAGCGAGCGTTTGGTGTCAAATGTCTGAGCGGCCCACTTAAAAAATGACGTTATCGTATGATGTCAGCCAAATGACTAGAGAACGGGATATGAGTTCTAGAGTAGGCTGTGGACAGATTCATATGCGGTTTCCTTTTGAGTTTGATCTGATGTTCCTCCCTATTATTTTATATACTACCTCATCTTTCTGCTTTATTCATTTTCTAATAAAATGTTTGTAGAGCTCAGCCAATATGTCAGATGGCCTAATTTTATTGGTCGATATTGGCATATCATAAATATATATCGGCATATATGTTCTTCGATTTGAAAACTTTTTTTTTTAATAAAATATGATGCAAAAAAACATGCTTGGGGTAATTTAGAAATTGTTCTTCTTTATTTAAATGTATAGTTAATTATTTGAATTAATAATAATAATGATAATAGTAATAATATAAATTAACTAATATATTTTTTAAAAATTCAATAATGACAGTACATTTTGTTCACATATGTTACAAAAGTTAAAATGATCCAAGAAAACAATAAAAATATAAAACACAACATAAATCACACATTAAAAAATCAGCTCTAAAAAGGTGGTTTTGAGTCTGGATTTGAACATGAGCAGGCTGCTGCAGCCTCAGATGTGTTATTAACAGTTTTTACCAACCCAGGGAAGTTCACTTTTTCACTGCACTGATGTGATTTTGCACAATAAACTAACTGTAAACTGTAAAACAACCTTTTGGCGCTCTCCGCCACCGGCATCAGTCGGGAGTCTTAATTCCTTCACTTTGACTTGCAGTGCTGCAGTTGAGGCTCCAGCAGAGGCGGACCCGGGAGCAGCTGGTGGAGCAGGGCATCATGCCTCGTGAGTAACACGCCGCCGGTCGTCCACCGAGAAGCTAACGTGGTGTGGGTGGAGTGAATGATAACAAAGCGGGGAACCTGTTTTTAATGCTGATAACTGTGATGGAAAAACAAAAAACAAACATGTTTTCTGTGTTTTTAATGTGAGAGACATCATTTGTGAATAAAATTGTGCATTAATGAAAATGTTCCACGTTGCAGCTCTGAAGAGCCCGGCAGCTTTCCACGGGCAGATCCGCAGCTTGGAGCGAGCTAGGGTGAGACACACAGTTTGGAAACGGAGTGAACAGGACGGTGCCAAAAGTTGAAAAAGCTTTATATAACAGAATGATATCCATGTTTTTAAAAATCTCTTTCCAGCTATTTTCAGATCAGTGAATAAAAGTAAAACTCCTATAAAATGTTGAAATATGAGGCATTCAAATTATTTACTGATCTGTTTCAGACTGAGAACTTCCTCAAGCACAAGATCCGCAGTCGTCCAGAGAGAGCAGAGCTGGTCAGGATGCACATCCTGCAAGGTGCTGATCATTTTCTAATTCACAACTAATGTTTGCAGAATGTTTCCTGTGCACCTTTAAAATTTTGGAAAAGAGAGACTGAAGTTACGTTTCCCCTCAAATATATATCATGATTTAAACAACATTCAGAGTGGCAGCAGGCATGATGCGACCAAAAAAACCGTATCAAGAATTCTTGAGTTCTGTGATCTGTACTGAAACGTGTGACATTTTATTGTTCTCGTCTCCCAGAGACCGGAGCAGAGCCCTCTCTGCAGGCCACTCAGATGAGACTGAAGAGGGCCCGACTGGCCGACAACCTCAACGAGAAGATCGCCCAGCGACCGGGCCCGATGGAGCTGGTGGAGAAAAACATCCTGCCGGTGGACTCCAGCCTCAAACAGGCCATCATCGGTGAGACACCTGCAGGGACGCAGGACGATGTCCTTGTGTGATCGAAGCAGTGCTTTGACTCGTTGATTGTCTCTCAGTGGGTCAGGTGAATTATCCCAAGGTCCTGGATGAAGATAGCAATGACGCTCCGTCCCCGGAGCAGCCAGCCAGCCAGGAGTCTCAGAGCTCTGTCCCGTCACCGGGGGACAACAAAGTGCCAGAGACGCCCTCCCCGGCCCCGGCACCAGTTCTACCGCTCAGCACCATGCTGCAGGTCAGATAGAGGGCGATAACTCGTGTGTATTTTCTAATGTTGATCCTGGACTGAACAGTGTTTGTAAGAACGTCGATGTTTGTTCAGGGGTTTTAAGTGTTGTTGTTTTTTCTGCCTCTGCAGCCCCTCCCAACACCAGACTTTATGAAAGTGATCTCCACCAATGAGCAGCCTGCCAGCCGCCCAGCTGTCACTCCTGCTCAGCCGTTCACCACAGCTGCTCCCCCAAAACCAGGCCCAACGCTCATCAAAGTAATGGATTTGTCCTCTAAATAACGTCCCTTCTGTCTTTTTTTGTATCTGATGTGCAGAACGTATGTTAAGAATTTGTCTGCGTTTCCTCCCACCGACAGCAAAGCCAGCAGAAAGCTCCGTCTGAGAAGAGTCGCAGCAAGAAGGGCAAAGAGCTGAAGTCGAGGGTGAAGAAGCTCAAGTACCACCAGTACGTTCCCCCGGACCAGAAGCAGGAGGCCAGCGAGGCCCCCATGGACTCCTCGTACGCCCGACTGCTGCAGCAGCAGCAGCTGTTCCTGCAGCTGCAGATCCTCAGTCAGCAGCAGCAGCACTACAACTACCAGACTATATTACCAGCTCCACTCAAGTACGTGGCTCCCAAATACATAGCAATGTGATGGTGTTGTTTTTACCTCCATCACACAGATAAACTGAGTTTTACGGACGTATTTTTTTCAGGCCTCCATCACTGTAATTACATTTTTTTCCACGTTTTTTTTTGGCCTCCCTCCCCGACTCTTTATCTGAAAGTGCTTGACACCGAGCCAAATATTGTTGTTTTCAACAAGCCAGAGGGCCATTAGCTACTTTCCAATAACAAGCGTATGCGTAATCATATTAAGAACTAACAGGATGTTGGTTTACAAGCAGCTGTTTGCATAACCGTCCTGACAGCAGCAGCACGGCCCGGCTGCCTTTGAACTGTGAGCACGCTGCGGTTTGGTTGACCGCCTTTGTTCGTGAGCCGCTCGGCTTCCTCTCTTTCTCCAATTATCGCCACAATAATATTTTTTTTGTCCACCTTCCCACTCTCTCTCTCTCTCCTCCTCTTCCTCTTCCCTGATGTCCTCAAATTACGATGACCTCACCTCTCTTTGTCTCTCTGTCTCTCGCTGCAGACCTGTGGCAGAGGGTCAGAGCAACAACGCCGGCGCCCTGCCAACTTCCATTATGGTGTCTTTGCCCACTGCTCCTCCACCTCCCCCCCTGCCTCCAGCTCCAGCCCGGCCAAACAACTCGCTGTCCAACCGCAAGCTGGGAGTCCTGCCCGCCAACCTGGAGGAGATGAAGGTATTTGGAAAGGGACACCGTTTCTACCGGCAAACCCTGCAGTGTTTTAGTTGGGAACAGCAAGAAGTTTAGAAATCCCTGTTGAAATCAGCAATCATACACTTTATGCTTTACGTATGAATGTTATGCTTTACTCACCTAATACAGAAATAAAGTGTGTTAAATATTACACAGCCAGAACCAGACTGTTTTCATAGAAAACAGACAACTGTACATACAGCAGGATTTAACAAGTACCCAACATTGTTGTTCTTGATTTTAAACATTTATATAAACTCAATAATGGCTCCCATTTAGCAAATACACTGCTCAAAAAAAATAAAAGGGAACACTTAAACAACACATCCCAGATCTCAATGAATGAAATATTCCATTTGGAAATCTTTATTCATTACATAGTGGAATGTGTTGAGAACAAAATAACATAAGAATGATCAATGGAAATCAAAATCATTATCCCATGGAGGTCTGGATTCAGAATCATACTCAAAATAAAGGTGGAAAAATCAGATCACAGGCTGATCCAACTTCTATGGAAATTCCTCAAGACAAGTCAAAATGAGGCTCAGTAGTGTGTGTGGCCTCCACGTGCCTGTATCACTCCCTACAACGCCTGGGCATGCTCCTGATGAGACCACGGATGTTCTCCTGAGGGATCTCCTCCCAGACCTGGATCAAAGCATCAGTCAACTCCTGGACAGTCTGCGGTGCGACGTGGCGTCGGTGGACGGAACGAGACACGATGTCCCAGATGTGCTGGATTGGATTCAGATCTGGGGAACGGGCGGGCCGGTCCGTAGCATCGATGCCTTCATCATGCAGGAACTGATGACACACTGCAGCCACATGAGGCACTTCTGTGGGTTGTAGACACCGCCTCATGCTACCTCTAGTGGTGAGGGCACTGGCAAAATGCAAAAGTGACCAAAAAATCAGCCAGAAAGGACGAGGACAGAGAAATGGTCTGTGGTCACCACCTGCAGAACCGTTCCTTTATAGGGGTTGTCTTGATAATTGACTCATTTCCACCTGTTGTCTGTTCAATTTGCACAACAGCAGGTGAAATTAATTCACAATCAGTGTTGCTTCCTAACTGGACAGGTTGATTTCCCAGAAGTGGGATTGACTTGGAGTTACATTGTGTTGTTTAAGTGTCCCCTTTATTTTTTTTGAGCAGTGTAGAAAGGAGCATTAACAGCAGGAGTATTCAGACGTTTTAGAGATTATAGGTGTTTACTTTATGACACACAGTTATCAGGTGAGATTGGTATTGGATTCTGACCCACAATGCCACAGTAATGCTCTGACGTTAACTCTGGACAAGTGAGCCAATAAACTCTAGATTACAATGAGCTCCTACATGAATTTTCATTTAAATTGGCATGTTAGACACTTGTTTTTTTTTTGTTTTTTTTTATCAATTACCCTTTTTAACTCATTTATCGACTTTATGGGAGAATAATAATGAACAAACAGAACAAACTTGTCACTGGAAGATGCCTCTCTGACAGTTACATTGGGGATTATTCTATGTATTAATCCCAAAAGAAGTAATTATTCTAAATATTAAGCTTTAGAGGTGCTGCTAGGTGGATTTTTCTCCCTCCAGACAGGCTTGCTGTTTCTCCTTCTTCCAGTCTTTATGCTGCGGTAACCTTCTGCTGGCTTCAGCTGCACTACGCATTTCACAAACAGGGAGCGTATTTTCAAAACCTGCGTACTATCCCTTTACAATGAACTGCATTCCTCCTCTGGGCACTTGTCTAAACGATCATATTTCTGTGTTTCTAGGTGGCCGAGCTGAAACTGGAGCTGAAGCTGCGCGGCCTTCCTGTGTCCGGAACAAAGACCGACCTGATAGAAAGACTGAAACCTTTCCAGGACAATCACAGCACCACTGCACCACCCACCTTCCCTCCTCCCACCACCACCTTCTCCTCCATCTCCATGGAGGTCACCACCACGACCACGCCTGCCATTGTCGTCCCGGTCCAGCAGGTGGCAACAGAGGGCGTGCACTCCACGCCGCCGGTCTCACCCATTCCCCCCGACCCCTCCACCCTCCAGCAGGATGTCGGCATGTCTGAGCCTGCGTCTGACATGCAGATGGTGAGCATGGGCTTGGCGGGGCTTCGGTCCTCACCTCAGGACAGGAGGCTCCATGAGAAGGAGCGGCAGATCATGGAGCTGATGAGGAAGCTGGAGCACGAGCAGAGGCTGGTGGAGGAGCTGAAGATGCAGCTGCAGGTGGAGAAGAGAGGTCAAGGTGGCTGCGCCGCCGACTCTGCACCTCCCAAACTCACCTCTCTACCTGCCATGAACCCCGTTCCTGCTGTCCTCAACTCAAATGTGGTAAAGATGGAGGGCACGGTGCTGTCAAACTGTTCGTCCACCGCCGCTGCCATCTCAAACTCCCTCCTGGACTCCCAGGCTCTAACAACTCACCTGCCGACGGTGGTGAAGCTGGAGGATGTGACCGTTTCTTCTGGCAAGCCGATCCAGCTGCAGACCCAAACCCAGCTCCTCGCTCAGATCCAGACTCAAGCCCAGCCCCAAGTGACCGCCAGCCCCCAGCTCCTGTCCCAACCCCACAAAAGTCCTAAACTCCAGCCACAGTCGCAGCCCGCCGCCCCCAGCCTGCAGCAGTTCTTCATCAGCCACCCGGGTGGAGTCTCCCAGGTTCTTGGGCAGCCTCAGACCTTGTTATCCGCGTCTGGGCAACCTCAGACTCTGCTGACCACGACGGGCCAGGCTGGAACTCAGATCCTGCTCCCGGTCTCTCTGTCCAACAACGCTACTGCGATCCAGCTGCCAAACAACACCGTCAGCCTGCAGGTACGAACGCAGTGAGCGGGGCTTTGTAGCAAACTGGAAGAGCACGGATACAAATAAAATGATTGCTTTTGGGAGCGGAGACGATGAAAAGTCTGTGCTTATCTTGAATCCATGACACTATTACTAGATTTCTACAGGTCAAACCTGAAAAATTCTTCTGACCTAAATTTAAACGGCCACATAAAGACAATCACAAAAGCATCCTGCTGCCACATTAACAATATTGCAATAATTTAAGGATTTCTGTCGAAACAAGATGCAGAAAAAGTACTTCATGTATTTATTCCCAGCAGGTTGAACTATTGTAATGGTGTCTTCATAAAACCAGTCGGCTCGACAGAATGCCGCCACGATAGGTACTAACACCAAGAAAGTAAAGCACACCACACCGATCCAGTGATCCTTGAATCACTGCACTGGCTTCCTGTGTGTCTCGTCAGTAAAGCCCTGAATGGTCTCAGGCATACATCTGATTCATCTGTATGTTACGAAGCCTACAGACCGTCCAGGTCAGCTGGGACAAGTTTATTGAGTGTAAACGGAATCAAAACCAAGCAGCTTCTAGTTTCTGTGCTCTCCACCTGTTGAAAGAGCTCCCTGAACACCCGAAGTCGGCTAAAACTGTCAGCCCCTTTAAATCAGGGCTTGAAATAGTTATGTTTGCTGAAGCTTCCCAGTAAATTAGAGATGTAAAAAAGTTTATGTGTTGTATTTCTCTGCCTCCTCTAAAGAAATTTGACTTTGTTTTTGATGTGCTGCCACTCTCCCTTGTGTCGTAACAGACTCTGACTATGTGCAATAACACTACTGGTTTGGAGAACCAGAGGAGGCCTGATATGAATCCTCAGTGTTTCCTGAGGCACTCCCCAGAGACCCGGGTCTCTCCACGGGCTTCACCCAACCACCACATCTCCAACGGAGCCCTCAACAAGGTATCAGTGATGACTTTACTAATCGGATGCTTTTTTTTCTTTATACGGTTTGGTTGTTAATTCCGCCTGTATGTTCTCCACCTCTCTCTCCTGAAATCCTCCCAGTCTTCTTCACCTCAGCCCACCTTCATCCTCCAGCCCACCTCGCTGGTCGCTCAGCCTCACAAGACCAGAGAGCCTCCCCGCTACGAGGACGCTGTCAAACAGAGCCGCAACCTGCATATCAACAACGTTTCACAGGTGAGACACACACACACACACACACACACACACACACACACACACACACACACACACACACACACACACGATTTCCGCTGCTGTGTCCTTCAGAATACAAAAAGAGCGTAAAAACACAAGTTTGTTTTTGGTATTTTCAGTTTTACAGCATCGCAGTGAAAAAGCCTGAAGTCTCTCAATGTCCTTGACTGTCTTTTCAGGTTCCCACGGCAACCAGCCAGCAAATGGATGACTTGTTCGACATCCTCATAGAGAGCGGAGGTAACTTGGTGCAACGGCGACGGCCGGCATGTTTAATGTTTAAACGGTCTCGTCGCGGAGAAACACAGAAGCTGCTGCTGCGTGGGCCGGACTGCTTTCAGTTTGATGACATCGTTTTATGCTGACATGACAGAAACTCACTCTTAACCACAGCAACATGGAGACCGCTGAGTCCCAGCTGGAGTTGCCAGAAAGTCCAGGGAAAGACTTTAGAGAAAGTAATTTGGAAATAAAAATTTAAAAAAAAATATATGATTTGATTTAAAATATGGATTATTGAATCAGCTTGAACATCTACGTACAGCATGTTTCAATTTGGGAGCGTTTAAAAACGAGTTAGCAAACCAGCAGAGATCTCTACAGCCGACTAAAAGAATAAATGGCTCCAATACAAAATGTTATTCATTAGTAATATAGAAAATGCACAGTTCAGCGTGAACCCAAGTTGTGAGTCACACTTTGATGTTTTCTACACAGTACAGGAAAAAAATATACACGCATATATATATATATATATTTTCAGTATTTTGAATTATTAGATTATAAATTCAAAAGTGCCTACCTGGCCGTGTTTCTTACTGTGACAGTGAAGTCACTCAAATGCTGCACGCTGTCAATCAGAAAAGACTCTGACCTGCTTAATGTCTGCTATTAAATAAACAAAATGAAAAACATGTCTTTCACGACCGCTGCAGCGTTTTCATCCGTAACATCAAAGCCGTCGAGGCGATAACAGATTTTAAAAGTCGCACAACGTAACGTTGCCTTTCTCCCGTCTTGTCAACACCGAGGCCTCGGACACTTTGTCTCAATGAACTTTATTGGAATTATCACCGGACAAAAGCAACCGGCATGAGCGCCACACGCTGGCCGCTCGATTGAGTTGTTCAGTGCGAGCAGAGAAGTTTAAACTGAAACTCAACTCAACGTGTTTAAGCTTTCAAAGCTGACCCTGAATAGAAAACAATGCAGTGCAAATATAATAATAATAATAATAATAATATCTTTATTTATATAGCACCTTTCAAAAACAACTTACAAAGCGCTTTTCAAATATAAAATAAACAACCTATAAGCAACACTTGATAGAATATAATATTTTATTAACTGTTGCTTAAGTCAACATAAATACCCTTCTGACAGTTTGTCTCAGGTTCTGGACAGATCAGATCGTTACAGCCGTTAAATGTAATGATATCCACTCTAATATAATTCCCAGTGTTCCGGTTGAACAGTTCATGTGTCATGTGACTGTTTCTCAGGGTTCAGTTTCCCACCGTGGACGAACTCGGTTCTCTAAAACTGTCCTCACTGGTCGATCCTTAATCCTAATCCATGTTTTTATTCCATGTTCTTCGTACCATTCCAGAAATCACTCCGTTTATCCAGCAGGACCCTCCGGTGTCTCTCCCTAAGACCCTCCCAGTCACAGCCAACATCACCACCCTCCCGGTCAACACCGTCCTGTCCAGACCGCCCCCTCACATCCAGCTGGCCCCGCCTCCCACGCTGAACTCCATCATCAACCTGCCCAGCCTGTCCTCTCTGGCCACAGACAACCAGCTGGAGGCCTTCCTGGAGGGGACGCTGGCCGACGCGTCGCCGGCCTCCGACCCTCGTACGCACGGCCTGATGATGGAGCTGCAGGCCCAGCTGATGGACCAGCAGCCCTACTCGCCCATGGACACGTCCGACCTGTCCTTCTGCGACTCGTCCTCGCCCCCCTCCTCGCTCAACATGGGCCTGTCCGACCCGGCCCTCGACAACATGGAGTGGCTGGACCTCACCATGCCCCCGGGGCCCGGCGGGGCGCTCATGCCGCTGGGGATCCCGACGGACTTCCTGGACACGCACGACCTTCAGCTGCACTGGGACTGAGACGGAGACGGAAGGACGGAGGAGAGACGGCGGAGCAGCTGAGGAGCGAGAGACGGAGGAAGACGAAAAAGGACGGACGGCCGCAGGAACAACAGTGCCGCGTCACTCTCACCAGGACATCCAAACCATCTGTAATATTCCCACTCACTACTCTGCGGAGACGAGACGCTGTACACTGATTCAAGTGGAACTACGAGCAGGCGTTTGCACGGCTTTAAAAGACGGACAGGAAGACGTCTGCTCGGAGGCGACTGAGGGATTTTAAAGAGCGTCTGATGTCATGACTTTACCGATCCCTCACAGAGCCAAAGGAAGCGGACTGTTTGTAAATACACTTTAAACCACACTAACAGAGTCGAGGGCTGAGATTATTTCTACTTTGGGACACCGGGACATCCGAGTCTGTTGCACTGTGTGAGCGCAGCAGCTGCATGAGGAAGAAGGTTTTTGAACACTTCTGCAGATGATGCGGAAACCGCCGGTCCACCGAAGCAGCCTGCGCCACACAAACCTCGGTGGTCCCGTTCAGACTCCAGATGAAACCCTGTCGTTGTAATTAACAGTTAAAAAGGACATTCGAGGCATTTGAGGATGTCAGACCTCGTCACCCGGGGAGACTTTGACGAAAGCCCGTCTCAGCGCTTTGAGAAGACGCCTCAGCCTCTTGCATCGCTCTTTAAATCGACGCGGTCGGTCGGCCGGCCGGCCGGTCGGTCGCCGAGCCGTAAAGGGATTCCTCGACGAGGCCGGAGCCTCCGTTCACGCCGGTCCTGTCTGCCCACGGTTCCCTGTGGACGACACGATTTGCTGACTCGTCTGATCTCGCGCGGTCAAAGCTGATCAACCAATGACTCTACAAAATATAACGACGAGAGGAGGGGAAGCTCCTCCATCGGTGTGAGCGCTGCGCACCGACGAGGCCGAGGCCGCCGCGCCTCATTCACCTCAGAACAAGGAAATGTGAACGCTGCGTATCCACGGCGATCGCTACTCGATCGCTCCCGACTGCGATCAGCGGATGCTGCGGTTTCCCCAACTCTGCTTATTTTGAATGTACTTTTGAAAATATCAAAAACTTCACTTAAAAAAAAAAAAAAAAAAAAAAAAAAAAAGGTGGCAGCTTTTCTTCTTCTGATTTAGTAAACTGACGTAAAACGGCGGAAAGGGAACAAATGTCAGACCTTCAGACGCGCACATCCATAACTGGTGTGCTGCAAATATATCAAGGAATAATTAAAGGTGTCTTTGTTGAGCTTTATATCCAGCTGTCCTACAGTATCCCCCCAGTATCCCCCCGCACTTTGCTTTGTGTGTGTGTGTGTGTGTGTGTGTGTGCGTGTGCGTGTGCGTGTGCGTGTGAGAAGCCAGCATGTTGTGCGTGGACGTGTCTTCCCGTCTCTTGCATGTACGTCAGTGTCCTCCGTGTGCATGATTGTATTCACGTTTAATCTCGGGCTGCTTCTCGCTGTCCTCTCGGCCGTCGCCCTCAAGTTGTCTCCAAGTCAATTTATCCAACCGTTTGCTCTCCGCTCCACACGTTGCACCTCTGACTCTTCAGAAGGCTTCTGATGACTGTTTTTACTGTTTGCTGTTGAGTTAATGTCCCACGGTCAAAAAAAAACGCACAGCGGGAGAGGGCTGGTTTTTTTGTTGTTGTTTGTTTTAATTGATCGCATCGTATTGCCACTCGTTCTCGGTCTAAACATCGAGTTACTGATTTAGCATCTCACTCTATTTATTCTTTAGCGATTGATAGAGTCCAACTTTACGGCACTTTGAAATAAATCTCACCTTTTTCTTTTCTTGGATATCGGTCAGTGAAATCTCGTTTACATTCGAACCACTTCCTCCCGTCATCACGTCCACGGGCACTAGAGGGCGCCGTCTCTCTCCTGTTGTGACTTCAAGGCACTTTTTTCTTTGTTTTTTTTTTGTTTGTTTTACTTCTGGGTCATTTCTGACAGAAAGATAATTAAAATTATGCTTTTTTTTTTTTTTTTTTTTTTTTTTTTCATTTGAAAGAAATGTATGTTGTTTCTTTTCTGTGTAATGAGTTACTGTCAGCAATAATCCCATTAGAGAGCCCTTCACTACACTTCTTTAACCAAGACACGTGGATGTTCTCAAAGACCAACACACAAACGTTGTAGTTTATTTCTTTTTTTTTTTTCCACATTGCTGCGCGTTAAATCTCATGTAGGAGGACCAGTGAAAGTCACAAGAAGATTCATGTACTTTGGTCAACATATTATCACGTTTTGTTAAGTTTCTCACAGTTTATATTCATTCTTTCTTCTTTTTAAGGATTCAAAGTAAATGTTAAAGGACCAGTGTGTTAGGATTTAGGAGGCTCTACCAGCAGAAATTGAATATGATACTAATGATTATGTTTTTACCAATATTGTTAGTGCTGAAACTAAAGAATTATTGTGTTTTTTTGTTTTGTTTTTTGTTTTTTTTTATCGTGGAGCTGAGGTGCCCAAACCTTTCAGACCATGTACCACTATTTACCAAAGCAAAAGTACCACTTCCCACCACGGATACCGACATGTTTTATGGACTTTGTTGCCGTTTAAAAATTCCAATTATTAGGCTGTGAAAAAAAAAAAATCAACAACTGAGGATAATGTTCCTGTAACGGCATGTCGACTGTGACATCCCCTTACGTGGCTTTAAGCAGGGTTTGGTTCCTGTGCTTTCCGGAGGGCCGCGGCAGCAGTCGAGGGTGGTGGGCAGATAATGTTTGGAAAACCCTACGTAAGCACAGGCAAATTTTATTCCTGGAATATTTCAATGATTGACACCACATTTTTGAAATGCAATGTGATGTTTCTATGAAATAGCTGTTGTCTATAATCGAACGAAATGAAAAAAAAAATTTTGTTTTGTTTTTTTTAGCTCTCGGGACAGTGAGAGTGCAATGAATTAGGCCTGCCAGCAACGCTCTTACGAACCACCGGGTGGAGCCTTGCGTGCCGTGAGTAGTTTGCGTACCACCGTTTGGGAACCGCTGCCTTAGAAAGAACCCTTCATATCTACATTGGGAACAAATCGTTGAGGTTTTCACTGGAGGCGACACCGCTCACCGTTCGCCACCGAGGCTGCTCACAGCAATAACGGCTGCTCACCCTTGATAAGACTGTACTGTATGTCAAATCCTGCCTTGATTTTATTCATGTACGAGCCTTTACTACAGAGTAACAGAGTTTCGAAGCACTTCATATCTGAGGGGTCGAGCTCGGGCTTCCTCGTGTCGATTTCAGCTCTCCGCGCTCGTCCTCGTTCGCCCGCACCGTTTTAACGGTCGTGTGGACGTTTGTTTTGGTGGAGGACGTGGGAACAAAGCTCCGTGGAGGAGACTTTATTCCAACCGATGTTTGTGGGGGAGTGAAGCCGAAGCACAGACGAGGCTCCCTCCACACATTTCACAGCGAAGGGTGACAACGAAGGGCCGACGTCGCTCACCGTAGCCGAGTCCCCCCCCCCCCCCTCTTTACCTCCGCCGCCCATGCCATGCCTCTTGTTGTTCGTAAGGCCATACGTTTTGCACATTGTGTACATATTTATATAGATGTAATGCATATTTTTATACATGTGTGACATCCATGGGCTCTCTCTATTTTGTAAATACTCCAAAAGATGTATATAAGTACCGTATGCTTTTACGTGTCAATAAAATTCGGTGTACTGTGAAGAGCCTCCGTGGAATAATTCACCTCAAACACAATAGAAACATTGTGAACAGGGTTCATTTTTTTTTTTTATCTTTCAAAGGTCTGAAGAGTCCAGAAAAGCCGCTACATTTGAATGGCACCGCGGCCGGCAGCGCTTGAAAACATCTCTTTGTTAGACCGGTCTGATTGTCGGCCTGCGTTTGCATATGTACAGCGAGGAATTTCCATTTTTCTTCAGATAACAATCGCAAATATGTTTTCCAGAGTCCACGGAAAACAAACGGTAGCAGATCGCCCAAAGCGTTTCAGCCCCGGCCCCGAACTTCAGCCTGAGCGGGTGCACCGTCGCGACCAAAAACGAGTCCGGGGCGCTCGAGGCGTTCCTTCAACGATAACGCGGCCGGGGGCGTTCCCGCCGGAGCTCCCCGCGCAATCCTCCCAACTCGTTGAGTCCCGAGTTTTAGAGCCCGAGACCCCAAACGTCTCCCGAGACGTCGAGGGTTACGCTCCCGTAATCGCCGCGTCACAACGCCGTGAAGGTGTGTACGTCCGCCCGACACGCGGGACAGCGGTGATGGACGTCCCTCAGGCACTTCGCGGCGAAAGGGACCAGACAGCAGCCTGCAACACACCTGTTGGGAAGAAAGATGACGTGACTTCATGGCTTTTTAAAAATTCCCACCTGTTACTTACTCCGTCCGTCATTGCGCAACGTCCTCCTTACCCCAGAGAACATTTGAACAGTATCCAGGTGTTGTTCGCAAACTGCCCCCCCCAAGTAATGTTCTTCTTTATTGCTTGTAACCGTGTTAGGTATTCGTGGTACTTTTATCTACCTCGTGCAGGCGGCAACGACAGCTTCATGTTTGGTTTTGAGTAATACGCTTTTTCTTCGTGTTCAGATGAGGTGCGACAAGACGTACCCCATCATGGAGCACAAGCAGCACACGATCCACATTGTCTCGCCCACTTTGCTGCAGACCTCCGTGACGATGACCTCCTCGCAGGACGGACACCGGGTGAGTCCTGCTGTCCGACGCAGACCGTCCACTTGACCGCAAGAGAGAGAGAGACAGAGACAGAAAAAGGTTGGTATGAACTCAACTTCAAACTGACACGGCCTGGTCATCTTTGTACGCTGCGCTGGTTGGATGGATGGACGGACGGACGGACGGACGGACGGATGGATAACTTACTGCATGCAATATCTAAAGATAAAGCGACCAGGCATTTGCATACGCTAACATTATTTTGAATGTATTACATACAACAGGTATCACACACCTGGAATGACGGCGTCTGTTGTTCTGTCTGCGGCAGCTGCAGGTTTGACACTCTGCTCCGGTGGGACGTCCACCTGGGCGAGCTGTGGAGGCGGCAGCATGTAGATCCCCCCGCGGGGCATCTCACTTTTATGAAATGGGTGGTGTTCGCGGTGACCTGATTTCAAATATAAGTCGTTTAAAAAAAATGTTCTTCGGAGCCTAAATTATTTTTGACAGCATTCACGTGCATATTAAGGCGAGACACTGCAGGCAAAAGCATCGTTTCATGCACTCGTCAATTTTGAGAATTTGGGCTATTTTGCTTTCATGACATGCCATCTTTCACGCTAGCATGAAGAAAATGTCCCAAAAAAAATGAAATATTAAGGTGTTTAGTTTACGACATCCAAAAATCGGATTCCTGTTCAAGAAATGTTTAATTAGATAATGTCTCAGTTGCATTGAGAAACATATACTTTCATACGAAAAAAAAAAGTACTTTCCTAATAGAAGTAATCAGTTGAACGAGTTTTGATGGTGATATATGTTCGTTAAAATTTCTACCCTATTCACCTGTTGTGTCTTGCCTTAAAAAAAAATTAAAAAAAAAAAAGAAAAAAAAGAAAGATGATTGAGAAGCCTGGAAAGGAAACATGCCTCTGTTTGCTGTGAGTTTGGAGTTCTGTCCCTGTTTCTCCAACTCCTCCACCTCCTCCAACTCCTCCTTTTTCACCAGCAGCTCCTCCAGCTCTCTCTGAATGACCTGCAGCTCACACAGCTCGCCACAAAGCTCATCGCCGTCCTCCCCGACCACTGATGACACCACACACAGTTAGAGTTCAAACAGATCACGCACATCTACAGCAAGCTGCTCTATCTGTTCACTGTATATAATTATTACCAAAGCTGTCTTACTGAATAGTATCTTTCTATTTACTTCTATTTACTTTTTCTGTTTACCATTTACTATATACTTCTACCATTTACTACTTCTATTTATTATTTACTGCTACTATTTACTACTAGTATTTACGACAACTATTTAATACTGCTATTTACTATTTATGACTAGTATTTACTATTTATTTCTACTCATGTCTTAGAATGATATATGTTTGTGTGTATGTGTATTTTGTATTTTTAATCATCACATTAGTGATGTTTACCATTTGCTATATACTTCTACTATTTACTACTATTTAATATTTACTACTATTTACTATTTACTACTACTATTTACTATTTACTACTACTATTTACTGCTACTATTTAATATTTACTACTACTATTTACTACTACTATTTACTATTTATGACTATTATGACTGTGTTTCTTGGTTGCTTGTATATTATGCGTATATTATATATATAGATATATACTGTACTGTATGTATATATATACATATATATATATATATATGTTGACTGTGTTTATTGGTTTGTTGTATATAATATATATAGATATTTAATGTACTGTATATATACTGTATATGCTGTGCATTTTATATTTTATATTTATATTTTTTACTACTATTTACTGCTATTTTATTTTATTGCTTTTCTATTATATATTCTATTCTATTATTTTATTCTATTGTTCTATTATTGCTTCTGTATGTATGCTGCTGTGGCGAAAAATTTTCCCCTCGGGGATTAATAAAGTACCTACCTACCTACCTACCTTTACTACTACTGTTTACTATTTACTGCTACTATTTAATATTTACTACTACTATTTACTGCTACTATTTACTATTTACTACTAGTATTTAGGACAACTATTTATGACTAGTATTTACTATTTATTTCTACTCATGTCTTAGAATGATATATGTTTGTGTGTGTATGTGTATTTTGTATTTTTAATCATCACATTAGGTGACTGACTCACTGTCCTTTTTGGTCCTGCCAACGTCCTGCTCTGTCTTCTTTCTGAAGTGTTGCATCTTCAGCAGAAGGAAACGCCTGTTGTGGAGCTGCTGCATGCGGAGCTGGATGAGGGCCAGCGGTGATGGGCTGCATCTCGTCTCGGGTGTCTCCTGGTTGGATTCAGGCTGGTTACCGGGCTCAGACTCACCATGCTGCTCCTGTTCTGGCTCTGAACTCATCATCCCTGTGTTCGACCCCACGCTCGGCAGCTCCCTGGCAGGCTGAATGACCACCGTGTCCCGGCCTGGCTTCTCCATTCTGGTTTAAACACCTGAATCCAGATGTCTCTGAAGCGGGTTGAAGCAAGCGCTCTGTTCTCAAACTGAGACGATAAACCGTGAACAAAACCCCGCCTTAGAAGAACACCGAATCTGAATGCAGGTCCCTCTGCGATGGGTTTAACTTTCAAAATTTCCCCTTTTTCATTTTCAGCCCAGAGAAATAGAAAGCTGGATGTTGACAAAACATTTCTGGAGATGCGTCCAAAAAAATGTGTCCTCTCTTGAAATCATTCAAAAATAGACTCCTCTGAAGGACGTTTTCATCATGTGTCCATTGTCACTGAAAGCAGCCTTAACACAGACATCAACATGGTTCTGAAATCCATTTAAATTGAGTAAACAGTGTGCACAAACAAATGAGTGTTCATGAGTCTGTAAAATATGCAAATGTTGTCAGCCTGGAGCATTTCGGGCGATGACATCAAAGGAAGACAAGATGTGAATAGAAGCTGAGCACTTCTTTTAACGCCGTGAGGATGTACAGTACGGAGTTATTGTTCCGTCCTATATTACTAACAAATTCCTCTTGTATTTTTGGCAGGCTGGCTGTTTTCTTCCATATTATTGTTGTTTAAAATAGAACACAACACATGGTAAATGTTGTTGGTAAACCTGCTGGATGTTGGCTTCTAACTTTCGGTCGCTACACGTCTGCACGCTTCATTAACGACACATTTAAAATCACATAATCATATTAAGAATCTGAACCTGTCGACGGCCCGTTTATTCAGTCCTTCCAGGATTTCTCTGAGTGTGTTTTGGGATTAATAGGAACGAAAATGTTTGATTTTGCGGCACATTTTTTACAAATTTACAAATTGAGATATAATTTCAGTTTTAAGTGGTTTTTTGTGGAAGGTGGCTTCACATCAGCAAAAGAGTCAATTTCATGCTTCGTTTCAAACCCGTAGCGGTTTTTACATGTATTTATTCAAAACTTTGGGCTTTGATTGAATCATTTTAAATCCTGTCTGTATTCAAAGAGGCAGTCACTTTCCTGAATAACTGTACAGTACGGATTTATCCCCACTCAGAAGAAGCACTTCATGCTTTTTAATACTTCCTCCTGATAGTGATTCTATCCAAGCAGTTCAAAGGCCTGTTTACATTTTCTGAAAAACACTTTTCTGCTTTTGTGTTTTTGCACACAATATCTGTCGGTTCTCTTGTGGGCTCGTGCACCTCTATAAAACCAACAGGGATTATGTAATACTTGAATTCAAATGATGTGATAGCGTGGTCGTTTCCTTATGTTGCCAGCGTGGGCGTAACCATTATTTATATAATGTTCGACTTTGGTCATGTAAACAAAATATACAAAGTGACTAACACTAAAGTGACTAACACTGTCAATGTTAAACCAAATAAAAACACTGACATAATGTTACACTCTTTTATATTGTGAAAAGGCTTTTGAACGCAGCTGGATGCTGTTATTTATTTCCCATTGTTAAGGAAAACCTAATTGTGTGACTCTCCAATAGTAAGTGACATCTCAGCTAACTGTTACCACTGTACAATCTACCATTTATAGACTTTTAGCTAAAAGTTAGATAACCAGCACCAACCTGAAAGTGCTTGTTGTGCTACTGACAGGTTCAAAGTGTAATTATAAGTGTCTGACAGTGTTATAAAAAGGATTCATGCAATGTTTGACCTTTCTGTTTGATCGGAAAACAGCTGTAATATCGCTCCGCTCGAGCCACCAGACTCCATGAATAAAAATCGTAATTTTAACGTGTAGAACACGGGAGATGAGTCTGTTGGCTTTGAACAGCGATAGTTCGGCTGTTTCTGGTGAAACAAAAAGTCGATATCAATAGGGATTCTTTCCATAATGTTGTCAGTCACTGTGAATAACAATCTGAGCTTTTCTGTTTGCTGCTGCCTTTAATTGAATCAAAAAGTCATATTATAGCACGTCGTCAGAAATATGATCAAAAAGTCATACTATAGCATGTCGTAAAAAATACGATCAAAAAAATCATGCTATAGTATGTCGTCCAAAATTTCATAAAAATGTCATAGTATGTTGTTCAAAATGTAAGAAAAAAGTCTTGCTATAGCATGTCATCCGACTTTTTTTGTTTTGTTACTTGCATGACATTTTTTTCATATTTTGGACGACATGCTATAAGTATAACTTCCGTTCAAGTTATGGAAACCAACACAGTGGTGCAGCTGTCAGCGTTGTTGCCTCTCAGTCTAAAGGTTCTGGGTTTGATTCCCACCCTGACTTTCTGTGTGGAATTTACATGTTCCTGCAAAACTTTGTTTGTCATCCATAATATGGATGACTAACTTATGCATGTAGTCCATAATGTAAAACATGACATTCAAGCAAGAACAAACAATCCTCCACACTAAGTTCCAGACCCCCTATCGAACCCAGAAGCTCCTGATTGTGAGATCACAATGCTGGCTTGGAACGGCACCATTTTGCTGCCTTCATTGCATGCTTGTCTGACTTATATAACTTTTAAACATGTTATGGAAGAGAGGTCAACGGTGCAGTAGTTGGTGTTGTTGCCTTCCAGTCAGAAGGTTCCAGGTTCGAGACTCACCCTGGAAAGGATGATGTTAACATCTCGTGAAAAACCACGTCAGAGGCAAGAATTGAACCTGGAACCATCTGACTGGGAGGCAACAACACTAACCACTGCACTGATGTTTGTTTTACATCATGGACTACATGCATGATAACATGCATAAGTTAGTCGTCCACATTTTAATTTATTACTTATGCAGGAACATGCAAATTCCACAGAAAGTACCAGGCCGGTATCAAACCACGGACCTTTAGACTGTGAGACGACAACGCTGACAACTGCACCATTGTGTTGTCTGCTATAGTCAGACTATAGCACGTTGTCCAAAAAGTGACAAAAAGTGACACTATAGCACGTCGTCCAAAAAGTGACAAAAAGTCACACTACAGCACGTCGTCCAAAAAGTGACAAAAAGTCACAACAGCATGTCGTCCAAAAAGTGACAAAAAGTCACTACAGCACGTCGTCCAAAAAGTGACAAAAAGTCACACTACAGCACGTCGTCCAAAAAGTGACAAAAAGTCACACTACAGGACGTCGTCCAAAAAGTGACAAAAAGTCACACTACAGCATGTCGTCCAAAAAGTGACAAAAAGTCATACTACAGCACGTCGTCCAAAAAGTGACAAAAAGTCACACTACAGCATGTCGTCCAAAAAGTGACAAAAAGTCACACTACAGCACGTCGTCCAAAAAGTGACAAAAAGTCATACTACAGCACGTCGTCCAAAAAGTGACAAAAAGTCACACTACAGCACGTCGTCCAAAAAGTGACAAAAAGTCATACTACAGCACGTCGTCCAAAAAGTGACAAAAAGTCACACTACAGCATGTCGTCCAAAAAGTGACAAAAAGTCACACTACAGCACGTCGTCCAAAAAGTGACAAAAAGTCACACTACAGCACGTCGTCCAAAAAGTGACAAAAAGTCACACTACAGCACGTCGTCCAAAAAGTGACAAAAAGTCACACTACAGCATGTCGTCCAAATATGATCAAAAAGTCACACTACAGCATGTCGTCCAAAAAGTGACAAAAAGTCACACTACAGCACGTCGTCCAAAAAGTGACAAAAAGTCACACTACAGCATGTCGTCCAAAAATGATCAAAAAGTCACACTACAGCATGTCGTCCAAAAAGTGACAAAAAGTCACACTACAGCATGTCGTCCAAATATGATCAAAAAGTCACACTACAGCACGTCGTCCAAAAAGTGACAAAAAGTCATACTACAGCATGTCGTCCAAATATGATCAAAAAGTCACACTACAGCACGTCGTCCAAAAAGTGACAAAAAGTCATACTACAGCATGTCGTCCAAAAAGTGACAAAAAGTCATACTACAGCACGTCGTCCAAATATGATCAAAAAGTCATACTACAGCACATCGTCCAAAAAGTGACAAAAAGTCACACTACAGCATGTCGTCCAAAAATGATCAAAAAGTCACACTACAGCATGTCGTCCAAAAAGTGACAAAAAGTCACACTACAGCATGTCGTCCAAAAAGTGACAAAAAGTCACACTACAGCATGTCGTCCAAAAAGTGACAAAAAGTCACACTACAGCATGTCGTCCAAATATGATCAAAAAGTCACACTACAGCACATCGTCCAAAAAGTGACAAAAAGTCACACTACAGCATGTCGTCCAAATATGATCAAAAAGTCACACTACAGCACGTCGTCCAAAAAGTGACAAAAAGTCATACTACAGCACGTCGTCCAAAAAGTGACAAAAAGTCATACTACAGCATGTCGTCCAAATATGATCAAAAAGTCACACTACAGCACGTCGTCCAAAAAGTGACAAAAAGTCACACTACAGCATGTCGTCCAAATATGATCAAAAAGTCACACTACAGCATGTCGTCCAAAAAGTGACAAAAAGTCACACTACAGCATGTCGTCCAAAAAGTGACAAAAAGTCACACTACAGCACGTCGTCCAAAAAGTGACAAAAAGTCACACTACAGCATGTCGTCCAAATATGATCAAAAAGTCACACTACAGCATGTCGTCCAAATATGATCAAAAAGTCACACTACAGCATGTCGTCCAAAAAGTGACAAAAAGTCACACTACAGCATGTCGTCCAAAAAGTGACAAAAAGTCATACTATAGCATGTCGTCCAAATATGATCAAAAAGTCACACTACAGCATGTCGTCCAAAAAGTGACAAAAAGTCATACTGCAGCATGTCGTCCAAATATGATCAAAAAGTCACACTACAGCATGTCGTCCAAAAAGTGACAAAAAGTCACACTACAGCATGTCGTCCAAATATGATCAAAAAGTCACACTACAGCATGTCGTCCAAAAAGTGACAAAAAGTCATACTGCAGCATGTCGTCCAAATATGATCAAAAAGTCACACTACAGCATGTCGTCCAAAAAGTGACAAAAAGTCACACTATAGCATGTCGTCCAAATATGATCAAAAAGTCACACTACAGCATGTCGTCCAAATATGATCAAAAAGTCACACTACAGCATGTCGTCCAAATATGATCAAAAAGTCACACTACAGCATGTCGTCCAAAAAGTGACAAAAAGTCATACTATAGCATGTCGTCCAAATATGATCAAAAAGTCACACTACAGCATGTCGTCCAAAAAGTGACAAAAAGTCATACTGCAGCATGTCGTCCAAATATGATCAAAAAGTCACACTACAGCATGTCGTCCAAAAAGTGACAAAAAGTCACACTACAGCATGTCGTCCAAATATGATCAAAAAGTCACACTACAGCATGTCGTCCAAAAAGTGACAAAAAGTCACACTATAGCATGTCGTCCAAAAAGTGACAAAAAGTCATACTACAGCATGTCGTCCAAAAATGATCAAAAAGTCACACTACAGCATGTCGTCCAAAAAGTGACAAAAAGTCACACTACAGCATGTCGTCCAAAAAGTGACAAAAAGTCATACTACAGCATGTCGTCCAAATATGATCAAAAAGTCACACTACAGCACGTCGTCCAAAAAGTGACAAAAAGTCACACTATAGCATGTCGTCCAAAAAGTGACAAAAAGTCATACTACAGCATGTCGTCCAAATATGATCAAAAAGTCACACTACAGCATGTCGTCCAAAAAGTGACAAAAAGTCATACTATAGCACGTCGTCCAAAAAGTGACAAAAAGTCATACTGCAGCATGTCGTCCAAATATGATCAAAAAGTCACACTACAGCATGTCGTCCAAAAAGTGACAAAAAGTCACACTATAGCATGTCGTCCAAAAAGTGACAAAAAGTCATACTACAGCATGTCGTCCAAATATGATCAAAAAGTCACACTACAGCACGTCGTCCAAAAAGTGACAAAAAGTCATACTACAGCATGTCGTCCAAATATGATCAAAAAGTCACACTACAGCATGTCGTCCAAAAAGTGACAAAAAGTCATACTACAGCATGTCGTCCAAATATGATCAAAAAGTCACACTACAGCACGTCGTCCAAAAATGATCAAAAAGTCACACTATAGCACGTCGTCCAAAAAGTGACAAAAAGTCATACTACAGCATGTCGTCCAAAAATGATCAAAAAGTCACACTACAGCATGTCGTCCAAAAAGTGACAAAAAGTCATACTACAGCACGTCGTCCAAAAAGTGACAAAAAGTCATACTGCAGCATGTCGTCCAAATATGATCAAAAAGTCACACTACAGCATGTCGTCCAAAAAGTGACAAAAAGTCACACTATAGCATGTCGTCCAAAAAGTGACAAAAAGTCATACTACAGCATGTCGTCCAAAAATGATCAAAAAGTCACACTACAGCATGTCGTCCAAAAAGTGACAAAAAGTCACACTATAGCATGTCGTCCAAAAAGTGACAAAAAGTCACACTACAGCATGTCGTCCAAATATGATCAAAAAGTCACACTACAGCACGTCGTCCAAAAAGTGACAAAAAGTCACACTATAGCATGTCGTCCAAAAAGTGACAAAAAGTCACACTACAGCATGTCGTCCAAATATGATCAAAAAGTCACACTACAGCACGTCGTCCAAAAAGTGACAAAAAGTCACACTATAGCATGTCGTCCAAAAAGTGACAAAAAGTCATACTGCAGCATGTCGTCCAAATATGATCAAAAAGTCACACTACAGCATGTCGTCCAAAAAGTGACAAAAAGTCACACTATAGCATGTCGTCCAAAAAGTGACAAAAAGTCATACTGCAGCATGTCGTCCAAATATGATCAAAAAGTCACACTACAGCATGTCGTCCAAAAAGTGACAAAAAGTCACACTACAGCATGTCGTCCAAAAATGATCAAAAAGTCACACTACAGCATGTCGTCCAAAAAGTGACAAAAAGTCATACTACAGCATGTCGTCCAAATATGATCAAAAAGTCACACTATAGCATGTCGTCCAAAAAGTGACAAAAAGTCATACTACAGCATGTCGTCCAAATATGATCAAAAAGTCACACTACAGCATGTCGTCCAAATATGATCAAAAAGTCACACTTCAGCACGTCGTCCAAAAAGTGACAAAAAGTCACACTACAGCATGTCGTCCAAATATGATCAAAAAGTCACACTACAGCATGTCGTCCAAAAAGTGACAAAAAGTCACACTACAGCATGTCGTCCAAAAAGTGACAAAAAGTCACACTACAGCATGTCGTCCAAATATGATCAAAAAGTCACACTACAGCATGTCGTCCAAAAAGTGACAAAAAGTCACACTACAGCATGTCGTCCAAAAAGTGACAAAAAGTCATACTACAGCATGTCGTCCAAATATGATCAAAAAGTCACACTACAGCATGTCGTCCAAATATGATCAAAAAGTCACACTACAGCATGTCGTCCAAAAAGTGACAAAAAGTCACACTACAGCATGTCGTCCAAATATGATCAAAAAGTCACACTACAGCATGTCGTCCAAAAAGTGACAAAAAGTCACACTACAGCATGTCGTCCAAAAAGTGACAAAAAGTCATACTACAGCATGTCGTCCAAATATGATCAAAAAGTCACACTACAGCATGTCGTCCAAATATGATCAAAAAGTCACACTACAGCATGTCGTCCAAATATGATCAAAAAGTCACACTACAGCACGTCGTCCAAAAAGTGACAAAAAGTCACACTACAGCATGTCGTCCAAATATGATCAAAAAGTCACACTACAGCATGTCGTCCAAAAAGTGACAAAAAGTCACACTACAGCATGTCGTCCAAATATGATCAAAAAGTCACACTACAGCACGTCGTCCAAAAAGTGACAAAAAGTCACACTATAGCATGTCGTCCAAAAAGTGACAAAAAGTCATACTGCAGCATGTCGTCCAAATATGATCAAAAAGTCACACTACAGCATGTCGTCCAAAAAGTGACAAAAAGTCACACTATAGCATGTCGTCCAAAAAGTGACAAAAAGTCATACTGCAGCATGTCGTCCAAATATGATCAAAAAGTCACACTACAGCATGTCGTCCAAAAAGTGACAAAAAGTCACACTACAGCATGTCGTCCAAAAATGATCAAAAAGTCACACTACAGCATGTCGTCCAAAAAGTGACAAAAAGTCATACTACAGCATGTCGTCCAAATATGATCAAAAAGTCACACTATAGCATGTCGTCCAAAAAGTGACAAAAAGTCATACTACAGCATGTCGTCCAAATATGATCAAAAAGTCACACTACAGCATGTCGTCCAAATATGATCAAAAAGTCACACTTCAGCACGTCGTCCAAAAAGTGACAAAAAGTCACACTACAGCATGTCGTCCAAATATGATCAAAAAGTCACACTACAGCATGTCGTCCAAAAAGTGACAAAAAGTCACACTACAGCATGTCGTCCAAAAAGTGACAAAAAGTCACACTACAGCATGTCGTCCAAATATGATCAAAAAGTCACACTACAGCATGTCGTCCAAAAAGTGACAAAAAGTCACACTACAGCATGTCGTCCAAAAAGTGACAAAAAGTCATACTACAGCATGTCGTCCAAATATGATCAAAAAGTCACACTACAGCATGTCGTCCAAATATGATCAAAAAGTCACACTACAGCATGTCGTCCAAAAAGTGACAAAAAGTCACACTACAGCATGTCGTCCAAATATGATCAAAAAGTCACACTACAGCATGTCGTCCAAAAAGTGACAAAAAGTCACACTACAGCATGTCGTCCAAAAAGTGACAAAAAGTCATACTACAGCATGTCGTCCAAATATGATCAAAAAGTCACACTACAGCATGTCGTCCAAATATGATCAAAAAGTCACACTACAGCACGTCGTCCAAAAAGTGACAAAAAGTCACACTACAGCATGTTGTCCAAAAAGTGACAAAAAGTCACACTACAGCATGTCGTCCAAATATGATCAAAAAGTCACACTACAGCATGTCGTCCAAAAAGTGACAAAAAGTCACACTACAGCATGTCGTCCAAAAAGTGACAAAAAGTCACACTATAGCATGTCGTCCAAAAAGTGACAAAAAGTCACACTACAGCACGTCGTCCAAAAAGTGACAAAAAGTCATACTACAGCATGTTGTCCAAATATGATCAAAAAGTCACACTACAGCACGTCGTCCAAAAAGTGACAAAAAGTCACACTACAGCACGTCGTCCAAAAAGTGACAAAAAGTCATACTACAGCATGTTGTCCAAATATGATCAAAAAGTCACACTACAGCATGTCGTCCAAAAAGTGACAAAAAGTCACACTACAGCATGTCGTCCAAAAAGTGACAAAAAGTCATACTACAGCATGTCGTCCAAAAAGTGACAAAAAGTCACACTATAGCATGTCGTCCAAAAAATGACAAAAAGTCATATTATAGGATGATCTATATTTTTTTTGCATATTTTGGACGACAGACCATAGTATGACTTTTTTAGGATATTTGTGACGACATGCTATAAGTATGACTTCCGTTCATGTTATGGAAGCAAGCACAGTGGTGCAGCTGTCAGCGTTGTTGTCTCAGTTTAAAGGTCAGTGGTTCGATTCCAGCCTGGGACATTCAATGCGGAAACCTCGTGTTCCTGCACATGTAATAAACTAAACTATGTTGTTCAAAATATGGACGACCAAGTTATGCATATAGTAATAACGCAAAACAAATGTCATGCATGTAGTCATTAATGTGACAAAGAGTCACACACTAAGTTCCAGGCCCACAGTTTTCACGTCCCAGAGATATTCCTTTAAGTTTGTGTTTCTGGCCGTCTAACTCGGTCTGTCTACGTTTTTCTAGAAATATCAGGAAAACGAAAAAACAGCCTCTAATTTTTTTTCTGTCTTTTTTTTTTAACAAGACAAAGAAACGAAACATTAGTCTTAATATTTCCGAGTCTCGCCTTTACCAAAAGAGACAGAATTCATCCTGTATTTTTATTTCTGTGTCTCGTTTGCGAGCCGTTTTATCGTTTTCTACATATGTCTATGAAAAGTACACAGACCAAGTTAGTTTCTGACACTGGAAATGACTTATTTCGGCGTCCACTCCCTTTTTTGCTCAGTTTTGGTCACCTTTGAATGCCTGAGGGAAATATTTGACCTTTTAGCTGCTGTTTGTGCCATGAAATAACCTGCAGAGAAAATCTTCCTGCTGCTGCTCGAAACGAGGCTGTTTAGAGATGTGGGACCACAGCAGGTAAGTCGTGGGCTGTAAAACCAAAACAAAGAGCTGAAAGACACTAAAACTGGCAGCTTATATATAATATATACAATATTTGTTAATGTTATCTGTGGGTACGTCACTAAAAGCGAACCCTTTCACATCACACTCAGACATCTGATCCAATTGTTCAAATTAAAATATCCATCAAGTGTGGCTTTAAGATTTGAAAGGAGCTTTACAATTCAGTGGACGAGACAACAGCTGGGAAACTTTTAAGATTAGAAACATGTACTTTTAGTAATCTGAAACTTTGATTCACTTTTTCAGGAGTTGATTAAAAGTTACATTTGTCGTGGAACAACACGCTCAGTTTTACATTATTTTCAGCCGTCAGAAATCCTTGACGGTAAAATATGTGTTATGGCGTGACAGGGTTCAAAGGTCGCTGCCACACTCTCTACATGAATAGTGTTTTAAAAAATAAAACCTTGCGGTGTTCGGGAGCACGCAGCGTACCGGCTCGATGGCCTGTGAAATGTGGCAGTTGCCCCGTATGACAGTAGCCAGCCACCACAGCATCAATAAAGCCTGGAGCCACTTTCTAACGTCAGCACCTGATGTCTGACCTATATGACACTCTCAAAATGTCTCCATAGAAACACGGTGTGCTGTTCGGCAGACTGTAATTTCCTGCCCACACATATAAGGAGCGTGTTTCAAAAATCGGATCCGTGACCTCATTTTAACAATGGCTGAGATTGTTGTTATAGCAGCGGCTGACCACCAGATGTCAGGATAGTACGCTGAAGGGAGCAGGTCAGGCCCACTGAGAATTAAGTCCTTAGTTTACAGGGCTGACGTCACAGGCCCTGCAGTGGCAGGCCTCCATCCATCCATAAGAATTCCATAGCTCTTCTGTGTGTGTGTGTGTGTGTGTGTGTGTGTGTGTGTGTGTGTGTGTGTGTGTGTGTGTGTGTGTGTGTGTGTGTGTGTGTGTGTCAGATCGAATGACAGTGAAGTATGTGTGTGCGCCGCCCGTCAGGGTGTCAGTCACCCAGCGAGGGATGCACTCAGTCATCGATGGTTCATGAGTTTCATCATACAGCAACAAAAAAACTTCTCGTGTATCTCTGTTACTGTAAAATGTTAAAACACTTTGACCCCGAAACAGTTGGAGGTACGTGTTCGAAGCATTATTCAGTAGGTTTTTGAGGAGGTCAGAGCAGAACTTGACTCCAACACTTCCCAGATATAATTCGTTTTTTTTTTTTTTAAATAAACGTTGCAGATTTTTGTCGCTGTTCCTAGTGCTCATTTTTTTTAAACCATAAACATAGATTATTTTATATTAAACTGTCTGCATTTCCCCCCCCAAATGATCTTTTTCTAGTTTAGGACACGTCTAAAAAAATGTTTTGGCAAATAATAAAATAAATGATGTTACACGTGCGACATAACGTACACGATGGACGCTAAATAGTTTCACACAGGACACAAACAGACACTCCTGTGTCCGATCCGTCCAATCCACCCGACCTCACGCCTGGACTTTTTTTTTTCCACTCTCTCTATATACTCCATTGCTCCCATCGTTATTACCGCGACCGCTAGAGGTCGCTATAAATGTAAATATAGGACGTTTGTCGTTTTCAGAATGAGGCTGGTCTGTGGTAAATATTAGATCTGCATCTGAAACAGGACTCCGAATGAAGGTTCGCCGGCACGCGACGCCTCGACTTAATAAACGATCACGATTTCATGGCGGCGTGTACAGCTTGCTCCGCTGCCCCCACGTGGCTAAAAGAAAGGTGTCGATGCAGATCTGAAGAATTCAAGGCGACATTTTGATCAAACAACAATCAGCACAGTCAGCGACTGAGATAACTGCCGGGCGTTTAGCTTCTGAACCAGCATATGTGTTGGAGCAGCAGCAGCAGTCGTAAAGAACACTGTAATTAGTAAATGGCTCAACACTCATGTCAGAAAAAAAACAAAAACACCAAACAAACAAGAGACACACTGAAACCACTTTCCACGGCTGAAGCAGCCTTGTATAACAGCCATACCAGAGCTGTTACATAACTGATATGCAGATGTGGCCTTTCCAACGACAATCTTTAACCGTAACAATAGTCCGATACGTCACTGCAGTGATATCAGTCAGTCTGTGTTTACTGATGTCGCTCGGTAGAAGAAGAGATTCTAACTCTGTTCTCACGGTGTCCTTCGTTCAGCAAGTTACACTGGGTCACTCCCTCACAGAGGACCTCTCACTGATGATGACAAACAGTTGGCGTCATGACTGGATTAGTGTGTCTGTCTACCTCTGTCTGTGTGTGTGTGTGTGTGTGTGTGTGTGTGTGTGTGTGTGTGTGTGTGTGTGTGTGTGTGTGTGTGTGTGTGTTACCTCCCTGGGACCAGTCGTTCTCATGGGGGAGAAAAAAAGCTCGGTCCTAAGTTAATGCAATGTCCTACCAAAGATGGCCGCGCAACACTTTTTTTTGTTTTACTTGTATCTTTGAGGTCCAAATGAGGATGCATGTCAGATTTCAAAACCTACTTTTACTGTAAGACCTTTTTTTTTTTTTTTTCTTTTCTTTTCTATCTCAGAATAGAATTAGAATAGAATTAGTAATTGTACTGGCTTTCAACGAAATTTGAAGGCATATCACCTGAGCATGGAACAACAAGAACATATGCTACAAGTATAAAACTATAGGCATATATTTATACCTACATATATGTATTTATTTATCTGTATATATAAAGTCTATACACAACCTCAGCAAACACATGCACACACTCATTGCTACACATGCATCCCATCATATTCCACGAGAATATGATCATCTTATAATTTAGGGCAAAAGACGTGGGATATTACGAATTGCAAATCCCAGTTTTGGTATTGCACGAAGGTAGTATTTGTCTACTGGGTATGTCCATTCAGTTCTTTAGTTTACACTAACTGTCCTCACAAAGATAGTTTGGACATTTTAGATTTTAGTTGCAGCCGTAGGTTAGTTGGAGGTTTGGACTTCTGTTCTTGAGAATAACATCCGGTGCCAAAAAGGGTGCCAGGAATCCATGTCATCGCTGAGGACGCTCACGAGAGCGGGACGACCGTGGGGGGTGAACGAGCGGGTGGATGTTTCTTTTTTTCCCCGCATGACCTAAACCGTGAGTACGTTTCCTGCGCAGCAGTTCGCAGCTGGACTCTCGTACTGAAACTGACCGACGCGAGGAGGTTTTAAACGCACGTTTTTAAGTCTCCAACGTGTTCTCGTTTTTTTTGTTGTTTTTTTTCTCCCGCTGCTTTTGGGCAAACAGGCGAGATCGCTGCAGCACTCGGGCGGATCGGAGGCAACGCGACGAACAGAACAGGGGGAGGCGAGGTTTTGCGATGGAGGAGAGGCGTACAAAGAGGGGTGAGAGGAGACGGGACGAGGGAGGAGAGGCGAGAGAAAGCAGGGCAGAAGGGGGGGGTGGAGGGGGGGGTGGAGGGGGGGGGGGGTCCGGCACTCTGCCAGCATGCAGGTCTAATATGAAAAACGATGTCTGCAGCTGCAGCGACAGGCGACCGAGGATGGATCCAGTTCTGCATCAGAGACACTACATCACATCACATTTTACACACACACGCACACGCACACGCACACGCCGCCGCTGTAAATCATCTGTTATATGTAAGAGGGTTACGTAATAGATCAACCCTTAAAAATCAGCGCGCAGCATCACTCAGCCGCAAAATTCAGAGATTTACATCACGCAGCACAATGACTGTTACACCTTAACAACAAAGATAAATCACCGTGACAAATCACAGGAGTTTCCTGGTTGTTGCCACCGCGCTTCCCCCTCAGGGTGCACACTCATCTTTTCCCAGGTTCACCGACTTGTCAACACATCTTCACTCACTTCTGCTCGAACATATAATCATCTGCAGACGCTGTTAACCGACGCAGCGTTTCAAAATGTGTCACTGACGAGTTAATTTGAACACAACGAGACAGGTCTGAGCTTTTTTTTCCACAGAATTCATTTGACAGGAATCAGTCTGCGCTGCTTTAGAGCATAAAGTGAAATGTTTTGTGGGATAAAAAAAAAAAAGCAAGAAGGTTCTCTTCTTCCAGAGTAAATGTCTCGTGTTAAAGGACAAAGCTGCCAGTGTTTTGCTGCTTCCAGGGACAACAGTCTTTCAGCTGGTCGACGTGAGTGAAATATTTAAACACGTGCCAGATCAGATGATCTTAGCTTTTTGGTTTTTTTGTCCGGCTCCATCATGAGGTTCATATTTGCTGTTTTGTGTGAAATCTCTTGAAATGCTGAACAGATGTGCCTCTGAGGATGAACTGTAATCACTCTGGCGATCTCCTGACTTTTCTTCTAAAAACATGTATTTGTCCAACGCGTTACTGCAGAACTCAATAACTGCAAACCCAACGGGACTCCCATCAACGCCAGCCTGACTTACTACTGTAAAGCTGATTAGCAATTGTTAGCATGCTAACTCAGAACATGTTATATTATTACAGTAGACTATGGTAAACATTACACAGAGCTTCCGGCTCTGACAAGGGAGGCCATTGTGAAAGTGCCATAAAGTGCAATACCACCGCGGGCCACTAGAGGCCGGCTCCAAAAAGACTCCCGCTCCATGGACTCCCATTCAACTTCTCTTGTGAAATAAAAAGTCAATACATTTTTTTTACACAAGTCTTAACGGGGGTATTTGTTGAAGTCACTGCTTCTTCTTCTTATTATTATTACGGTGGTCCATCTGAAAATGATGCCATCATTATTTAGATACTAAACCTCAAAAAGTGGTCCGTTTGATCGACGGGCCTTTAGTTCAGTCAGGTTTTCGCTACAGGCGGGCGGGCGTGGTGTTTTTAGGTTCTGAATAAGATTGGGCCGGATCCACTGCTCGCTCCTTCAAATATAGTGACGTCAACGGTGTACGACATCGAAAAAAAAAAAAGGTTTCCACGGTTGTTTGTCTTCGCATGCTGAATCTTTGCTCTGCTCCGCTTTGTTTTTAATGGCGGTCAAACAGTTGTAGTTGGTCTTGGTTGCTCACATTAATGACGCCCCCGGCCCCTGACATTAGTGGTAGTACCAGCCGAGCACTGGTGCGACTCTGGAACCAGTTATTTTGGCGGCGAGACGAGGGAGATAGGAATGAGTTACTAACTAAAAAAAGATTTGAGGTGAATGTTTTTGTTGTGTTGTTCACTTATCCGTTGTGATGTTGTTGTTTTTTTTATGCTCCATAGTGTATTTGTTCTAGATCTGAGCAGATATTGTGTTTGTAAATAATGTCTTCCTAAAAACTTTTGCAATAAAGGCCGGTTGCTTTTATTTTAAGATCATTTTTTTCTCATGCTCCGAGCCAGAAATCTTCACTTCGGCAGCAATTACACACAAAACTTTACAGTTGTATTACCGCCTGTACTCTGATGGCTTTTACTGAGGGTTTTGTTTTTTTCCTGTATCATTCATAGCCGGATTTGCAAACCATTTTATTCCTAAAAACATGGCAGAAATTGATTTATTAATGGAAGTATTTTCTAATTGAGTGAAATTCTTTGAAACAAGAAGTTTAAACCTGTCTTTATCCAATGTTCATGCGTTAGCTGTGGACATTTTTTTTAAATTATATGCACCTTTTGTTTTTGAGCTAATACCTACGATTTTCCAGTTAAGTTTTCATTCTTATCATTTTTCACGACTTTACGTAAGTGTTTTCTTTATCATCAGCCTGTGAGCTAACTTATTTAGCTAATTTAATTCAGTCATTAATACATGCAAACAAAAAAAACAACTTTTCATCCCAGACCTCCTCCACTGAGGCCCTCAGTCCCACTTTCCCCCGTACTACTACCACCACCACCACCACCACCACTACTACTACTACACCTCAGTTGCTGTCTTCCTATTTGCATCGTTTTCCATTTCATGTGTACCGTCGGTGCTCAGCTTGTCGCAATGGCCTGATTAACTGCAGGGATCATTAATGTTTCATCTGATCTAATCAAACCCCTGCTGTCGCCACAGAGCTGCCTCACAGTCACGACAACAGCGCAGAGCTGCAGTGTCAGTGAGCGCGACTGTAACAGAAAATCATGTCTGATTAGCTCAAACTGTGTTTATAAAAATAAAATAAATTTAAAAAAAAAAATCACATTAGGTTAAGTGTAAGGGAGGAGCTTGAAAATATGACACTGCATTAGTTTACTGCGGGATTATGTAGAGAAACACAAGATGGTATGAAGAATGCAAAAGTAAAAGAGCTCTCTGGAACAAAGAGCTTCCAGCAACATGCACCGTTCCCGTGTGACCGTCTGCGGCTGGGACGTCCTGCAGTGTAACAGCCCGCTAATTCACCTGTAAACCCCTTTTTTTTTTTTTTACGACTCGTTTCCCCTCCTTGTTTTTTTTTGAAAACGTCCTTCTCCGCATTCCAGCCTCTCTGCCCATCTGTGAAGGAGGAAACCGAGACCGAGCGATGTGCACGGAGGAGTGCGCGTCACTCACACGGCAAGCGACGAGGGGGTGATATCGAGGGAAGCGAAAAAGAAAGAAAGAAAGAAATAGGAAACACGCACTGGGCTGACACGCACAGTGTCCCGTCCCTGTGCACCATGTGGGGTGACTTTTCCTCCCAACGGAACCACATGACATGGCAAGAGGAACAGCGTGTGTCCGTCTCTGTTACTTCCCCTGGTGGTCGGTGGTCTCTTTTTATTCACGTGTGCACACACACACAACTTCCCCTGCTTCCAGTCTCAGTGTAATGTATTGTTTTAGTGTGTGTGTGTGTGTGTGGCTGCTAAGTCTGGTGCTAATGCGTTCAGGCAGGCGGCACTGATACAACAGTGAGAGCAGAGATAAAGCCGGCTTTGTGTCCGACTCAGGATCTCGGGCACAGAGTGGCTGAAATGGCACACAGCCATTGTCACAGGTTCACTGCGGTCACACACACACACGCACGCACACGCACACGCACACACACGAACAGGGAGCTGATGACACCAGCATTGGGTGAAACCGCAGATATTAAAGCGGCAATTGCGACACTGATTAACATCAATAAATAACGGCCATATTATTTTGAGACATCGGTATAATGACTGTAAACAAACAGCACCGTCTGTCCGGACTGGCCGCTTGTACGCTGCGAGCTGTCAGCTGGCTGCAGAGGAAATGTGCAGGATTGTACGATAAAACCAAACACAAAGAGTGCCGGTCTTTGAGCCGGACCGACGCCGAAATGAATGGATTGTTTTGACCACTTTAGGGCGGCGTAAAAAAAAACAACAACAACTATAAGCATTCAACTGACCATCTTACACACCCAACATATGGAGGAACTTCAGCATTAACTTTGAGTGTTGTGTCTGGCCCAAGCAGCAACGTCCCAGACTGAAAAATGAAGCTAAATGCAGAGGTGCCAAAAACCGTATTTCCTGTATTTCCGCAAATGGCCACTTGAGCCCGTTTACCCTGCCAAAAAGCCCCAAAAATCGGCTATACGTCCACTTATTTAGTGCAGTCTGTTGTCAGGCCAACAGTCCTATATTCAGTCTCCTTTAAACTCTGATTTGGTCTCCACCAGCTACTAAATGCTCCGCTACGTTCACCAGCTCCCAACTTTGTCTGTCTGCCATTTGGTGGAGGGGAGAGAGGGTGCAGTGGGTTTAAGAGGTTTTAGCTGCCTGCTACATCTGGAAATGAGCTTGATGAGAGCTTTGAGATGGAACCTAAATGGTAAAAGTGTAGGCCAAAAATAATTAAAAAAAAAAAAATCAGCTGAAACAGGCTTAAACACTTATTGCAACTCATTGGCGGATGTGTGAAAAGCTAATGTGAAAGTGTTTTTTCAATTTATTTTCTCTTAAGTGTAAGAGGTGTAGGAGAGAAATGATGGAAATCAATCACAAAGTCCCCGAACCTCCACTCAGCCTCTGCATGAGGCAGACTGATTTTTTTTTTTTTTAGAGACAGGTTTCTTTCAAGGGTCTTTCATAAAAGCTCAAATATGACACTATATTTTTTTGCAGGTACTCCGAGTTAAATGATTAAACATGATAGTCAAATTTGAGCAAAGTTTATTTAGTTAGCGTCCATCTATAGAAAGAAAACCCATGAAACCCCAGAACCGCCAACAAAGTCTCATGGAAGTTGCTGAACGCTACAAAATAAGCAGCCTTTCATCTTCACAAAACTCAAAAGGTTTTTCAGATTGACCCTGCAGTATTATAAACATTTTATTATAAAAGCTATTTACAGTTACCCCATATCTTAGCTTTTCAGAAAGAGGAGTGACTGATAGTTAAATATTGTTAAATTTAGCTATCATCTCTTTTTTTTTTGGACATGAAAATGCTTGTTATCTGTTCATCACAACAATATTAAAGTCTTATGCAGGATTGTACATGTTTTATATATATTTTATATATATATACTGCAAATATTAAACCAAACACAGAGTTTGAGAACCTCAAATTAAAGTTAAACGTCTGTGGAAGGAAATTAATGTCACTGTAATATTCATATGACTTTAGCAGTCAGTGACTTTGGTCCACAATAAAAACCTGAACCACTCTTAATTTCCTCAGAGAACAAGTAAGATTGTCTCGACAGGCTGACCGATGTGGAACCATCAAAACACACAGATGCTCATTTTCCAAGTCATTTCCAGCAGCTCCTGAACCGTGACGGCTGCTGACCGGACACGACGCATCGCTCCTGCAACAGATCTTTTGTCGTTTGTTGTTGATGTGCTGTATTAGTATTCGTTTGTTTTTAAAGTTACCATTCAAAGAAGAAAGTCACCTTTTAAAAATCGGCTGGTTTCTTTCATTCCGACTATACAGTCTCGCTCTAACACGCCCTCCGGTTCTCCACCCAGACATACCTCGTGTTTACACTGTGCATGTACCGTATCTGCACGTATGTATGTATGTGTATGCATGTATGTATGTATGTGTGTGCATGCGTGTGTCACCTTTAGCTGCAGCTTGTCCCGTGTCGGGCCGGACCCCCCCCCCCCCCACCTGTAGAGAGAACAGGGGAAGGTGAGGTGCCCGGTTACAAATGCACCCGATGTCACTGCGTCCTTTCTGCTCGCCTGCCCACCTCCACACAGTGTCCTCTGTCTCTCTCTCTCTCCCCCCCCCCCTCTCCCTCCCCCGCCCGCCCGCATACCTCCCAGGTATCCTGTACGTACCTACAACTCCAGGCTCTGAACAGTGCACCTGTTAAGATAACGACGCTGTAACCACGGTGTTCTCTCCTACTTGTATGCTTTAAGACTTTTACCAATGAAAATGATTTATAAGTTATCGCTAAAAAAAAACGTATACTTAGTCCGGCCGGCTTCACATTCATTTTTAACCTATCTTCTGCTCCCCGAGTCTTTGCTATACGTTATACTTTCTCTTTCATTTGCTGTTGCAAAAAAAAAAAACCTGTTAAACTGGAGGGGGGGCGGGGGGGGTTCTGTTAATATGTACTAAGTGAAACTTGAGCGTCTCGTCAATTTAACAGGAAAACAGAAGAACAGAACCGTGTTGAATTTGTAAGCTTCCAACAACAACATCAGCTCCTGAGCCACAAGCGCCGTCCTGTTCTTCGCCTGCACCTTACCGTGCTTTATTTGTGCTTGACCGGAGCTTTGACGTGTAAAGATACGTTTGTACTCACATGAAGGGATTTCTCCTCTCGATTCTGCAAGCTCAAGTTGTTCCAGCAGCGTCTCAAAAAGGGAAGGAAAAGAGCGTTTAGCAACAGCCGACGTGTACCCAGACACGGTGAAAGAACCGAAGGCGCACCGTCCGGTTTTCTTGTAAACAAAAATAAGTTCTCACCTGAATAGAAAATGCACGGGAAGGTCCAATACGTCTCTCGAGTGCATTTTGTTCCTCAAATGAAATTGACAACGGTCATCATTTTATACGCGTTGTTTGCTGCCGGGTACCTTTAAAAAGGGATTTGTGTGTATAATGATTTAAAACAAGAGTTTCATTACGTTTCAAACAGGAATTTTCAAATGAAAGCGTTTCTATTAGTTTAAAAAAAAAAAAAAAAAAAAAATACAGTTAAGACTGAGGTCGGACCAATTTACCAGCGGTGGACCTTTCAGTGTCCTACGGTGGCTGCATGTGAAGCTGCGTTGTGTCCGCACACCATCCGGTGACCCAGAAAACAGCGTCCCGGTTTGCGTGAAGGACAGAAAAACTGAACTGTGCTGCATCACTCCACAATTTACACATACAGTATGTTTAGTGAGCTACAGATTATTATAACCGGTGGCTCAGTTCAGCGTTGTCTGAATACGTCGTCGCTGATTTATGACATCGTGGTAATTGAGCAACGGCCTCGAAGGCCTCGTTTCCCGCCGTGTGTTTCCTACTCCCACGTGCTCGGGGGGGGGGGGGGGGGGGGGGGGCTCGATGCCGAGGTGTCCACACTCACCTGAGCTCACGTCAGCTGGAGGGGGGGACACGGACACACACACACACGCGCACACACACGCGCGCACGCACACACACACACACACACACCCCCAGCGCAAGGAACCTCTTTTATTTCCTGCATAGGAGGAAGTAGTCAGGAGGGTGAGCTGAGGACAGAGACAACTCTGTCACCCCTCCTAAAACCACCACCGCTGCACCACTGGCATGTCTGCGGTGTGTGTTTAAGTTCGGCGATGGCGTGCATGAGGACAGCTGGTATTTGTTTGTGTTTACATCTGAGGAGCCGTGGATTGAGGGAGGTGAAGATAGCGACGGCCGCAGAGCTGAACTCCCCCTCTCTCTCTCCCTCTCTCTCCTTCCTCCATTTTGGCTTTCATCTCCTGATGCTCCACGTTGTGCTGCGAAGAGTCAAGAGACGGAGAGACAGACGGAGCAGCAGAGAAAGAGGTTTGTAGGACATGATTGTGGAGTCTGGCTGGGAGACTGCATCAGCTTCACCTGACAAGAGGGGAAGCCAAGTGTGAGATTATGATCCATCCGTCTTCCTCCTGTCATTATTGAACGCAGCGCTCTGCTGTCATGCTTACGCACACGCACACGCACACGCACACACGATCTGGACGGTCCATACAGGCTCCCCGTCATATCAAATCAACCGCCAGCGCCAACACTCACACACTCCAGTAAACCATCCCGAGTAGGTTGACATACAATATTTATTTAGGTTCACAAAAATGATAAGTTAATTATCAGGTAGTCCACAAATATTGTGGGAATGGTCTCATACAGTCATACAAAGGGGGGCGGGGGGGGAGGGGGGGGGGAGAGACATACATGAGAAACCATTAGGGAACAGGCCCACCCAGAAACGCTCTGATTTAACCAAATAAAGTATGAAGCATGGAGAAAAGGATGAACTCGTTAGTTTAGTCTAAATAATAATAATAATAATAATTTTTAAAAAAAGGAAGTTGGTTATTTTTTTTTTTTTTTCATTATTACATCCATAATTTTCCTAATTATCTTTTTATCCTTTAGAAACAAAAGACCTTCAGCTATTCAAAATATTTCTTCTTACTCTCTCTTTGCTTTCATTTATGTAAAAATAATCCAAACAGGAAAAAAAAAAAAGGGCCAGACCCTTCATTTAAAATATTGCCGTATATCAGAGTCCTCCCTGAACAGTCCCTCAGCAGTATCAATGGACCAAGGACAGGTCGAAACTATGCTGTAAAAACCCCTCAGCAGTACAATATCTGAGGGTGTATATATATTTATATACTGTATATCTGAAAGTAGTCTGTAGTGTCCCCAAACAGCCCGCGGTGGGCTTCCTGAAGCCGTCTCACTCCGTTTGTTTTTAAATTATTATTATTATTATTATTATTATTATTATGTTTCTCAAATCTAAAGACACTTTGTCTGATTTTAGAGCGAGACATCTATTGCATTTCTAATAAACTTTGGGAATGACACCCACCGCCCCCACCCTCACCTTTATGTCCACGCCCCCCCCTCCCAAAACATGTTTCGCCCACATGTATGTTTTGCTACAAAAGATGTTACACATTATGAACACGTCATGCAAAGTGGCAATTCTGTCTACAAAGATGGAGTAGTCGTGTTGTTGTTTTTATCTGTAGCCGTTTTAGCTGCATTTGATTCACTCTTTCCAAAAAAAAAAAAAAAGAAAAAAGATCTACCTGAAGTCCCCATCCATTTTCAAAGCCACCTCCCTCAACCTTTCAACAAAAACAGAACAATTAGCATTATAAACAATATTATATTAAACCATGATTTTTCTTGTAATAACCCAAATCTCCAGAAAGAAAGAAAAAAAAAAAAAAAAAAAGTATAGAGTGGACAGTTGCAGTCTGAGTTCAGGTTTAAAACTGTGTCAGGAAAAGCCATTGCAGCGAGAATTGGTTAGCGTGAACCAGAGCGGCTGCTGCCTTTAAGAAAAAAAAACCTTTAAAAACATGTCCTGCGTCGGCGGCGGCAACAGTTGGTTTAAGAAGAATCCCTGATTGGCTGAAAGAAGTCAGGTGACCACCAGGTGAGGTAAGAAAAAGTCCCACCTTTGACGATGGGGATGACAGTATGGAGGTGTTTCCTCTAAACCCTAATGTGTGTGTAGTTGTGTGTAGTTGTGTGTGTGTGTGTGTGTGTGTGTGTGTGTGTGTGTGTGTGTGTATATATATATATATATATATATTCATATATATGTATGTGTGTGTATACATTTTTGATTACAAACTGAACCACCCGCTCACATGCGTCCACACTCACACTCAAGTGCGTGATGATTTTTTTTTTTTCTTCTTTTTTTTGTTGAGTCAATCTAAAACACTGCATTGCAAGTTCCTCTCTCCTCATGCAGCACAGAAACACAGAACACCAGTGGCTGAAAAACACTGGCAGTAAACAGGAAAAAAAAACAAAAAGAAACTGAAGTTCGCTGCCTTGAATGTCCTTGAACATCACGTAGAATCCTTGGGCGTGACACTTTTTTTTTTTTTCCATTTCTTGTTTTTTTTTTTTTTTTAGTTCAATAATATTTTTCATCTAATACATTTGCTTAGGAAAAAAAAAAAAAAAAAAAAAAAACCTAACAAATATTTCAGTTGCTCTCTTATTACTATACGTGTGCGCATCTTTTTATTTTATTTTTGTACTGATGTTTGCATTGGTTTTCTCCTCTTCTTTAAATTGTCCACGTCGAGTTTTTCTTGGTTTGCGTAGATTCTGTCTCTTTCCATATCATCCGTTTTTTTTTTTTGTTGTTTTTTTTTTTGTGGGGGTGGTGGGGAAAGACCCAAACCCCTTTCTACCCACATTCATCACCCCTCCCCCCCCCCGGGGGGGGGGTAGGGGGCAGGGTGGAGGAGGAGGGAGGGGGGTCGGGGACGGGGACGGGGTCTTTTTCAGTCCCGTGCTGCGGCCCTTCATCTCTCCGCCTCCATCGCTACGCTGGCCTTCTGCTCGGCGCCTGCGCGCGGGTTCACTCCCGTAGGCCAGGCGGGGCAGGGCTGCGTGGGGGGCGGCCCCTGAGTCCAGAGTCCCTGCGGAGGCTGCGGCACATTAGGTACGTTCGGTGAGACCCCCCAGCCGCCGACCTGGGGGGGCGGCGGCGAGGTGGCCACGGAGGCGGCCGTGGGACCGCCGCCGCCGCCGCTGTTGAAGCTCTCGGACGCCTTCAGCCGGGAGAACATGGTCAGCGCGTCGGGGAAGTTGGGGGGCGTCGCCGGTGTGTTGGCTGGGGTGCACATCTGAGGACGAGCAGGGGAGGACAAAGATTAAAACAGGGACAGGGAGAAGACTGCCTCACCGAGGTCATGAGCGAGTCACAGTTCTGTCAGAATTTGGTGGCAGATCCTGAAGGAGAAATCCACCCGCAGATCTCTTTTTTTTTTTTCTGCGGTGACTGAGGTGTCAGTATTTTAACGTCGGACTCGGACTACGGAATTTGACTTTTTGAATGATTTTTTTTAATTTATTTATTTATTTATTTTACATTTTTAAATTTGACGATTTATTCATTTATAATTGATCGTTTCAATTCTTTTCAAGCCGTAGTTATTTAAAACGGCTCTACTTCCAAATAAAACATGCTTCCAGAGGCCGTCAATTTGCTTGTAGGCAAAGAGTGCTGGAGAAATTGATATTTCCTCCTCGTGTGTGTAATGGGTTTTTGTCTACTGTAAAATGTTGAGGCCATCGAGAGGTTGTTCTTCTTTCATTACGTCCGAGTGACACCAAAACCCCGATGGAGCGAGTTCACCGCGCTCCTATGCGGCTGAAGTGGACAAATCTTGTCGACGCGAGCCGTTTATCGCCGAGGAAAATTGCACGTACCAACGAATAACGTTGTCCTGGACGAGACATTTTCAACACCGCAGAAAAGGAGGCGCGCTGTTTGTACAGCTGAAGGGACTTTTAGGGGAATACCAGCCACTCTCTGCTTCCTGTAGAGGGTTCTGATGACATAACAGCCCTCCGTTTACTTCCACTTCCCGTTTCATCTATAAATGTGGCATTCAACCTGATTTAACAGACCAGATCAACCTGGTCAGACAGCTGATCTGAAAAACACGAGACAAACCCTCCTTGACTTTATGTCACCTTTGTACCAGCGGAGGACTTTTAGTAGCAACACGAACGCACACAAATGTACCCACGTGCCAAAACCAATGTCGACGCCATGTCGACCACATGTTTGGCTGCTCAGAAATAGCAAGCCTTCCTCATGATGATCATCATCGTCGTCGTCGTCACTAACACAGCCTCTCAGCACACTGCTCCATGACCTGCTTCCTCCCCTCCTCCGGTGTGTCCCCATCCATTTGTGACCCGGAAAACAACAACAACAACAACAACAACAACAACCTACTGTATTCCACAGGGACGCAGAGGTGGCGCGTTCAGGCTCGCACTCTAAAAATAAGACCTGGGCTAAGAGGGCAGGCACGACAAAATAACCCTCAATCACAAGGACTCAACACGGGAAGAAAGCACCTCGGCAGCTCTGAGGATTGGGATTATGAGACTGAATATGAACGTGCGCCAGCATTCAACTTAAATCAACGTTATTAACAATTTGTGTGCCGTTTTCATGCGCAAACCTGAAAGTTGTGACTTTATGAAGAACTTGTACTGTTAATTTGCACCACGTTGTATATTGCAGCTGAGCGTCACTGTGGTCGTTGTCTGTTTCTATTGTTGCATATTCATCATTTTCTGGTTTTATCTTTTTATTTTGCACACCGTGGGACTGTGAGAAACAATATTTTGATCTCTCCGTATGTCTTCGGGCATGCGGTGAACTGACAAATCGAGTTGACTTTGACAACATTTTCCCACAAACGTCCTCAAAGATAACTTGAAGTTTTCCCACGAACTGCTTTCTTTTGTGGGTGAAGTTTCGAGACTAGTCACACTCTCCATGAATCAGCTGTGAGGAAGAAACAGCTGCAGCCACGCACGGGTATTAGACGAAAAGAAAAGGAAAGGAAAACAACATCCCCCTTGCTGACAAGCAGAACTCAGGCTGACTCGCGGTATCTAATCTACCGTCACCCAGGATGTGAAGACTGTGACACACAGTCTTCGCACACAAGCAGCCTTCAGAAGAAAAAACAAAACAAAACAACAACACAGCGACAGGAAGACCATTCCTCCCTCGGGGCTGTAATCAAACCACCTCGCCCCCTAAAAGTGCTGAGGCTCGCAGGTTAGTCCCACGAATGCAGGCCGTGGGCCGTGGGCCGGGGGCCGTGGGCCGGGGGCCGAGGGCCGGGACGAGCCAGAGGTTCTCGGAGAGGCACGCCGTTATGAAAGGTGAGCGTGTCCACTGTGCACTCTGACGGGAAACGCTGGCTCATGTCTCTGAGGCGGCTTCCTGCGGTAAAGAGACACTCTGGAATGCCGAGGTGACCTCTGTGATCCTTCCTGTTCTCGGTGGGCAGCGAGTGGAGGCGCTCGCTGCATTTCTCCAACCTTGGTTTGTGAACTCGGGTTAAAAAAAACAACAAAAAAAACCACAATAGATGAGGCCTACTGGCCAGGAATGGAAAAATGAGTCCGAAAGTGCTGACACATGACCTTTCAGCTTGTCCTGCAAGACCTTTTGCATCCGAGTTACTCGTCTATAAATACGCACACAGAGAAGCAGGTGTAAATAAACACAATCCACCTGTACTTATTCAGTTTTACGCTTTAGAGACGCAGGAGGGGGGGGAGGCCGACGCAGGAGGGGGGGAGGCCGACGCAGGAGGGGGGGAGGCCGACGCAGGAGGGGGGGAGGCCGACGCAGGAGGGGGGGGAGGCCGATGACAAAACCACAACAAAAGGCCGCGTCCCGTCTGTGCAGGAGACCTTGGGCAGAGTCGGAGTCGCAGACGGCATCGACCCACGGGGACGAGGACCGGGTTCAAAAAACACAGCGGCTGTCCGAGTTCGGATCCGACCTATCGGACACCGTTACGCCGATAAAAGATTCGGTGGAGTCCAGACCCGTCCACAACTATCGCTCCCGTCGCAGAGTGAGCCGACACGCACGCACAAACACCCTAACCCTCCACTCTCTGACAAATAAACACACAATTACGGGACACATCCCGCTACGTGCCGCTGCTTCCCTTCGTCTGTATTTTCTAAACACGCGTGATGTTTTGAGCGCACAGTATGAGAGCACAAAGGCCGTAGAGACCCGTCTCGGAGAAAACTCGCACGTCCTGCACGGAGATTAAAAGCCTCGCTCCGGTGCGGCGTACTGAGGAAGCAGGTTACTGTGTGTTTTCCCTTTTGCGTGTATTAAGCTGCCCGGCAGCAGATTAACTCCTCGCCGCACTGACGCAGGGAGACGGAAACACCGCAAAGAGCTGCCGAGGCCGGCGTGAACAGACGTGGTCCAAATCCAACCGGTTCCCCAAGAAATGACCAGCACGTGTGACGCAACAAAGGGGTTCATATTTCATTTGAAAGTGGCTCTGCATGCGTGCACATGTATGGGAATACACAAATGTGCTCATTTAAAAAGAGGGTTTACAGTTGAGCACAGGAGAACTGAGTGGGAATCACACCGGATTTGAATTGGTTAGTTCGTATCTAAGAAAGCCGGCAGGAAATATTCGTCAGCTGTCGATAAATGACTGGATCTTGGTCGAAGAAGTACGAGTGAGTGAGTGAGTGAGTGAGTGAGTGAGTGAGTGAGTGAGTGAGTGAGTAATGCGAGCGGTCTGGTGAGGTAACCTTGCTTTCACATTGAGGTCGCTGTGAAACAATAAATCGTCTACTTCCAGACACCGTCGTTACTTGAGAAGAGTCAGCTAAGTTAACCCAAACAAACTGCTGCCGGCTTTGTGAGCTGGTTAACAAACCAGCCGGATCACCTAGCAACAGAAAAGGTAATACAAAAATCTAAAGGAGGAAAATACCATAAAAAATTTGTAAAAAAAAAATGTGTTAAGGCATCCAGTGTTTAGGAACATGAGCAGATGTTGAGAGTTAGTGATGTATGAAGGTGAGGACCTTCAGAGTAAGAGCATGTAGCAGCACATACACCAGAGAGAGTTACAAGCGCTGGTTGAAGATACAGATGGAGCGACGGGGGAATTACAGACAGCGAGAGGCAGTTTGTGTTCAAAACACAGCCAACGGAGAGGGTTGCCATGGGGACGGTTGTTATGAGGAAGCAGCACAGATCTCCCGTCGACGGGACGGGGAGCTGAGGCTCTGCAGTCACAGCGGCTCACCGCCCCCCCCCCCCCCCTCCCCCGTCCACCCTCCCGTCAAGCCCGTTTAATGAGTCCGGCATGAGGAACGCACGGAGGACCGGCGGTGACCGCTCCAAACATGGCTGCTCCGTAAACATTTAACACTCCTCTGTTTATGTGTGTGTTTATGTGTGTGTTTATGTGTGTGTTTATGTGTGTGTGCGTGCGTGCGTGCGTGTTTGTCCACAAACGCAGATGAGCTGAAGTTATTTCGAAGACACTCCTCTGAAATATGAAGTGTGTGCGTGTGCCGGGCAGCAGGCGTCCTCTCGTGAAGTCGTGCGGAGGGTCCAGTTACGTCTCGTGTCACCAGCTGACCTCCTCCATGTAACATTTACCTCAGTGCTTCCACCCCACACCTCTCACACACACACACACACACACACACACACACACACACACACACACACACACACACACTCTTTCTCAGTCTCTCAGGAGTTCCCCTTTTGCAACGGGTGAAATGCGATCGGCTGGTTTCCATGAATAAAGCTCAAGCAAATAAACAGACTTCCTGATTGGCTGAAAGTGTCACATCCAAGTGATACTCGGCAAGCGACCGTCGTCCAGTTCCAGCTTCTCTTGGCTTCGTCTTCGCGCTGTCGTCCAAACATGAACAGCGAAGAGACCGAGACATTTAAACGAGGGGAAAGGACAGCTGTTGTGAAACGATCTTGCGGCAACTATTGAGCTGATCGGACAATTTCAGAAACCGTATTTCGATCCAGCTTCTTTTTCTCCGTCGGTCCCGCGGCAGTGAACACGGGTACGAGCCCCTGACGTGCAGCTCCTCCTCCCTCCATCTTTCTCTCGCTTCTTTCTCCGGTCTGTGACTCGTTGCGTTCAGTTCACACATCGCGTGTCGGCTCTCGCGGCGAACAAGAGACGCCCGAGTGTCGCAGTGAAACGTCTCCGTCCTCCGTCCCGGCGTTTTCATTTCATGTTCTTTCAAATGAACTGCTGGAGAGAGGACGGCGTAATTGCCAGAATATGCCTGTCTGTCCACTTGTATAACGTAGTGATGCAGCGATATGTAACATGTTGTTTTGTTCATGTTACTGCTTGCCTACCAACGTTTCAACGTTGAACACACGGTCCTATCTGAAATAATACTTCACCCTCCAACAATACGTCACCGCGTAAGAGACATCACGTCGAACGAGAACTACCACGACAAAATCAACTTCACACACAGATGCTCGCAAACAAATGTGTAGGATGCCTTCAACCCTTTAAAAACTCACCTATTGTTTAGGCTTCTGCTCGAAAATTGCAAAATGAGTATATCTCCGTAACCACAATAAAAAAAATAATAATAAAAAAATATTTGTAATAATAAAGGGAACACGTGAGATTTGTTCAGATGTGTAAATATGAGTATATATGTCCATATTTTAATAATAGTTTAGTCCCTGCTCCAGGGCTTAAAGGTTAATCACAGCTCCAACCTTTTGTTCTGAATGTATTGTACCATCCCGTCCCTTCACTGAGAACAGGTCGTGTTGCAACACAACAGGCCTCACCTTCGGGAGCGTCTCATTCAACGTTGACTGATCTCCCTGCTTCTGTTCCAACAATATTACAGTGAAACAAAAGAAAACACTTCACCTTAATTCAACCGTTTCCAATGAAGTTGCTTAACAGCTCGCGGTGATGAAATAAAACGTGCGGTCGATCAACTCTGAACAAGCGTTGAATAAAGACGTCATACCACACGCGTAGATGAGATGGTGTTGGGTGTTGGATGTGTGGGAGGATGCCGAGGTTCAGGTCTGAACTGGCCTCGCATTCATTTACGTCGCACACGTTCGGAGGGGGTTTGTGTGCTTTGCGAAACATTCACTCCTCCTGTTTTGTTTGTTTGTTTGTTTGTTTGTTTGTTCGGACGCGTGGGAAAAATGCAAAATTCAAACCCGGCAACACCGACAACGCAAAACTCCGTCCACTCTGAAGAACGCTGCAGCAGATTGTGAGACCTGCCAAAGCTATCTAAAAAAAACAAAACAAAAAAAAACTTTCCCCAATTGAGCAATGTTTTCGGGTAGATATCGATCTCTGATAAGAAGTACTCATAACTTGAGAACCAAGAATAACAACACGATATGAAAGGTCTCCTCAGTATACAAAATTACTGGCAGAGAGCACAGACGTTGTGTTTAGCTGACGGTGTCGGGTGTTGTGAGTGTCGACGAGCAAATCTGAAACCTCAACAGATGACAGTTTACCAAAACTATGTCCAGCAAACAAACTACTTTGAGAGTCTACGTGGGATTCAATTACTGACATTCAAACCCCGATTTACTCGTAGTCTGGCAACGTAAACCCCACAAAACAACAGATGCGACGGGATAAACTTTTCCATTTATGGATCATATGATGGGACATGCTGTCGATTTAGAAATAGATGCAACCAAGAGATAGCTTGATGGTAAGAAGGAGGGGACGGAAACAAAGCTGAAACCAAATGGAAAAAGAAGGTAATGAGAGAATAAAGTAGAAAGGGCTGAATAAACCGTTGCTGCATTACCAGCACATGATTATGCTTGTCTGTTAAATATTTAAATAATGAGCGTTCTTATGATGTATGTAGCCTGGCACGGCTTTTTGTTTAAAAGCTGCAGCTGTGGAGGCGGATCCCAAAACTGGACTCCCGAAGTGTTGCATTTCAACTACGCCGGCCATAATGAGTAATCTAGTGATGACGTGACGGAGTAATGAGAAATTATAATGAGCCACTATTTGCTTAAGTGGTAAAAATCGAAGAAATGAAATGAAATGCTATTTCTGCTGCTTCTGATGCTGAAAGGACACTTAGTAAAAAGAGATAAGTAAAGAAAAATAATAATAATAATAAACAAAGCCACTTTGCATGAGTTTGCATCAATGGAAATGCCCTGTAATTGAAAAAGAGGCCTTTATAGATCTAAGTGATGTTAACTGCCATTAAAGGCGTAAAGATTAACAACACAAATTCAAAATAAATCCCTTAAATAAACCTGCCGATTCATTGATCCCTGAACATTCGGAATCAACTGTCTTACGAAACAGCTTATTATGTTGACAAATTTGTAATACTTCCACAGAAGCTGCAATAGTTTGAGAGACGCACCACGCTGAGCAGCAAGATTTCCATCCGTGTGATCACCAACATCCTCCCTAAGCCGGGCAGGGAAAACGGACATTTCTTCACACGTGAATTAGAGGTCTGGCAGCGGTTGGAGTCACCACGACTGCATCGACCTCGACCAGACGAGCAACTCGCCGTGCCCGTGTTTTATTATCCCGTCGGACAGCTTACCAACAACGAGGCGGCCGGCTGTATATTTATGGGAGTGGCTGCGTGTCAGAAATGGATGTTTCTCCCCCAGACGAAATAAAAGAAGCGGACAGGTGCTGCTGAACGTTTTGAAGTGACCGTCACACCCCCCCCCCCCCCCCCCCTCCTCACCCGCGACCCCTCACCCAGCGTCAGGCAGCCGAGTCCCAGAGGCTCTGGATGGCTGTGTGTGAGAGTTAATGTTGACACACACACACACACACACACACACACACACACACACACACACACACACACACACACACAGGGCCAAGGCTGGATTGTGCTCAATAGAAACCCAGTTGATCATTAGCTAAGCTGTGCTCTGTTTTTGTGTGTATTATGATAATGTATAATAGACGAAGGAGAATGAGAAAGGAAAAAAAAAAAAAAAAAAAAGGTAAAAACAGAAAGAAAAGGCAGCACAGACAGACGTTAGGAGAACTGGAGGAGTGGAGGATGAGTGTGTTTGACCAACTTGCACGGCTCACAACATAATGGCCAGCAGGCTAACAATAGGTGTTCAGTGGCCCACTGGTATCTGGGAAAAGGAGTTCGGCCTGCCGACCGGGAACAGAAACTACTCGGCCGAAGGTCGATCGCGAGAAGGAACAACACACGAATACGCTCAGGTTCAGTCTGCCAAAACATACGTTTCTTAAGGCTGCATATACACATCGATTAGTTTCTCGTTCACCTCGCATGCAAAATATTTTGTTTTTCTAATCAGTGTCAGTTTCAGTGTGAACCACCGATCGCCGTCACTCAGGAGTTTTATCTTATCAAAATGTCTCAGTGTTGCCGTTTCAAAAGGTAAGTTGTGTTATTCATTTGAGACGACAGCGTATAGAAGCTCGACAGCAAAGACAAATGTTCAAAAACAAACGCTCAGAGGGGAGAATCAGGATATGGCTCACTTTAAAATCGAAGGGCAAAATCCAAAATCGTCATTGTTAAAAACATGAACAGTATTTTCCAACATCAAACTGCTAAATGAATGTGAGTTTGCGAGGAAATCTCTTAAATCCTGCAGCCCCTCCGGGTGTCACGTTGGTAATCTCCAAAGGAATTTCAGAGCCGACTTATAAAGAGTAGACGATCAAACAGGGACAGGCGACGTGTCAACGGTCATGAACGGGAGTCGGGAAGACTGGAAACGGATGGACGTGGCGGCGCAGAAACGGTACGGCGAAGTAGCGGCAGGACGCGGAGACCGAACTGAGCACGACTGCAGTGCCGCAGCTGACCCGGGAGAACGAGCCGGAGACAAAGTGACGACACTGCTTCTATGCAGCAAACGAGGTTCCCACGTGCTGCTCGTGTTTCCTCGGTCACAAACCCCCGTTGTACGTCAATAAGTGGAGACTGTGACTCCAAGAATCAGTGTGAAACCCAACCTGACTCCGACGATCATAAACACATCTGGTCCTCGCAGCCATCCCACATGGATTCCCATTCTCGGAGTCCCTTGAGCCAACGTTCCTGTGTGTGTGTCTGCGTGTGTGTGTGTGCGTGTGTGTGTGTGTGTGTGTGTGTGTGCGTGTGTGTGTGTGTGTGGTTAGGGTTCTGGGAAGCCGTTCTCCTGGAAACATGCAGGGCAACATGCTGGAACATGCTGAGCGCAGGCCAAGCCTCTTCAGATGTGGTTAACTGCTTGGCATGGCTGTATCACACACACACACACACACACACACACACACACACACACACACACACACACACACACACACACACACACACACACACACACACACACACACACACACACACACACACCCATTAACAACATTAACGGATCCAGGCATGATTGCCTGTGAGACACTTTGCTGCATGTACATGCTATTGTAGTGCACCAACACATGAAGATAAACTGGGTTTCAGCTAAATACTGCACCTAATAAACTTCTGGAAGTAATGTCTCCAGCAGGACAGAGGACACCTTGTTACAATTGTGGCAGAGGCACAAAGCAGCTTTGTGTTAACTCAGTTATTGTATCTTACACTCAAATACCTGGCATTGCCCCGCCATTAGCCTATTTCACCCTAAGTGCGAGCCAAACGCCCTCCCCCACTTCTTTTCATTGGTTCCTAACTGGCATTCAAGAAACAAGCTAAGCTATCCTTCCTCGATCTCTCGCAGTGTGATGACAAACGGACGAAGGTGGAGACACGAGAGAGAAGCAGGAGCAGCCAGTCGTCCGTGATGTCACGTTATGATTTATGATGGTAATTATAGCTCTGCTCTTCTGCATGAGCACGCCACACATTGCTCAGTGAGACGAGCTCTTACATGGATGAGAAAACTTAGGATTTCTAAAAAATCCTTTTTCAAGCCACACCCAGACACCAAAACCAAGTGTTTATGGTTACCAAACACACACACACACACACACACACACTGAACCCTCCTCCATTCTCCTGCTGGATGTTCATATTGCCAGGAAACAGCCTTTAAACAACCTCACGCCCACGTTTATCGCTGCCCAGCACTATTCTTCTCCACCTCACCGTACCCAGACAGTCAGAGCTGAACATTGCCCTTCGTAAAAATCACGCTTTCATTGACCTCATGCGTGATGCTTGTAACAAATGGCAATTACAGCGCAATTAAAAAAAATAAAAAAATAAAAAGGTGATCATTCAAACCATGGAGGTGTTTGTTTGTGACTGTGTTCAAGTTTCGAAGCCAGGATGGGTTGGGTTTAAGAGCAAGCTAAACAGCCAAAGAACCAGAGTTTCTTTGTTTTTACTTTAACACAAAAGCATAGAGGGACGAGAACAGGAGGCATTGTGAGAGTGTATATGTGACTCAAGTGGGAAAAGAAAATGGGAAATATTTTTTGAGGGGAAGATCTTGTTTTACCCTAACTTACGAAAGAAAACATATTCCTGAACAACACAGCGCTGACTTTACTGCTGCCACGAGAGCCTCACCAGATTCCCTTTAACAGCCATAACTCTCGACAGAAATTATACACATGTAAAGCAGGCTTTGTGGCTTTAGTCACATGACGGGGGTCACATGTTCCCAGACAGCGGTGGAAGTCATCCAGCTGGGCTACTTCCTCGTCTGCGGTCACATGAGGATTCATTCACTTTATTGTGGCTGTATGTGTCCCCACATGGAGAAATATTAATCATGGAAACGCTGATTCTGGTACGAACATGCAGTTAAGCGTCAGTTTTTTTTTTTTCTTTCTACGTTAATAGAGACGCATAATGAACCACTCTGGGACAGGCGGGTTTTAAACAGTCCACCGGATTATTACAAAAACGATTTCCCGCAGCTGCTCACGAGCAGAACAATATATCGGCTTTATAGCGAAACTTTCCAAAGAAACTATTTGAAGGAGTTCCTACAAATGACCAATTATTATTTTGTAGAGGCGTGATAATATGCAAGTGGGAAAACACTTTTGTGTAATTGGTAATTAACAAAGAATCGGAAATATCTCAGGCTGCACATCTGCAATTCATTAAAAAAAAATGCTTTGAAAATAAGTTATGGGGATCTCTAAAATATATACAGTGGTGTGAAAAAGTGTTTGCCCCCTTCCTGATTTTCAATTTCTTTGCATGTTTGTCACACTTAAAGTTTCAGATCATCAAACAAATTTAAATATTAGTCAAAGATAACACAAGTAAACACAAAATGCAGTTTTTAAATGAAGGTTTTTATTATTAAGGGAGAAAAAAAATCCAAACCCACATGGCCCTGTGTGAAAAGGTGTTTGCCCCCTCCTGTTAAAACATAACTTAACTGTGGTTTATCACATCCGAGTTCAATTTCTCTCGCCACACCCAGGCCTGATTACTGCCACACCTGTTCTCAATTCAGAAATCACTTCAATAGGACCTGCCTGACAAAGTGAAGTAGACCAAAAGATCCTCAAAAGATAGACATCATGCCGAGATCCAAAGAAATTCAGGAGCAAATGAGAAAGAAAGTAATTGAGCTCTATCAGTCTGGAAAAGGTTCTAAAGCCATTTCTAAAGCTTTGGGACTCCAGAGAACCACAGTGAGAACCATTATCCACAAATGGAGAAAACATGGGACATGATGTTTTGCGTCTGTAAATAGAAAGAACGGAGTTAGTGAGGAAAAGAGGAACGAGGAGTGAGAGCGTAGAAACTGGAGTAAGAGACAGGGTGCTGTGTTTGTAGTTACACTCGGCCCCCTTTTTGCTGTGAAAGGGTCCATTTTGGGTCCGTGTGATCGTCGCATCCTGCAGGAATGTGTTGTGGTAGCGGTGTTTGAATGGGCAGGGTGTGTGTGTGTGTGTGTGTGTGTGTGTGTGTGTGTGTGTGTGTGTGTGTGTGTGTGTGTGTGTGGGTGGGTGGGTGGGTGTGTGGGTGTGTGGGTGTAGACAGGGAGGGGTTACACAAAACACAGAGCAGGTTGGACTATGATTAGGACCTGGGTGTTCATCCTGAAACTTAAGTCATGATCACACTGCAGGCAAAAAGTGGGCCACATCTCATCAGTCTGAAAGGCACAAATGAAACTGAACCTTTTAAATTTGGATTCGGGACAGTACTATATGTGGTCCTAAATCAGATGCAGGTCAGATTTTTTTTTTTGCAATTCAACTCGGGTCTGAACAGTCGTTTCGGAGTTCATTCGACTTTTGCATTCCTCTAAATCTGCATTCGACACAACTCTAAGCCGGCGGATTTTATTCGCTGGATGCAAACACTGGAGACGGCAGCGATGGAGGTAGTCGGGGGATGGACAGTGAGGGCTTAACCTTTTTAAGTATGGAGTGACAGTTCTGTCCAAGCGAAACTTGAGGGGGTTGTTACAGCGTCGGTGAAAAGTAAAGCGCCTTAAAACCAAGTTTGAAGAAGCTTAAGACTCAAACCATCGAAGCGGCCGTGGCTGTTTTTGTTGTTTTGCGCACGCGAATCAATTCAAGGTAGAATCTGATTACAGGTCACATTTAAGAAATAATGTGAACAGCCAAACCAAAACAAAACGAAACAAAACAGTCAGATCTGAATAATAACGCTTGCAGCGTAAACGTAGCATGAAACCTTCGATGAGTTCATTCAGGAACACAGAGATAAACAGACGATCTGCTCAACAAGACAAAATCCACATGTGGCTGCATGACTCACTGAAACACGGCGTGTACATAATGTATGCAAAAACAAACAAGAGTCTTAAATGCCTGTCTGGGCAAAAATTGCAGCTCTTTTACATCATGTGCCGAAGCACAGGCACTCCCTCGAGTCCAGGACTGTTGGTAAAAGGAAATTACGTTGACAAGAGATTTAGCTAAATCCTCCAGCATTCACAGCATTACACAAGACTGTACTGGTGAGTGAACCAACCACCTCCCACTATTTAATAAAGGTCATAAACCTCCGACATACAATACACAAAGGATTCATTAGCAAAGCTCGGATAAACAAAATCAGACTTGCCAAAGCTTACTAACCGAATGTTCACCTACTAACTGTTTTGAGATTAAAAAAAAAAAAAAAAAAAAAAAAAAAAAAAAAAAAAATGTATTTCTTAAACAACGAGGCTTTTGAACCCTGACTGATTTCTATTCCAGGATGCCAGATTTAGAAAGGAGAGTGATTTGCAAAACCGCACGCAGCATGGTATATTGTTTTTGGGCCTCGAAAACAATAGCAGAAACCAGCTCACTGAACAGTATCCACAAACGCAATGACCTACATGACGTCCTAACACGCCACGCTGCCAAGAATCGCATGTCTACCGGCGATCTGTTGGGGCCATCGGGTTTGGGGATAGGCTTCCAGCCAAAACACCAACCTCAAGGATAAATTCAGTTTGTGCTGCAACACGGAGCACTGATGCAACCGCATTTACAACAGAAATATAGCGTCATGCTGTTCATGTTTAAAACTAAAGAGAGAGAGAGAGAGAGAGAGAGAGAGAGAGAGAGCGAGAGCGAGCAAAGTGGATTAGATTTGTATACCAACGTACACTGTGGCCTGATAAGCTGCAGGAAGATTGGACACGCTGCCCTACTGTAGTACTGTTGTGACTCACAGAAACACCCACGCTGTGCATGCACACAACAAACGCATGCACAAACAGACACGCGCATGCAGACGTATACAAAAAAACAAAAACAAAACAAAAAAAAGGGAAAGTGAAAGTGAATTTGTGATTTTAAAAGATCAGCACATCTATAACAAGAACCCCACAAACACACGTAGGTGCTCTGACTTTCATTATCCAGTCCCTGCAGCAAGCTGAGCCCTATTTGGCAGCAAGAACAACACAGCTCTTGGCAAAGTGTTTACTCTCTAAATTAAAGTGAGACATTTCATGAGCTAAATGGAGGCCTGAGATGCTCTTATTTACTGATCAGATGATAAAGGCCTCCCTTTCATATAAGAACACTGATAAAAAAAAAGAAAAAAAAAAAGGATCCAGCTCAGCGCGAGTTGTTTCTATGCAGAGTGGTGATATCGCCCTACTCGGAGGATATAAATGTACACACCCTCACACACACACAACGCAATAAAACTCAAATCTTCTTTTATCCCAATCCCGTTCCCTTTCCTCTAGAAATAAAAGGCGAAAAATGTGATGCCGTTTGATGTCTGTCTTTGTCGCGCACACAGCGAGTCAAACACACACAAACAGGGAGCGAGCTAAAAGGACAGATCAACAATTTAGTCCCCCCCCCCCCCCCAGGAAAAAAAAAAAAAAAAAAAATCCCCTCACATCCATGTCAGGCTCTTCCAGCGAGCAGCTGTTGCTGGATGCTGCCATGCATGATGCAGCTGCAAACAAAAGGCTTGTGTGCTGCCAAAGAGGGCTGCTGCTAAAAGCCCAAATACTGCTAGTGTTTCATAACGTTCAACCCCTGTGCATGTGTGCATGGTGTGTGTGTGTGTGTGTGTGTGTGTGTGTGTGCAGTGTCTACTACAACACGAACGCCTTGCAGTTTGCTCTGATTCGTCTCCCTCTCCTCTATAATTCCCCTGTGCGTGTTGTGTCGGGGGGGTAGGAACAACCCTATCAGGGAAAACAGACGAATTACCGGCGGCGAATGCAGCAGCACGAGGGTATATTTGTGAGAAGCAGCTGTCCTCTTCCTGGAAAGAGACTTTTTTTTTTTCTCCTCTCTCTTACTCAGAAACTGATGGGCCTTTCCTTCCGTCATGCACCTCAGCTGTTACAATAAATTAAAAAAAAAATGGAGGCATTTAATTTATCTACAGCTCTCATTCTCCCTGCCTGTTTCTCCCATATGTCCACGCACACAGAGGCTCTCTCTCTCTCTCTCTCTCTCTCTCAGTGTGGCTGCTGCATGCCTGCCTGTGTGTTTATTTCTGGAAGCTCACAACATGGCCGACATGTGCTTTGTTATTGTTAGTACAACATCATCTCCCTCGGCCTGTAAGGGCTGCTCGAGGGCCCCCATCCCACCCAAAACAACACGGCAGCCTTAAAGAAATACTACCTTAAATGTAGGTGTGATATCATTTCATGTTTAGAAAAACAAAAAACAAAAAAAAACCATGAAGAGTATACAAAGTATTATCATCATCATCTCCTCCTCGCACTCACCATTTGATGATGATGACCATATGGAATATTTGTTTCTTGAAAGAAGGCACTGAGGGCAGTCTAAAAGGAAACACAAGAAAATAAAAGACATATTTAACGTGATGCTTCATTACACATTGCTGAAGGGACATTTCCGTGTACTGATGCAGCAGACTTCATAAAAACAACACAACGAGCCCGCCGCGAAGGAAAATAAATAAAGCTTAGTTCCTAATCGGCTCACCGCAGACTAAACAATAATGATTCAAACGACTGCTTCGCAGGCCAGTCGGTACAACACTGTGGTCATCTTTATTGCACAACAGCACTCTGGCCTCGCCTGTACTCTGCTGTCATGTGTCGGATTATAGTATTTAATCTGGAGTGAAGTCTAATTGGATATGGTCGCTGCGCGCTTCGCCCGACCGCGTACTCCCCTCCGCTTTGGATCTACTTCGGCCACAAACACCAAAGATATCTGTGACTTTAAATGCAGCATAAGTTGTAACATGGCGCCCCGTGGGGTAGATAGGTAACACCAGAGCTTTGTTTTGTGGTGAATTTCAAATGTTTTAAAAAAAAAAAAAGTGCAGCGAGGCGGGCTGGCGAGTCAAAACGAGCAGTTGGTCAGATATAAACATTAGCTGTGTGGCTAACGTTAGCCTGCCGAGTCTAAAACGATGTAAAGCCTTTTTTTTTGTTGTTTTGTGTGTGTTTGTGTGTTTTTCTTTTTTTTTTTTCTTCTTCTCCTTCTTTACCTCGAACTGCCAATGTGCCGCTTGCAAAAGCTGCTTCGCCTGGTCTGCCGCACAACCCGCCGTCAGGACGAACTGGTTAATCATGACTTGATGTTTGAGTTCATCCATTTTCGACGAAGCCCGTGTCCAAACTCGCGGCGGCTTGGCTCTGAAGCAGACTTTCGACCGTGTTTCCTCTCTCCGTCTGCGTCTCTCTTCCTTTCTTTCTTTCTTTCTTTCTTCACTCGGGTTGTATTCCGTCTCTCCGCCTCAGTCGTCCACCATTACAGCCGGTTGAGCAAACACAAATATTTACTGTAGGAGCGGTAGTGGAAGGAGCGTGACGTGATTGACGGCGGGACGCGGCCAATCGCGTGAGAGCATCGGTGAGAGCGGTGGGACTTGTTGTGTGTGCTCGCTGAGCGCGAGGGGGTCTCGGATCGGCGCGTGCTCGGCCGTTAGGCGCGGATTAACTCCCGACGCTGAAACCTGAACGTGAACGAAAACAACAACAACAACAACAACAAAAAAAAAAAACAGCCTCACGACAGAAATCGCGTTTAAAAAAAAATGTGGTACGTTTGCGGCGTTGAAATCGCCGCGAAGGAGGTTGAACTTCCGAAACGGAGGACTCTTGAGAAACCGTTTGTTTTGGACTACAAATCCCGTGAGCACGCGCTTTGTTTGTAAAGCTCTACCGGAAGGCGAGACTTTTTGTGAATGACGGCCGCTCTCGTCCAATTCCCACGCGCGCTGTGTCACGATCTTGCCAAATATGGTAAACAAATCCGCCGTCGCCAATTACATCGCTCGGAGTTAAATTAGGGACAGCCGGCGGTGAACGCGGCGTCGTGTCTGCTCTGGGCAGCTCTCGCACGGCTACCTCTCTCTCCTCTGTGTGTGTCCTGTCTTGTGCCGCAGCTTATCTGCACACATCGGTGAGGACTGCGGCGGTACTGCAACCTTTTGCAACCACACACACACACACACACACACACACCTCTCTCCTTTGTTGTAATAACACGGTGAATGTTTTCATTAAAGGCATTGCAGGGCAAATTCCCCTTCCGCATGCCCGAGGACAGTCCAACAGGTTACATATCGGGTAATACTCCAGCTTCTAATAAAGAAAATGCGCCTATTGTGTGTGTGTTTTTTTTAAACAACCATATTCGTCTGGATGGTCGTAGGGACGCGCATTAACTACTTTAATGATCCAATAATGATAAACGACTGAAATAAATGAGCGCATAATGATGAGTCATTAAACAAAATAGGGCTGTTGGATTTACAAGGACGATGCAGACCTTTGGAGGTTGCGGTGTAACACTAAAACAACGAATGAACAATAGAAAACAATAGAGTTACACTTGAGAGGAGATTATGTCGTTTTTTTGAAAATCCACAATGTTCCCAACATTAACGTCAAAAACAATAAATCCACCCTACAACTATAAATACTCGTGTTGGTGGATCGGTGTCAGTGAAGGCAGTGTGCTTCGAAAACAGCCGTTTTCGTGCCGGCTGTGTAAAATGAGCCCTGTGATGGAAACACGCACCGCGCAGCATTGTGGGCGAGTTTGTAAACTGTAAACATTCCTTCATCAGTAGTTTGGAAAGAGTTGAAACAGAGACTCCTGCTGGCGACAAGAAGGAACAACAACTGGGTCATTCACACGGGTTGAGGTCATTCACATGGATGGTAATAAAATCAGATTTTATTTTCATCACGCAGAAACTCGGAGCCCTTTCAGTACTTGTTCCTAATGTTGTCCGACCTTTGATGTGCTGATGCTGATTAATAATCTGAAAATTTGTGCCCATTTAGTGTAATTTATGGGCACGTACAATGAAAATTAAAGGCATGAGCACGAGCAAACTACAAGATCTTCGATTAAACGTCTGACGATGTTGTAGCCCAGGAGCTTCAGTCCTGCAGATTGTGGCTGCAGCTTCACATCGGTCATACCAACATTAGCTAGAGTTGCATATGAAGCGTCTAATCCACTCAGACACGTTTAGAAATAAAGCATCGAGACATAAAATGTAGACTTTTCCTTTGGGCGTATAATTGGATAATATGACAATTTTATTTTACTTTAATTAAGATGTCGAGACAGATCTGTTGTGTTTTAGATTCATAGGATAATTAAAAAGTGGGAACATTTAGGATATCTTACGGACAAGTTTAGTGAGTGACAACGTCTTGTGTTCACCAGTTGATCCTCGACTACATAAGTGCAGTTAGGATAGTTTTTCAGTTTATAGGGACTTCAGTTCAGGCGTTTTGTGATGGTTTTCTGGATTAAAACCCATGTAAAGGTTAATGTTAACAATACCTACTGGCGTGACAGTCCTCCTCTGCACCTCTTTCAATTCATTCAGATGCACTGTGAGCTTACTGTATGTGTGCTGAAGGACAGTGGGAAGCCTGGCAACAATAAGAACAGCTGTCCAAACATTTGCCTGCCTTCACCAGCAAGCCCTTTGTCAAGAACCTAAATAAACCTAGAAACATTTTTTTTTTTTTTAAATCCAGCTTCCTTGACTGGACGCAACAGCTGGCCTGACGTATCCAGGTTCTTGAAATGCTGAAGCGCACATTTTGCCCCCTCATCCATCCTCGGTGCCCTACAGTGAAAGCTGAGCCTCGTCAGCCTCGGGGCTCCAAACCTTTAACGTCCGCAGATGTGTTTGACTGAAGTTGTTTGGGGAGTAAGAGAGATGGCTGGAACACATTCAGCTTACTTTTGCTCGCTATTTATGATTCACTATGTTTGATTTACACCAGATGACCGGGTAAATACCAATGTTCAGGTGTGACCTTGTGACTTTGGGCAAAGATAACGTTGCCAAAGTATGTAGGCACACGTCATACTAGAGTATATGTAAAGCAGGTAGAGCAGAGGTGGTGGGTCGGAGTATTTAGGGGAGTAGCTGAGGGACGCCGGGAGTTCTGTTGAGCCTTTCCGGAGTGGTCCTAACTCAACGAAACACTAGTGAAAAGAGAGGTGCCCTTTTGATGACCCCAGTGAGATGCTGCACACTTTCACCTTGTTACTGAGGCTTTGTACTAGTTAGGTTCTTACTTAGGTGTATGAGAAATGTGGTTAGTATACGATAGTATACCCCCCCCACACATTCCCCACCTAAAGAGGAAACCTGATTGCACCACAGACCTGTCAATCAAACACACGCGTCCCCCTAGAAATGCTGATTTTTATCTAATTAATAATGGGATTATTTTCAGCTGGATCACCAGAAAAATAATAAGAAGGAGTGACTTTAGCGAACGACACCAAAATGTCAAATGGAAAAAAATGCATTGATTTCTTATTTCATGAGAGAATTTGGATGGGAGTCTATGGAGCCGGAGCCTTTTTGGAGCCAACCTCTAGTGGCCCTCGGCGCACTTGAAGTAAGTTCGGCAATGGCCGCATGTTTCAGACCCGGAAGTTACGTCTGCTTTTACATGCAGTCTGGTTTCGACAAACAAAAAGGGAAAAGTTTTAGGTTTTTTTAGTCACGGCTTTGGATCCATGTTGACATGAGAGGATGCAGGGTAGTCTTAAGTGGTTAGTTGCATTCAAACATCAGATGTATGATTGGTTTGATTTTACATTTGCAGGAAGATCGTTGCACCCAAGGAATACAGAGTACGATGGACTTAACTTTTCCAAACCCTGTCATGCCACCAATCACAGTTCATAAGACTTTGTTTAAAACCTTTTCTGACGTGTATGTTCTCTGATGAGACTGTTACAGAGAGGACTGTACTTCTGTTGTAATGAAAGCGTGGTTCTGCTGTCTGCTGGAGCTGCAATGCAGCATTGATCCACGGAGTGGCAGTGGTCCATCGTGATTCGCAGTGGCTTTAATGAATAAATATCGACCTACGTAAACCTGTGTAGAATATGTCTCTAACGCTGCCTGATTAAGAGTTTAACTATCAATTATATCAAAACTGCATGCGGCTCACTCTTTAATGGTTTGTCAAATATACCCATACACTTCATCATAATACTGGTTGTGTTCCTGCACTTGACTCAACATGACCATAACCCTACTCATTAGTTACCTGAATATTGACTTTAGATTTTAGGGTGATCAGTCTGTAAAAATGTTGAGGACATTATTCATTTGACTGATGCATATTTTGGGCTTCTTATTATTACAGGTTCAGATCACTTTAATCTAAGACAGACAGTTGTGCAGTCTTGTGTTCCTGTGTTATGTATACTGCACATGACACGTCAGATGTTTGACAATTTGACTTCACCATAGTTAGGTACATTGACCAAATTCTATTTCACATACATTACGATCAATTATGCTTCCTTCTCTTTTGTTAATATCTGAATTATCTAATTACTTTTTGCCGTTTTTTGTTACTTTGCCACTTCATTAAAAATAAATAAAGATACAAAGTAGGCCTAATGCATCTCAATGACAGCAACGTGAGCCACTTGATTTATAAAAACGGCTGCATTGTTATAGCTTAATGTCTGGCTTAAATGCATGCGCTGGTCCTCAAGTATATATTAATACGTATTTGGAGTTTATTTTGTAGAAGGTTTTAGAACAAGTATGTGGTTGCAAACTATTGAATTTGGCAAATATAAAATTAATAATGCAACATTAATTGTTTAATTGTGCAGAATCCTCCGACAGAGTAACAACAACCAATATAAATCACCCAGTTAGGGTTGTGTCTGATACAGGATCAGTTAATGAGTGTTCGGAGATGTGTTATGATGTGCTCCATTATATAAAACAACGGGAGCCTAAAACTGCACGTGAGTCCTTACCGGCTGTGTACACAGTGGGATAAATCGACATTCAAATCGCCTGTTTGCGTTTGCAAAAACAAAAAAAAAGAGCAGTATCACAAAAGGAATGTTAAATACAGGCTTATGAGTTAAAGTGGGCTGCTTTCTTTGCAGGTGGAAACCACGAGCGGGACCTGTGGCGCGTCTTTTTCAACGCCAGCGGGGGTGCTGTGACGCGCGTGCCACAGAGGTCACATTTCAGCCCGTTTCCGGGACCGAGACAGAGATTGTGAAGACAAGGACGTGGGAGGCTGGCGGTTCTTATTGCAGCGTGTATGTGCGCCCAGTCTTGTCCTGGCGTTTAACATTCATATAAGTGCCCTGGTAGAGAGAGAGAGAGAGAGAGAGAGAGAGAGAGAGCTCCAACCTGGACAAGCAGGGATATGGAGCCAGCCAATCAGAGATCGCCTGCAGGCGTTTTAAAGGGATGGTGGGCAGTCTCTCGGGCTTTATGAGCGACTTATTTCACAACCTCCACACATTCTCACGTCTTGACATCTTTCGGACACTCCGGCAGAGGCGTGCGTTCGGATTAATAACAGCCCGGTTCGCCCAGGTCGTCATGGATCTATCCTAAGTGCCGCCTCTCCTTCCTCCATATGAGCCGCTGCTGGATGCTCCTCGCCCCCCTCCCTCCCCCGCCGCACTTGTTGCGCAGACACTGGATGCGCCGCTGAGTCCGAGAGGAGAGGCAGGGACGGACTGCAACAGGTGCACACAGAGCATCTCCTCCAGCAAGGCGACATCAGAGGTAGGGCAATTACGCATCATTTAGTAATATAGGGGATGTATATATTAATTGTATTGGATATTTTCATAAAAGATCTCCGATCCTTGGTGATATATTTGACATATGGATGTGAGGGGTCATTTAGAATCATTTACTCAACTGTGCTTTTGTTTTTAATTTTTTTTTTCTTCCACCAGCACTGAACTTTAAATGTCAGTTTAAAGACCCTTTGACCTTCTTCAGTCTTCACAAAGCCAGGATGCCGGTCTTAACGAGCCCCGACATTGCCAACAAGTTTAAAGAGAAGTGGCTGGCGGTTTACCCCGAAGACCAGGTCACTGGGTCCGACTCGGCCCCCCTTGACGACAGCCTAACCAGCCTCCACTGGCTCCAGAATTTCTCCATCCTTAGCGCGGACCCAGAGCGACCCAACGGCGCCGGACCCGGGTGTCCGTCCTCGCAGCAGCACCTCTTCCTAAAACGCCTCGGCTTCCCCCGAGCCGGCACCGAGTCTCCGTCCAGCCCTCCGGCCGGGGACACCGCTGCCACCGGGATGCCTCTGTACCTCGGGAGCCCCGTCACCTCCGGGAGCGACTCCACCGCGGCCCCGCGGTTTACCAACTGCGCTTATCCTACATCCGGCTTCCCGCAGATCCCGATGCAGGCGAGCCCGCCGGTGGAGGTCGACTACAAAACCAACCCTAAAGTCAAACCGCCTTATTCCTACGCCTCTCTCATCTGCATGGCCATGCAGGCCAGCAAACAGCCCAAAGTGACTCTGTCCACCATCTACAACTGGATAACGGAGAATTTCTGCTACTACAGACACGCGGAGCCCAGCTGGCAGGTAACCGAGACCGGATAACTCTCCTTCTATTATTTATGAGTGTGATAAATGGTGAGGTGAGGGAGGAGAGGTGAGCAATTGACTCCAGTGTCACCATCACGCAGCACATCTTTAGGCCACAGGACATGAGACGGCCTTTCCTTTATCAGGGTGGGAAAACAGAACTGACAGGTGTAGTATTGGACCATCTGAAAATCACCAACACCCCCCCCCCTCCTCCAGGATTAGTGTCTCATTTCTGCCTTTGATGATTTCCCTGACAAGTGTTTTTAATCCAAGTGTATCTGAAATTTCCATCCTCCTGGAGAGTGCTCATACAGGGTTTTTTGTCTGAGGGGAATGGTGATGGGGTGGAGAAAGCACTCAAATGTGTGTGTGTGTGTGTGTGTGTGTGTGTGTGTGTGTGCGTGCATGCGTGTGTGCATGCGTGTGTGTGTGTGTGTGTGTGTGTGTTAATGAGGGCTCCTGAGAGAGATGGCAGCTAAGCACAGCTGATCATGTTTGAAAGGCACAGAGCTGCCTGTTACAAGAAAGCCTCATTAGGTACATTTGCTTTCCCATACAAACAACAACAATACCCCCAACACACAGCCTCCTGTCACCCTTATAAAAGTGCCACTTTAATTTTTTACACGACTAAACTTAAATTTGCTCAAGGCCAATGGGTTCGTGTTTAAATCTTCTTCGTTGTTTTTGGCTTTGTCACAGAACTCGATTCGTCACAACCTGTCCCTCAACAAGTGTTTCAAGAAGGTCCCCAGACAGAAAGACGAGCCAGGGAAGGGAGGCTTCTGGCAAATTGATCCTCAGTACGCTGACATGTTTGTCAATGGCATCTTCAAACGCAGGAGGATGTCTGCCAACCACTACAGCAGCAACAGCAGCGGCGGCGGCAGCGGCGGCGCACACAGACAGAGCAAACTAGTTCAGGGTTATCACAGCACCCAAAATGGCTGCCCTTACCAGGCGGTGGGCGGCAAAAGGAAGCACCTGCCCCTGAAAAACAACAAGGCGATGAGGGCCACGGAGTCGCCTCTGTTGGCCACAGAGGCCAACAAAACAGACATCCTGAGGGGGGACTTTGACCTGGCGTCCGTGTTTGATGACGTACTCGGCGGGAACTGTAGCACCTTTGAGGACTTGGACATCAACATGGCGCTCAGCTCCCTGGGCTGCGAGATGGAGGTTTCCATGCAGGGGAGGCAGCACCTGGCGGGGCTGGGGAGGTGGTGCGGAGGCGGGGACGTTCTGGGTCAGAGCCAGCACATGAACCACCATCAGTCCTACGGCTACATGGACCTGAGCACGGCGTCCATGGAGTGCAGCATGGGAGAGCTCCACGTGCCGCAGCAGCACCCGCAGCAGCAGCAGCAGCAGCAGCAGCAGCTGGACCCCGATCAGCTGCTCCAGGGACACCACCAGCTGCAGCATTTCGACGAGGCCTCCGCGCTGTTCCCGGAGCAGCCGGATGAGGCGGTGCTGCAGCCGTGGGAAGAGATTAAAGAGGAGGCGCAGGCCATTCCTCTGACTCTGGATCAGGGCTTCGGCCTGTGTGAGGGCTTCTTCACGGAGATGCACTCGTGGGAGCGAGTGGAGAGCTATCTGTGACCTTTGACCCCAAACCACACCGACATCTCAAGACTGCTGCTCCAACTCTGTATTCCCTGAAAGGATAACAGTGCTGACAGTTACTTCTGCATTCTCCTCCAATCATTCCGCAATGCACATTGCATTTGTCATTACATTTTTTTGTAACTTTTTTTTTGTTGTTGTTGCTAAAATGCAAACGCAATCATGCCTCACTCCCTCGCAAACCCAGCTAACGAAGATGTCCTTAAAAACTGACTATAAGATCTGTTAGGGAACATGATTAGGGATTATTTTCTGGCGTAGACTTCCATTGTTTCCTGTGGGCGTCAGGTGGTTTACAGGAAGCAGTGTGTAACATGAAGCTGCGCTGATATTAAAACATTTAAATCAGTGAAATGACAATAGAACAGAGACTTTTATTATACCAAATTAGTTTCATATGAACTCTTTGCAAACTCAAATAACTTCTTCAGGTGGAAGAAAAAAATGCTGACCCTTCAAGTTGGATTTTCAGGTGTTCCGATATGAGGACGTTGGTTGTAGAGGATGAGCGCTGGACTGCAGCTACTCGTCGTGCCGGGGTTGGTGATTAACTGATCACCGTGACGGAAGGAAAGTGAAGAAAAGCCAGCCACCCTCCAATCAAAGCACTCTCCACAAACAAGCCGTCACCACAGGACTGAGAGGACTTTCTATTGTGCTACATTAGCATGAACTTCTTTTCTTTTTTTTTTTTTTTTTACTAACATGCAGCGAAATCAGCCATTCATCTCGATTGTCTGTGTTGTATGATGATGAAAAGTTATCAGAGCAAAATGGAGACGAAACAACTTATACAATCATAGTAAGAGATTAGAAATCATTCACTTGACGTCGTTATATAGTCAATTTAATATATATTCACTAAAGTATATAGCACCAAGCTAGGCAAGACCATTTGCCATTTGTCTACGGTTATGTATTGCAAAGCAAAAAGGGGAGCAGACGGAGGAAGACAGAAAGTCATGAAATGGAACATTATGCACTTTGATAGGCAGCAAGTTTAGGAAAACAAAACAGCTTTTGTTCAGGATGTTTAGTTTAATTTTTTATGACATTAAAATAATGTTTTCAAAAAGTTTACTGACCATAATGAAAATGATGCATATATACGCTGCGATGGTCCACGCAGGCCTCTATTAGAACAACAAACTCAACACCGCAATAAATCTGACTGGAAAGAGCTTGCTTCAACTTACAGGTTTTGTTTTTCACAGATATACACAATATCGCGCCAAATTGTTTGAGAAGTAATATGCAGTTCATTGGTGTTTAATGTGTTTATTAACCCTTTCGACCGTGGAAGTCCCTGCAGCAGGACCAGGACGGATCTGTTACTAAAATACAACCATTTGTAGACGGTTGGCACATTCAGTGAAAAGGTCGACTACTACTTCTATGACTAAAACGGATGTAACATTAGTTGTGCTTCATTTCTGTTGCATCAAATTTGGTAGTTTCAGTTGAGAATTTTTAGAGGTTCAATAACATCAGTGTCACTGACTCATTGTTATCAGGCTGTTATTTACCGTCTAATTTACAGTTTTAATCAGGCAGATGTAAACAGTTCTCTGGTCTGGTGATGGAGACACAGATTCATTGCATTTTAAAGTTTTCCCAAGTGTCTCTTATCCATTGAGCCCAAGGTTGTTCATCCTGGCCTCACAGTTATGGAGCTCTGACTCACTGAATTTGGTAATAGTATTTCAGGTGAAGATTTCAGAAAATATCCTAGGGTTTATGGTTTAATAAGAAAAGGGGTGAGTCCTGTTTTCTATCGCAGGGTGATGGATTTTCTTTTGTCCTTATTGATTACTTCAGCGTATGTCTTTATTTTTTTAATTTGTTCTGTTTGCTTTCACAAATATGATTGGAAATTGTGAGGGGAGGTTACATGAATTCAATTCTTATAAGGCCAGACTCTCTTATTGTATCATATTGATTAATGTTGGTTGACACGAACTGTTTAATCTCCACGTTTTCATTTGTACGTTTTTTAAAAAGCTGTTTGAAAATGCAATCATGCCTTGATGCAATAAATGGTGTCAATTAAAGAAAACGCTGTCACAAACAGATGCATCCTTCATTTAAAATATCCCAAATTAAAAAAAAAACTAACACGGGTGAAGTGCAGCATAGAGCTGTGGTCAGATTATTGTTTGAGTTAGACTTCAGTCTGTCCAATAAAGAGATAAAAGGTCTATCAGGGTTTATCATTAATCAGCCCAGGCAGGCCTGGACTTGCCTGGTATTTGAGACACACAGGGGGGTATTGCATAAACATGTAGAGTATAACTCAGTACATGATAATTACAAATTCCACCCTTTCAACAATTGAAATTATGTCAGACATGCAGCCAATGTGTTCAGCGATCACTTTTGAGACAATACTAAAGACACTTCACTCATTTTGATGAGCATCTGATGTCACAGTGGTTTTTGGTCTGAGTGAGGAGGAAAAGGATGAAAATGATATAAGACTGAAAAATTTGACATAAAAAAAAATGATAGCAGCTTGGTGAGGCAGCAGTACTTTGAGTGTTACATCAAACTAATGCGACAGGTCTGGAACATAACGTTTACCACATTCATCACCCATTAACATGTTGGCATACTGACAATTATGAATTAGCAAAAACATTTCCACACAACAAAAATTAAAAGCAAACAAACAATATTTGCGATATGCAACAATCGGTTTGTGATAATACGGATATAATAAGACTGAGAATCTGCATTCATGGCAAAGACTAGCAGCTTTGAAAGGTTGTAATTTTTGTTCGAGTTAAACATCAGCATGCTAACATACTCACATGTCAGCAGGTATGTTTACAACGTTAGTGTGCATGGTTATTAGCACGAAGACACAAAGTACAAGTGAAGCTGATGTAATTTGTTTCGCAAGTTTTTGACCAAAAAACAAAGACACCTAATGGACCAACGGATGGTGGTGCTAAAAAGTCAGAGTATTCGTTTTCTGTCCGTCCGTCCGAAAATAATCCCGTCGATAATTAGAAAATAGGCCTCAAAAACACATGTTTTTGCAGGCGTGTATTTGTGATTGACAGATCTGTGGTGCAGTCAGGTTTCCACTATCTGTGGGCCGAATCTAGTATCATCGGGTTTCCAATTAGATCAGTCAGATCCACCGCTCGCTCCCGCCAAACATTGTCTAAATGTGGTCACTTCTAGCTCCTAATCACTCCAAACTAGCAAGATGGCGACGGCCAACATCCGAACTCTGGGCTTCCTAACAGCTGCTCACAAAGTAATGGGTCACGTCACCGTTGGTTGCCGCTCGGTCTGCACAGAGCTGCTCTTCGACTGGCTAAATGACAACATTGAGCTGTTTTGACGCGAGATGAAATTAAAAGTTTTGATTGTTCACTTCAGGGTTTAATTGTTTAAGTTAGTTTAATGAGAGGACAAACAACTCGCGAATTAACACTTTTGTCAACTCCAAATTATTGTCGTGGAAATGAAATACAGTACATTCAATAAACATACTGAAGAAAGACTTATCTCAAATACATTCACCTTTCAAAAAAAAAAATTCAGTGCAATTGCAATTAGAGTGTAGCAGAAATATATAAGAACCTGAGACAGTGGTAGCATCACATTTAGTTAGTTCAAGGCCATACATCCACCAGGGAACCACATGCAGCATATCAGTCCTGCATCTACCCAAGCATTCTCCACAAAAAAAACATGGACATGTTTGCTAGCTGTAAGAAAATGTCCAAAGAACCTGCCACCACGTCATCACAACCTTTTCCAGGATTTTACTTGCATGCCTCGTATGAAAATGTGCTTTTCCACCCCAAATCTCTTTTTAATTGAAATTGCTGGAGGAAAAGTGGAGAAATGCGGCTTATCCCCGTCTCTCTGGCTCACGGCTCCCAGCGGCGACAGGTCATGTGTGGAGATTTCCAGGAATGGGTGGAATAACTCAGATTCCTTAAAACAGCAGGGACTACAGGCAGATTTGAGGCTGAGGCGTGTGACCACTGACCACCCTGCATCGAGAAAATCACTTCATCTGACCGAGAGGCTGCTCCGATGATAGCTAAGGGTCATTTCATATCGATTTAATTCAAAATGTAGGCCAGGAGATCAGTGAGTTGGAAGAGGAACATCAGTGTCACTCTCACTGTCAAGAGTCCCTCAAACCGCTGTGTGTGTGTGTGTGTGTGTGCGTGTGTGTGTGTGTGTGTGTGTGTGTGAGAACTTTCACATTTGTCTCTGTTTGTCTGCGACTCCAACGCACATGTACTTGTGCACGGTTACATTATATGCCCATAAATGTTTGTGCTGGTCCACAGGTTTCTTTGTCTGCGCTCATGCTGATGTGCGTGCTGCCCGCTGAGAGTGTGTGTACACGGTTGCGATTGGAGCCCCGTGGCGGCCCAGATAACACTATCTCTGTGGAGCCAGAGCCCCGCGGTTCTATTCACCGCGGTTGGACGAGAGGCTGGGACTGCCCAGCATGCGGACCTGCTGAAAAAAGGAGGAACAGGCCGGGCTGTCACTACAGGCTAACCTGGCCTATAATGCTTTATAACCTCTTCTCTGGTGCCCCTCCGGGAGGCCCTGCGCCACGTCCGAGTGCGTCTGTGTGCGTGTCTGCGGTTTACACAGAGGAGGGCGAGGGCAGGAACAGAGACAAGACAAGGGTGAAGTCGGTGTTTTATTGCCATCGTGGCACCCTCTGGACTGCTTGTGATTAGAGTCGGGCATAAACAGGGTCAACCAGCTTTGCTAAAGAAGCGCCCCTCCCAGCTTGACATTGACAGTGGGTTCATCTCCCGATTTATTGGGTAAAGCCTCAGAGCTAATCTTCATGCGGACCAGCAGATAGAAGACACATGATGGGGGTCCCCTCACTAATTAGATCCATCATTGTGGCACAAAGCAAAGGATGGCAGCGGGAAAACGCCCCAAGCCTGTTTTTATAGCCCCTGAGGAACTCCTGAGCGTGAGTGATTACACGAACAGATAAGAGTAAGATCACACCGATGAATTAAATTTCCTCATTGATGCATGGAAGCAAGGACTCTCGCCCATATATCAGGAAAGGACCTTCACTTGAAGTCTCCTTCACCTTTCTGAACTGCTGGGAAAATTGTCGTCCATCTCTGGTTTCCGAGCCCTCATCACATATTGATAAGGGAAAAAAGACAGTGGTCTGACCATCCATTAATGCTCCTCTCCAGACTGGTGACACGAGAGGAGGGGCTTAGGCAGGAAATACATCTAACCAGTCTTTTCCGAGAGGCTGTTGTTTATGCATGAAATGCTAATGAAGCTTCCATTTAGATTGCCTGTTCCATTTTGAAAGGAACTGCGGCTGGTGAGTTAGAATAAAAGGTCTGAGGTGTAGTAAGACGAGGGGGTTTTCTTCCATTGACAGAGATTATGGAGGTTTCATCCACTTGCATAATTGATCAGTGTCCGCATGGTCATGCTTACATACAATAGAACAGGATCATTACTTAAAGAACTGAATGTTTTTTAAGCATTTTCCTTCAACAATATTGATTCATTGGTGGAGGTTTTTGTCCAGAGGCGCCCTTTATGTAAAGACTGTGTCTGCAATTTCCATGAACCCTCGCAGAAACCCTCTAGATTTTGTTTCAGTTTTGATGTGCTAATTTCATTCATCGGGGGCATGCAGCGCAGACAATACAGGTGTGCAAATGAGTGCAAGCGGGACCGCAACACACAGATGGCAATTATAAAAACATATAAAGATTTTCGAAGGCAACATAGGCTCTATTCAACCTCGTTGGGCTGCGGCAGGGCTTATAGGTCACATTAATCGTGTCTTCCTGCCTTGTTTGTCTCCTTTGTGTCCCCTCCAGAGATATTAATGGAACTTGGGGCTAGACATTCGGTGCAGGGTGCAGCAACATCATGAACCATTTCCATTACATCTGCTGTGCTCCTATAAGTGCTCAGAGTGCCTTTCCCTTGACGGCACTGACCTTTCCATTTTTCTTCTAATCCACAGAGAAGACTTTCCTTGCCAGCCTCTCGGTGACAATGTTTCTGTTACCCAGGATGAGCGGGGATGAGCGGGGTTAAGCTTGTGGAATACACAGACAGTACAGTGTTCTCACAGCAAAGTACGCAACATCTTCAGTGGGTTTACTCAGTCAGTCAGTCACAGAAAGACAGCCACTCCTGCTGCTCCTGTTGGTGTTTCTAACTGAATTTCCATTGGAACGATTAACCTGTGCTATTTGTTTGTATACTCCTTTATTATATGCTATCATGTTGTGTATATTGCAACATTATATAGTCATTTATTATGATTGAATTGTTTCAATTTAAATTGTATTTCATGTCAACATAATATATATAATGGCATGTTAGTATATGTAGATATACTGAATCACACACACTTCATACTGCTGTGCATGTGTCTCAGGAAATACTATTATACTCTGTTATAGTTTTATGCCGTGCTGTATTGTTTCAGGTTAAGTAAATTCTAATAAATAATTATATATTCTTACTGTTTCAAAGTCTAGTGTACTAGATCTAGGTGGACGAGGGTGGATCAATTAGTTCAGAAAATGTGCCTGTTGCGCGCGACCCATGCACAGCGCAGTGACGTGCATGGAGCAGGAGGAAGGTATAACCCTAATGAGTAAGTGTTGATCAAAATCAGCACTTGACTTATTCATGTTTTTTGTCACATCCATATTGTATCTGGATTGATTTTTTTTTTAAAGTCTGGACATAAAAAAAAACCCTCCAAAACAATGAAATGGGATTTTTTTTTTTTTTTTTTTTTTTTTTTTTTTTTTTGTACATCAGGTCCAAAACACATTTGGAGGTGGCTCCAAATCCTGACAAATTTCTACAGATGCGTCGTAGTTGTTACACTCAAGGCGGTTTCTTGCGTCACTCGACACACAATGACAACGTAGTTTTCAGAGAGACAGAGTTAGCAGAATCTATGCTACCCTTGTCAGCGAGATTTTGGTGTGAGGGATGACGACGAGAACAATAGTCCGTGGACTGCCAAAATAAATGATCTTTTCACACTTTGCCTCGGCGTCTCACCAGCGTAGCTACATGTACGTTGTTACCACAGCAAACCATGCAGATAGGTTGGTGATCTGACCAAATCTGATCCACTTACTTTCAAATAACAGTGAAAACAGTCTGTCCGAAAAGATCTGATTTGAGAAACAAGTCCGATTTCCCTGCAGTCTGAACAAAGCTCAGTAGTCTGCATGCTAAGTAACATTTGCCCGGAGAAGGTTTCAAACCAAAGAATGCGCTCTCTTTTACCATTCTAGATATAAAATGGTAAGATACTCTCAATGAATAATGAAGCAAACTTTGTGTATCAGTTTATACGTCTTTTGGCTTGCGTGTGTGCGTCTTGGCACCCGGCACTTGGTCAGTGAAAGACATTCTTGTCCCGTGCCTTCGGTCTCTGTGGTCGCAGGGAGCGGCCGATTGTCCCACAAGGAGACAAGAGGAGGGCACACAGCTGCCACACACACACACACACACACACACACACACACACACAGCGAACACAGACTTAAGCCGGTCACAGATTACTCAGGCACACAAGACGCAACTGCATGAACTCTCATACGGTCAAACACTCATGCCCACTCGCAGAGGGCTAGCCAGAGGGCAGCGTGTCAGGAGGGTGAGCGTGGACGAGGAGCGGAGAAACCGAGCCAGGACGGCGCTGGAGCAGTGCCACTCGCACAGCGTCAGTGCGGGTGCCAAGGAGCAGAGCAGAAAACAAGTCTGGACCAACCTCCGCAATCTGGCCTGCTGCTCTGCTCGATTCTCAGCCATAAAAACTCCTGGTCAGATCAATGAGCTCCAGATTTCGTGGTCACAGAGAATACGGTGCGCACTGTTGTGTCAAGATGGACTAATTCTTTCTCCAGAGACATGTTCGTCATCGTCTAACATTACCCTGCATCCCCATCAGGTGAAGTCTAGGGGTATAGATTCGTTTTTGGTGTTTTAACTATAGACTGTGTATCAAAGTGGATGTAGCTTCCAGGTCTGAAAAATCAGCCCCAATGGGAAAATGCCTTAAACTGCAATACCACCGAGGGCTGCTAGGTTTTGCTCCAAGATGCCTACTGCTCTATAGATGCTGTTTGACTGACAGGCTTGTGGTGCGGTCAGGTTTCCGCTACAGGTGCGTGGGGCATAGTGTCCTTGGGTTTCCAATCAGATCGAGTCACATCCACGGCTCGCTCCTCCCCAGCTCGTCCAAATAAGGTCACTTCCAAACCGCTCCGAATTAGCAAAATGGCGACGGCCAAAATCCGAACTTCTCCCACGAGGCCACTTATGGAGTAACGGAGGTCAAAGAGATGCACAGAAAAGCAAAGATATACAGATGAGACAGACAAAAGAGGCTGCATATGTATTTGCACTTAACTGCTTTATTTCTCTAGCTGGTGTAAGTCTACCCGTGTGTGTGTGTGTGTGTCATAACTGAGTATGTGCATCCATCCAAGCTTGTGTGTGTGTGTGTGTGTGTGTGTGTGTGTGTGTGTGTGTGTGTGTGTGTGTTCTTCCTCCCCCACCTACTATCCAGGATCTCTCAAAGCCACTAGACTGCCTTCACCACCCTCTCCTCCACGCACACACACCGTTCTCCCTTTCTTCACCCGATGTCTGTGTGCTGCTGAGGGCTCTTATTTGATTAGCTGCGATTTGCTTTGTGAAGCAGTGGAGCATTTGGCTCACCGGGGGAGCTGTACACAGCACACAGAAAAAACACACACACACACACACACACACACACACACACACACACACACACACACACAGGATACATGCATCTAAGAGCACCTCGAGTCCACATTACCCCGACCCCGTCTCCTTCCTCTGTCTGTGCACTGAAGCGATGAACACATTTTATAACAGAAATATGCAATTATGTATAGATAGATAGATAGTTATTTTATTAATCCCCAAGGGGAAATTTTTTAAATATATGTATATGTAATTGTATCATGTAACTAGGGCTTCCATATTTTTGTGGCACCGACTGAATTGCTTTGATACCATGGACTGTATATAAAAGAGGACGTACTTTCCAGATCTGAAAAATTAGGCCACTTTGAAAGTGCTTAAAACTGCAATACCACTGATGGCCACGAGGGGCTGGGTCCAAAAAGCCTCCGCCTCCATAGACTCGCATTCTTGAAGAAAAAATGTCTTAGTTTTGACTTCTGACGTTAGGAGGCCTTACCGAGTTTTGGCCACACACTTGATTGACGGCGCGTGCTCTGCGGTAACTGGAGGCTTCTCTCTGTGCAGCTGCCATCTACCGGAATTTTGGGAACATTGGTAAGTTGTAGCGTCGCAACAGCTTTCATGCAAGACGTTTAGGGAACGTGGAAAAAATGTTAGTGTCTCGTGAATATTTGAATGGGAGGAGTTTATAGGACATCTGTTAATTGTAGATGCAGAAAATAACCTGGCTTATGCCGGGCTCAGACTACACAAGTTCAACCAGATTTTGATATGATTTAGTCAAAATCGGTCAGTTTCCAGTGTCGGACAATCGGAGCGACAAATGGTCGTATGGAACGCTGCACGACACCCCGACGTAATTGTTTTGTTCCTACCTACCTAGTTTGATATGTTTCTTTACATCAACCAATAGTATGACAGAAGGCTCTCTGGCTTGCCTTTCTAAATATGGCGAAAGGAGCTTTAGCGTCACACTTGGAGCCTCTGTCACCACGACTGACAACTTCTCGACCCTCCTCCCCAAGGACACAGGATTGGTCTGGGTCATACTTATAGAGTTGCCAGTCTCCCGACAAAGACACGGCAGGAATTTATGGCACTTTAATTGCCTAATCTGACAGTTACCACCGTGACAGACAAACATATTGCGCAGTCTGAATCCAGTATTACACTCTCCCCCTCTAAACCGCATGAAAAAGAACGATTTATATTGTAATGTATAACGTAACGTTCTTTTTCTCAAAATAGTTTTTTTTGTAAAATTGATATTGAAAAAAATCATTCAGAAAGAACAGAAGGTAATGGTAATGGTATTGCAAAATCAGAATATTAACAATAAAAGCTACATGTTCAACATCAAACATGTGAACAGACATGTTAAAGTCACAGCCATCCCTGTAAACGTTTTCCTTATCGGCGAGTCACCAGCGTCTGTTTACCGACTACGACTTCATCCCGGTCTGCTCAAGAAATGACCTCCGATTACATAACGACGACAGCAGAGCGACACCCAATCTACCGGGCCTTAGTCGTCCCAGTCGTGCGAACCATCAAGCCTTCAATAATGGATGTGGGGTCAATGTGTTGGTGAGGGTGCGTGTCTTTGAAAGGTGTGTGAAAAAGACACAACACAAACACGGGCTGTCATTGCGTCGATGTCAGGTGGCAGTGAAAAAGTTTTGACCTGTACTATTTTGTTGCAGGTATCAATGTTTCTTGAACGATTCTGCAGTTTTGCACCCAGTGAGTGTTTAATCAGGCCGGTCTCGTGTCGAACTCTGTTCCTCCACCCATCTGAAAACAAGGAAGTGGATGTTTGTTCTGAGCAAAGTTTGCCCCGGAGGAGTTGTGCTCGCACAACTGAAGTCATGAGCAGAGACACGAAGCCAACTTTCAACTTTATTAGCAATTTATGTCTCAATTTTGTTGAGGTGATTTTGAAAATGATGTCACAGCGGTTTCATGCGGCGTCGCTATAGTAATGCTGCAGCCTCGAGGGGGTTACTATCTGCCGTGGAAAACAAAATCCAGAAAGGGACCCGATACCAAAAGCGAGTCGAGTGGAGTAGAGTAGAGCCGGTACCATCGGTAGAGATGTGTCCCGAACGCCTTTTCCTGATCCCCTTCCTCTGTTGCTGATAAACCCTCTTCTTTCTTTGAGCTGGGTTTTCTATTGTCTGTTCTGCAATGACTGACGTAAGACCATAACGCAAAACAATAAAAACATTTGAGAAAAAAAACTTCAATTGTAGTTTTCAGGGAAATGTGGAATTTCTTCCAGTAATTTTCATCTCTCACCCACGTATGCTGCAATGAAAAGCACATATTTCTCCTCACTCCGTTTTTCTCTCCCTCTGCTCTTGCTCTCCCGTCTCCCTCCCTATCTCCCAAACCCCTCCCCCACCCACCTAAACCACAAGGGGTTAATTAAAACTGATTGGGTCCTTGGAGACCACACCTGCCCCTGACAGGTGAGGTATCAAGGCTCATGTGAGCTGTGTGTATTTGTGCATGTGTGTGACTCTGAGCGGATATGTGCTTAGCACATCAGTCTGTTAGCACACCATGTGCTCTGATACTTGTCCCACTAGAGCCCCGTGATGGCTCTCAGAGTGCGTGTCGGTTTAAACATATGCATTTATGTGTGGCCTTCGGTATTTAAATCTGCATTAGCATTTTCTTTTGATAGATACATGTGCATTTCATGTGTGTGTGTGTGTGTGTGTGGGGGGGGGGTGTTTGGGGGGTGGGGGGGGGGGGGGCGTCTTTTCAGAGCCACTTAAGGATCTCATGCTTGATGGCTGATTAGACTGCTCACTGGAACCAATCGCTGCTTTGCTTTAACTTCACACCGGTCCATCACATAGACAGTGGAGGAGGAGACGCACACGGGGCTTCAGCCTCGTATCATCGTCCCTGCCATCACTGAGATTACAGACACAGCTTAAAGTCTCATCAGCTCAAGTATCATTCCAGTTCACATGAATGCTGATAGAGCAGAGGCCCGCACGCATCCGAGTTAGCAGTCAAATGCATGAATGAAACACTGATAAAGGCTGTCATTTCATATATATATATATATATATATATATGTGTGTGTGTGTGTGTGTGTGTGTGTGTGTGTGTGTGTGTGTGTATGTGTGTATATTTGCTGGCAAGTGAGGTGTTTGTGTGTAGAGGCAAGAACTAGTGTTGTGTAACAGCAGCTGGCAAGGGAGAAGTGCATCACACACAAACACACACACACACACACACACACACACACACACACACACACACACACACACTGAGCTCCCGCTGCTAAGTTGGCAAGTAGAACAGTCAAATTAGCCACTGGAGAACCAAGCGATCCAACATCTCCGCTGGGAGAAGGTGAAGCGATGGAAGCCCGAGGAAGACACACAGTAGATAGACTTGAGGCGGAAGGAGAGGTGAAGAAAGCTCGGCGCGGACATGACAGAGGGGAGGAAGATGAGAGGCAGCACCGTGGGGTGAAGGCACGGCCGAGGGTTGTAAATGAGTCGGGCGAGATAATGGAAAGAGGGGAAGGCAAGTGGAGAAAGGTACGCAGGGAGAGAAATGAGAGCACGATATGAGCGAGGAAATGAAGGGGGCCGGGGTGGTTGTGGTGTAAGGAAGTCACAGGCGCGCACGGTGAACGGAGAAACAGCAAAGACACCATTTTATGACATAATAATGTCAAGTTTATCTGAGGTTATGATACAAATAGGATGAACAAAATGGCACGGAATAGGTAACAGTTACAGCAGACTGGTTTGAGACCAAAACAAAACAAGGTGACAGTAAACAGGTTGTCCCCCATGGTGTGGCGTGCCCTTCATGGCCAATTAGTCGCCTAATGAAATGTAACCTTTGCGTGACCTGCGACTGTAACGCACCCTTGGGTCAATCCCTGTGCTTTTAAATATTCAGCAGTGAATTGCATTATTCAAATTCAATCCAAATTGGAAATGACTTTGAGTGACAAATGTGTGATTTGATTGATTGATCACAGGAAGTGGCGTGCTTTCTTAGAAAAAGGATGTTCCGCTCTCTCATTGGTGCCTCACTTTGGAGGGACACTAACCTGTGGGTCCTCCGATTTAAACTTTTTTTTTTTTTTTTTAAAGGCAATGCAGCTAAATTTACTGCCAGAAAATTGGTTAACAGACCTTTAAAGGTTTCTGACATGAGACCTCCCAGATAAAAACCTCCCAGTGTAATAGATTTTAACTTTGATTTTTTTTTTTTTTGTTCGACAGGTTTTTCCAAAATGTATTCAAATTTCAGCATCTACTGCATGCTGTTGACAACTCACCTATTTAAAAAATTCCTGTTAGAGAACAATTTGTGCAGGAAAGTGCACCTACTTAAGAGCAATAACACATCCATAAAAATTGAATGACTAAATGGTAATAGAAGAATTTCATTCTTAGCCTTGTTTTTTGACACCAAAGAAATAAGTGCACATGTTTTAACAGACGTCCTTTCAGTCAGACAATTTACATAACCATCCTGTCTTTGTCTGAAGAGCTCTTGTTCTCCTTTAAGCCTTGACAATTTTCACTGTGATGAATGGGGTCAAATCATAAACCACACTGGACTAAAATCTTCAGTTTTCAATATATAGTTGTAGTTGATTCGTGTTAATACGGCGTTACTGCTGTGCCAGTCTCCTTTTTGTTCTTAACTTTACACTTTTAAAAAGGTACACGAGGGAAAGCAAAGCAAATATTTTCAGTCTCTTTGCTGTGATCTTTCCGATGAAGTGGATTTCAAAGCAACGTGCTGACATTCACGGGGCTGCAGTTGTTCATATGGAGAGAAAGAAGTTCCAGTTGTCCCAGGCAGCAATTATTAACATGACATACAAGTCATACAACTTCCACTTTAAACGCCATGAAAAAGAGAACAATGTTTAATTTACAATTTGTATCAGAGCCTTTCATTTGTGCTCAGATGCTTTATACAAACCCAAGAATTTCTCAGTTACATTCACATGCTTCATTAAAGCTCAGCACTGAGGCACTTGCTTGGTTGTAGGCTTTTTGAAAAGTGACAGAAAAGAAGTCCTTGGAGCCAGGGTATCAAAAAACGACAACAAAATAACCTCAGAAATGCCTTTCAACAGGAAAAAAATAGTTCAATATTAGTCGATTTGATTAAAATTCAGACACTGATAATGACATTAGACACATCAACCAAATAGACCCTGAGAGTAAAGAGAGGCACAGGAGGATGAGGAGGCAGGACAGACAGGCATATTCTCCGTAATGAGTCGGGTTGAGCCCGAGCCAGACCTGGACCAGACCCATGGCAGCTTGGTCCAGCTAATTATGCAAGGCTGCAGACAGCTCTGGCAGGCACGAGGGGGACGGCAACAGAAGAGAGGAGACGGCCCAATGAAAGAAGTGGAGAGAATTGAACGGAGAGAGGATAGAGACGGAGTAAGTGACACGTTTAAAGAAGGTAGATGAAAGACGAGGAAGGTAGCGGTGATGGGATGATGAGAGGGAGCGGGAGAGCGCCGCGGCGGAGGGGGCTGAGGTTTGTCCTTTGGCTGATGGTCAATTAGTGTTGGGGGAGCGTAAAAGGCCACGGCGATCTGTGTCTGCGGCGGGAGAGAGCTCTCAGCTTGTTTACTCTTCGACTCAGGGAGGCAGCTGCAGCGCCTCCAACACCGAGGCTGGAGAACATCATTAAATGTGAGATGTGAAAATACGAGATGAAATGTTTCTTCCACTTTATTGGAGAAAAGAAAGACTTTCACCCCACCAGATATCTGCTGCCTAAAAAAACCTGATGTATCCTGGGAAATATCAGAGTTGTACATGAGTAATTAGAGCATTCTGGCAGAAAATGGCCTCAAATGATCTTAGTTTTGGCAGCTTGTTGAATGTTTTGGAGTGTTAAACATTATATAGGTAGGTACGGAGGATGAGGAGGGTTATAGAGACACTCTTGTATGGCTCTTTTAGATCTCTGATTCCCAAGTGATCGAGAAATGTCACCCGATTCCCCCCACTGCATGCTGAAAGCGTGTAAAATGTAAATGTTAAAACTTTGGGTTGGTGTCAGGCACTTGTTGACGTTCCAGCATTTTTTCTTTCAGACTTTAGAGTCCCGCAATGAAAGCGAAGAAGAAGAAGAGAAGCCCCATTTTACTATTTTACTCCTGCGGAGCCAGTTTACGCGTTCCTGGCCAATCTCTATTGAGGGCTGCCTGATGTGGGCAGACGTACGCTTCGCACCATCCTCCCTCCAGCATTCCTCTGTTTGTCTGCACCTCCATTAAAGAGATGTAGTCTGGCCATTCTGTGTTTGTGGGGCTGGCCGGCTGGCTGGCTGGCCGGCTGGCCGGCTGGCATGGGCTGGGCAAAGGAGGTGTGCGTGTGGGCAGAATGCTAACTCAGTCCAATTGTTCCGTAGTATCAAAGCATGTGAAAGTGTATGTGCGTCTGACACCAAAGTCAAAATCGGAGGAATTTTCCAATAGAAAAAAAACAACATTAAAAACCGGTGTGAACGTCTTTGCTTCTGCTGTAGCCTCTGCAGCAAAAATCTCACTGTGGTTTGTTTGGCAGCCTCTAGTCTACATTTAACGGGTGAAAGAAGCAAGTACAAATGAGGTAATGACAAATAAGCCCTCTCACACTTTTTCGGGAAGCGATGAAAGGATGAGGTCAGCAGGCTATACGAGAGAAACTGTCAGGAACAAGCAAAAGAAAAACAGCCGACAAACATCTTATTTCAGATGGTAAAAGAGAGATCATCACAGGGGGCAGGGAGTGGTGGGTGGGGGGGGTCTTCACTCTGGCTTTAGGAAACTGTAAATATATGTACTAATCCTTTTCACTGAATCGAAACATCCCATACAGGTAGAGATGTTGACACAACTTGCCTTAAATGTTTATATCTTTGAACATTGTTAACAATTCAGGCAAAATCTGTGTGTGGTGTTGCCGACACTTCTAGAGATGCAGCAGACGTGGAAGAACTCACTTTCCGTTCAGCGGCACAATACACCTGTTTGACAAAAGGTAGCCCATTTCATTTTCTCGATATCCTGTCAGCAAACAAAGGGGAAACCTCTTTTGTCAAAGCTCCAGCTCCTCTGCGACACCCCTTCTGTGCTTCCCTGTGATTAGGTTCAGAGCACATCACATGGGGGTGAGGGGCGTGAAATCATTTGTGGTTGTAATTATGGCCTCCTCTCTCCAGAGTAATCATGAGCTATTAAAAACCACCCTCAGCTCGGCGCCCCCCCCCACAATGCCAGTTAACATCTATGTTCCACTGGGAGGCTGCGGGGAAGAGGCCAACTACCTGCATACTGTAGTTGGTTACTGAGCTCTCTCTCTGTGTGTGTGCGTGTGTGTGTGTGTGTGTGTGTGTGTGTGTGTGTGTGTGTGTGTGTGTGTGTGTGTGTGCGTGTGCGTGTGTGCGTGTGCGTGTGGAGAGCTAGAAGAAAACAAACTATTGAACAAAAATTTAAATAGTTATGTTATGAGGTGGTAAAGGTTGGGTCAGATTGAAGGTAAAAACCACAGATAGATAGATCATAGTCATGCAGGACTGTGAGATCTCTCTGCTGTTAAAAAATATTGCAGTGGGTTTCTCGCATCCCAGTGTGACATCAAGCAACCCAGTATCACGTCAAAGCCTGAAATAGACACGCCGGTCCACTACAGCAAAACGTGAGATGGTCACGCTTAAGGCTGTCAAAGCGTGAAAGTTACACGTTTTGTAAGCGTGAAACTTGTGCACGCAAGTATCATGTGACACATCAAATTTCATACCTCCTCTTGAATTTGGATACTCAACACACCATATGCAAGTGTACATATCTAAAACTGACAAGTTGCTTTATGTTTTTGTAATATATCAGTAAGGTGCTGAAAATTATATTTATCAATCAGCAGTGTCTCTAAATGACTTATTGTGTTAATTATTCCTTAAATAAATGTAATTAGTCCTTAATTAAATGTAATTAAATACTGTTGCTCCTGGGTTATTTGAGGACAACTTCTGTTGTGACTTTGTGAGTTACATTTGATTCAGTGTTTGTTTTGATTAGCCTGTCTTTTCTATTGTCCTTATGTTATTCTAATTAAGTCATATAATGGGGGAAAAAAATAGCAAACTATGTAAAAAAAAAAAGTACATCTTTTTAAATATGGAAATAAAACTCTTATTACAGTATCCTGTATCATCCATACAGATCTGATGTGTAACAAACCAAACGGCTGGAAAAATCAAATTTCAGCACATTTAAATCTGTTAAACATCTACATTTCTTACTTAAAACCTAATTATGGAAGAGGTACCATGGCAGGAAATAGGGTCACTTTTTGTCTACCCTTCCCTCCCTGCCTCACTCTGACAGTTTCATTGGCTTTGTGCTGCTCCTCGTAGCGCCCTGGTTGAATGAACACAATCCCATTATCAGTGACAGTCAATTAAGCATCTAAATGCCAAATTCTGAATGCTTGATGCTATGACACAGAGGGCAATTGAAGATCGTTGGCCAGAGACTGATGAGCCTACCTTGACACAAGTGGCGTTGCCTCCTTTTCTGCTCGTCATGACAGTGTTGGAACAGGTTTACGTGTACGCGCATTTCTTGAAAATTACAACTACTATCATGGGTTGAAAAGGCCTTCAGAGTGTATGGAAGAAAAATAAGTTGGTAATCTTGTTAAACACAGAGAAGGTTGTGTCTCACGAGGTGGTCCTTCTGCCCACAAAGACAGATTGCAGCAAACGGGCCGAGTGAAAAGGGGAAGAACATGAAGAAGACAGACGGATACAAGACGGAGAAGGAGGGGAAAAAAAAAAAAAAAAAGGGGTCATGTGTTTGTGTGTTTGCTTTATTGAGAGGGAACTCCAGTTAAAATTTCTGTCACATTGTACTGACACAGCAGGGGGTGGGAAAGAGGAGAAGAGCAAGGGGCTGAGCGAAACAGAAAAGAAACAGTGAAAGGAGGAGTGTTTATTCTTTTTCTTCCCTCTTCTACTCAGCCTTTTCCCTCCCTTTTTGTCCTTTCCGTGGTGTGTGTGTGTGTGTGTGTGTGTGTGTGTGTGTGTGTGTGTGTGTGTGTGTGTGTGTGTGTGTGTGTGTGTATGTGTGTGTCTGTTTGCGCACAGCCTAGGGCACACTTGAATCTTTTACTGATTACCTCACACACACATCACGTCTTTCTGGAGGGCTTTTAACTGTGGAGGATTATCAGACAGCCGGGCGCTTTTTAACCCTTTTTCTGCCCTCTTTGCTCCAAGCGGGCAGCTGCCAAAGGCCTCCATTATGTCTTCATCCGAAAACTACAATGTGCTATTTTTTTTGTACATAAATAAATTAAATACAACAATCGGGTAACATAATGCACCCATTGGCAGACTATAGCTTTGTATTTATAGTGGTCAATAACCCCTCGTGTCCAATGGATGCAATTGCGTTGTATTCTTGTTGTGCCTTGTCTCCATCAGTTTGTAAGTCTACTGAAAAAAATAAAGCATCGTCAAGGAGTTTGTACATCAGCCTCCATATTTAACATATTGCCACCATTGTTTGGTGTTCAACAGTTATATTTAACGCATTGAATTATATTGACTCATTTGCAGCTCCTTTATGTAGCGCTAATTCAAAGGTAAGTTTCAGATTTCTAAATGTGTATTTTATGTAGTCTGAAAAATTTAAATGCAAAATAAAAATGTAATTTTATGCATTTTGTGTCAGTTGTCAAGAAAAGTAGGCATTTATAGCCTTCACTTACAAGAGAGTTCTATGTCTCTGAAGCAGGAGCTGCTGCAGGAAAGCTTGAAGAGATGCCAAAGTCTGAATTTGAAGTTTGTTACATCTCATGCACAAAATAATGGCAGGAACCAGTTGGATGTAATTGGTTGTGCAACCCGTTCTAATCCCATGGCATCAAATACTGCTGTTTTGTCACAGCCAGTTGTCTCATACGTACCACAAAGTGACTTGGCCAACAAAAATCACGTTAGGTTGAGGAAACACTCATAGTTTGGGTTAAATGTGACATGGCCACAATTTGTTTTGGGTTTGGCTCTAAAACTGCTTGTTTAGGGTTGGAAACCATCACGGATTAGGTAATTGTATGTTGAGAGCGTCACGCACATCACACAGGTTAGGTTACATAAGTGAAATATGTTACAGCACGTAAGAGTAACTTCCATGTAAATGAAAACCTCAGTGACTTTTGTTTTCTCAGAAACTCAATCACCAGTCTCCCGGATGAAAGTCTGGCATTTGACGCCCTCCCTACATGAGTTTTCTCACTTCATATGACCTCCTTCTTCGACACAGGTGATCACGGTACCAACACCAAAGAACACCTAGTACCAATCTCAGTGACGCCAACGGCTTTAGCAAAACAGCAGTATTTGTTGCCTTGGGAATAACAACGGGATGTACTGTCAAAATCATTTTATAAATGCGCAACGGAAGCATTTGTGAAAAAGGACTCCCATGAGTAACATATTTATCAAGACTTATTTTAGACTTGCAGCAGAAACCTTATTATACTTGTTTGCCTTTGAAAATTTGTACGATTTCTATTCTGTTTTCGTGAATTTGAACATTTTCAATTGCAATAGTACTTAATTTGCCCCATTTAGTTGGTTGGCTCCACAAACATGTTTTTTTCCTACTTTCTTACCATCAACAACTTCTTGCCTCTGGTTTTGTTGCTGACAATAATTCTTCAGATTCTGGACTCACTCCTTGGAAGAACAGTGATATGTTGAACCTTGGATTTATCACGGTTTCTGTTAGGTACAGAACATGTGTCACATTCAGCTATGTACAGTAGTGGTAAGCATAGGATGAGAGTACTGTGTATTATAAATATGAGTGAATCAAACAAAGGTAGAAGCACAAGGCGTTTCTGCTGGCTCACATGTGCCATCTCGAAGGTGGTCGGGTGTTTGTCTCCTCTCCCGCCCGTTCCTCCTCATGTTTTCCTCCGTTTTATGTGTGTGTCCTGCCCATCCTCTTCCATTCAAACCCCCGTTTACCATGACAATAGCTGCCTGCAGAGACCCTCTCCCATGTATAGCTCGACCACCGCTGGCTACTGGCAGGGGCCCATTCACTGCTGCAACCCACCCCGGGCCATAAAGAGCCTGGCAGCACCAACTAGGCCCCGCTGTAAACAGGCAACACCACACTTGTTGTGTCTGTCTGCTGTACTACCAAGGGAGGGAGGCAGGGTGGTAGAGCTGTCGGGTTTATGTACTTGGTTTTTTTGTCTGGGGTGAAAAAGGAGGGGTTCAGTTTTAAGTACCTAACTGTGTAGCGCTACCGTTTGAATAGACAGGAAAACTGTTAAGCTAAACACTAAACAATTTGTCCTTGAGAGGAGGAATAAAGGAAATAGTGGATGACCAGATTGTTTGAAGATCAGACGTAGTAATAGCAGGTGACGGTGGAGTAACTTTAGTTTCTCTGAATAACGTGAACGAGTGTTGAGGTAAGAGAACTGATCCCTGCTGAGAGTTTTAACAGTGTGGTCATTTGCTCTACTACAACTGGAACAGAAGTGTATATAAAAAAAAAAGTCTATTCATGTCAGGTAAACCCTGCTCTCATGGATAATGTAGGACAAACGGAGACTTTACAGGAGCTTCCATGGACTCAGCAGGTTATAAAATATATGGATGATGATGCTGCCTTCAAAAAGAAATCATGAGCTCGTGGCTACGAAATGGGACGTCGTGTGCACCCTATGCTTTCCATTCAAGTGGTTTCAGACATAAGAATATCATTTGTTAGGCGAAAGTATCTTGTGTCAATATTCATTGGCTTTACAGTGACTCGTCTCCTCACAATGATACAAGTAAAAGCACTTTGGGTTGTTTTGACAAATGTCCCAAAGTGCTTTTTCCGCTTTTGAGGGACAGAAAATGATGTATAATAGCTGCAGAGTTATTACAATTTATATATCCTCACACAAAAGGCATATTCCAATTTGAGCTCGACTTAACTACATCTTCACAGTCTAGCCGGAGTGAAATGAGACACAGCATTTCAAAACTTAAAATGACGACTCAACAATAAGCCTTCTCCACTGATTCCGGAGGTGAGTCTGTCTGGTGCAGATGATTGCCAAATTATCCCCCCCCAAAAAAAACACGACCACAAAATGTTGCCGACTCTCCTTGACGATGGCTGGAGGTCAGACGGGTTAGCAGGCGACTGTAGACTCTTTAGCAGAAGCCACGCATGATTGGCCCCGTCTGAAGAGCTGCGTTCTCTCCAAAATCAGTAATTTTGTTGTGGGGCATTTATGAGGTCTCTGTTTGATTGGAGAAGTTGTGTTGTATGCGTGTGTGTGTGTGTGTGTGTGTGTGTGTGTGTGTGTATGAATATGTGTGTGTGTGTGTGTGTGTGTGTGTGTGTGTGTGTGTGTGTGTGTGTGAGTGTGTGTGAGTGTGTGTGTGTGTGCATGCCTCAGACCTTGGGAGGGCTGGCTGAGCAAGCCTGAGCTTGCCCCGGCGATGCCACAAAGCCTGTCAGAAATGAAAGATGATGGCAGCACACAAGCCGGGAAGCAGAGGAGGATATTCACCAGTAATTCTTATGAGGAACAAATACACACTCAGTCGTAACACAAAAGCTGCGATATACGATACAGCCACACTTATTGGCATTTTTCCTGCAACAAAATCGGTGCTTTATTGCTCTACTGCACAGAGAGAGAGGGGAGGGGGGGGGGGGGGGGGGACAAAGAGCGAGACACTTATCTTGAGTCAGAGCTGCATCCAACCGTTATTGACGCAGGTGACCCCACGGTAAACAGATCACAGAGTTCAAGATAAAACAGCTGACAAGCACTGTTTGTGTGTGTAGCAGAGTGTGTGTGTTCTCTACCTCACACAGGCAGATCTTCCATAAAGAAACACGGTAAAACAACACACCGAAGTCGAGTTTACACATCTACAGATAAGCAATGAGAGGAAAGAGTTTGCTGTTGATTTAACCTTAATCCTCTTAAACGTATTGGCAGAAGCTGTCACAGAAGTGGTGATCTATGGAGAGGCATCGGGTCGCATGTGGAATTTTCCACTGGTTTCACCCGGTAAACACAAGACTTTTACTCTCGTGCTTCTTCTCGAGATTGTTAAGGCACTCGAGAATGATTCGTCTCAGCTATCAGAGAATGGTTAGTTGTTCAAGTTCAATTTAAAGTCAGAGAAAAGGCTTTTGCAAAAAGGAGGGAAGCCAATCAATACTGCGGTCAATCAGCATCAGAATTTTCTGGAAAGTTTCATAAATATAAACCAAGGTAGAAAATTGCAGTTCGTACAAAGTTTTGAAGATTACAGCAATTAGGCTGATTATAGTGTTTAGTCTTGGCTCATCTTATTGCAAACTGTGGCTTCCAAAAATATTCACGAGACACTGATTTGGTTGTCAAATTGTATCTCGGACATGGGGAGGCTCTGATTTGTTGCTCTGGAGGAAAACTGGAGGAAGACGAAGTATGAAAGAGAAAGGATTTTAAAATATTTCAAGAACTAAAATTAGGATTGAAGTTGGTTTAAATTACCATCATGGATGAGGAATGATTTTTCTTTGCATGAATTATATATTGTACGTCTAACAGACAAAAAAACATGCAGTTTGCCATGCTTGTGCTTTTACAAAAAATGATTTGCAAAAATGTCCTGTGGCCATGCTTGGCGAAGTGGAACACCATGTCCCACTGAGACATGCTAATGTACTGTATGTAACCAACCTGATTTAGTGTGGGGAGGGAGGTCATCGTTTATTATGCTACACTGACACAACCCTGATGGAGTAACAGGGATAACGGCACACATTTTACTGGTGTTGCATTGAGTTTCACACGTTAAAAGTGCCACAAATTGATGAGTAGCCAATCAAAAGAGAAACTCAAAAGAGAAAGACAGTGCATGGCTCTGTTTTCACCACCACACAGCATGAAGTGGGTTTAAATGTCGGAAAGGTGTCAAGGATGGAGGCTTCCAAAGCTAATCACTTGTCAGAACATAAATGCTGCTTAACAAACCCCAGTTTAGTGTATTAGCATGATAACATTGGCTAATTACCACTAATTATCAACCAAAGTTGAGGCTGATGGGAATGGCATTACTTTTAGAAGGATCTGGTCCAAGAGGCAAGCCAGAATCTTTTCGGAGCTAACCCCAAGTGTCCCTCAGTGGTATTGCACTTCATGGTACTTCCACATTGGCCTCATTTTTCAGACCCGGAAGCTACATCCACTTTTAAAAAAGTCTATGATTTGGTAATTCAAAAAGAAGTGCTGGACAAATTACCATTTAGATTTAATGATGGCACTAGAGATAAAGTTGCTAGAATCCATCATTTCAGGTGACCAGGCACGTGTGTACCAAATTTCATGTCAATCCATCTTGGACGGATGGACCGCTCGATCGGTTGACCGACTGATTGACTGACCAACTTCGCCGGTTCGTCGGAAATGTTATTTGTCCATCACTCGCCCTAACCGCCTCATCACTTCTATTTGTCTTCCTACCTACGGTGCGCTTTCTTCTTGAGTTGGCACTGAATGTTGTCACTAGACATAAAACACAAGGTGTAGAGTAGTCCAATAGGGGTGTAATTTCTTGGTCCGCTCATGTTGTTTGGTCGTGTGTTTTCATGACAATTTAAAATACAAATGCTATCCATATCTCCTCTAATTGTCATAATGTCACGTGTCAGTAGGTTAAGGTGCAGCAGGTGACCTGTTTGGGAGTCGATGATGAATTAAGATAAAGACTTCGAGATCTAAAGGTTTAAAAAGTGTTCAACATTTGTTTGGACCTCATAAAAGTAAGTGTGATTTCACCTTGACTGTTGGTGCATGTCCTTGTCATCCAGCTATACCGAGTCATAACAGCCCATCACACCATCACTGACTGGTAACAGCCAGCAGCCACTCCTCAGTCCCGGCAGGCCCAGACTTGCCTTGTACAATGATTAGTCCTGCTTGTCTTACACTGGATACAATGGCCTCCGTCCCCTCAGCTGTGCATCGCTGTTGACCCATTGCTAACCGATTGGAACAGAATGAAGCGAAGAGAGGGAACCAGACCGTTTCATTGAGAACAATAAGAGAAGTGCAGTGTGGGAGAGCCGCATTCCACTGATGACTGTAATAACTGTTTACAATACTGGTAGAGACAGACTGGGCATATTCTATTTCACTTTACACGGCAAAAACAACATGCATAAGAGAGATCATCGTTAAATGTAGCTGGACTGGTTATGATGCCATTCAAGTGGTTTTTACTTAAATTAGAATTTTATTGAAATATTACATACTAGATACAATGATGGCTGACACTGCAATAAATCTACACTACTACGCAATTTTTTTAAGGTCCTTTAGATGTTAACATTTTTATCCAGAACCACCATGAAGGAATCTGACAGGTCCCATATTTTGTTCAGCAGCATGATAACAACCCAGATGAGAACGGTCACCTCAAAACCTTAATCCCAACATCACAGAGTCAGTCTGGGATTACATGTACATGCAGAGACAAAATAAAAATAAAAAAATAAGAGGCTACATCATCAGAAGAACTTTAGAAAGGTATACAACCTTCCTACCAAGTACCGTAAAAAAAACTGTGTGCAAGTGTACCTTGTGCAGTACCCGTGTCAGTGTTCTCAGTTTTATTTTCATTTGTATAGAATTGCGTACAATATAAAATATAAATGTTACCAGGTTATGTTTTTCATCAGAATTAGTGTAAAGCTAATGTCCATTTGCAGTCCTTTGGCCTGTCACAGTTAGTAGTGCTTGTTTGGCAAATTGGTTAAAAAAAAAAAAGTTAAAACTGCAGCTGTGACTTTCACAGTCGATTCCAAATAAAATTCTTGGGGATTTTTTTTTTAGAGTTCTCAGAATGAAAATAAATAAAGTAAGGTAGTGGAGGAGGGGCGAAGCCATTTAAAATTGTATACAGACAAAAATTGGAATATAATCTAACCTCTCAAACATAGAATTAAAAAAAAAGAAAAAAAAGAATTACAAATTCTTTTAAAATTTGCTGTTTCCTTTAAATGCCATATGAATGTAACTATTAGGAGACAAGGTTGGTGTATAGAGCAGTTTCATTGACATAAATTTGATATATACTAAACAATAGGAGACTGAACACGGTTCCTTGAGGTACACCTATTTTACACTTCATGTTACTGGATAATGCATCGCTAACTTTAGCAAATTTGAAAAGTGCTTTGTTAATATCAGATAATAATTCCATGAAAATGAATCTGGTGAGACGTAAACCACACAAAGGGGGAGGGGGGCTCAAACAAAGAGAGGGGGGGGGGGTGGTCGCGTGCACTTACACGGACAGAAAGAGAGAATTACTAACCATCAGAGAGATTGTGAGAGGGCATTCAGGGAGAGAGTATTGTTAAGAGTGATCACTAATGAGATGTGCATGCGCGTATGTGCACTTGCGCTTGTGTGTGTGTGTGTGTGTGTGTGTGTGTGCGTGTGTGTGTGTGTGTGTGTGCGCGTGTGTGTGTGTAATTAGTGACTGTTTGAGCCAATGAGTGGAGGATAAGCGCAAGTCTTCAGGACAGCTGGAGGACACATGGCAAGGAAGAGGAGGATTGTCCTCTAGAGATGACAGTGAAATGTGTGCGTGGCACTCAGGAAGCAAGTCATATTATAGTACGACATGAGTTCCAGCTATTTCCCCGGGCCTACCCCTCGTTAAAACAAACTCCAAAGGGATGAGTGCAACTTGATGCTGCAGATGACAAACTTCACGTCAAACAAGGCCTGCACATTCAGGGAAAGCACCTTTGGTCAAATGCCTGATTGAACTCTTAACGGAGCCAAGAAACGCAAATGACCCGGGACTAAAATTATACAGAGATCAGAACTTTATGATTTTGCTGCTCTGATAGGGAAGGAAGGTTAGAAAATGGTATCCGAAAAAAACCAAACGGGCAAATCAAATATGGGCTACGAACACTGCACACACCAGCGAGAGCGGCGACGAGAGTTAAGGAGCCGCAAACAAAGTACCACGAGCTGCTCCTTGCATGCTGTATGCATTCAAACACAGTGGCAGCAACATGGGCAGCAGATGAACCGCCTGTCGGAGCCAGTTGTCACACAAGACCGACAGCAGCAAGCAACGAGTGCAAGTGTAGATAGCGAGCTGCTTTTCAGCAAAGCAGAGACGATTGTGGGTGAGAAGAGGAACAAGCTGTCCGCAGGAAAATGCAGAGACGCTCGTATTTATTAAGAAAAACGGATTGATGCTTAATAAGTAAGCTTTTATACCCACATGTGCTGACATTTTAAAGAAATTTAGTGGCTTTTAGGGCACGATGCTGGAAAATGAAGAAAACTCTGTCAGATAAAGTAGTTATTGAACATCCGATAAACTTGCACATCTCTGATATTTATGGATCTAACTAATGAAGCAGATACTAGACACGTGGGTAAGATTTAAGCTAAACACTTCAGTAAACACACACACACACACACACACACACACACACACACACACACACACACACACACAGTCCAGGTGGTATATAGGACCATGTTGGGGGGAGGTGGGTGGTGCTATAACATTACTCTCCGTTAACTCTGTCATACGTAGGATCAACAGACAGGTGTGTGCTAGGCCTGCCTTCCCCCTCCCCTCCCTCCCTCACTCATAAATACAACTAACCCCCCAACCCTCCTATCCCCCCTCCACCCTTGGTTGGCCTCCTTCACCTGATGGACAGGGTGCTGAGTCTGAGGAGTGTGTGTGTGTGTGTGTGTGTGTGTGTGTGTGTGTGTGTGTGTGTGTGTGTGTGTGTGTGTGTGTGTCTTGGTTGTTCCAGGCACACAATGAAGAGAGAGGGTCTGTCAGTGGCCACCTGTTGGCCAGCTGTCAGGGTCCCGTTTCAGGGTCACCTTTCCACGCAGACACCACAGCAGCTACAACCATCCAACCATCCATCCATCCATCCATCCAACCATCCATCCATCCATCCATCCATCCATCCATCCATCCATCCATCTCTCTAATATTTCCTCCTCAGTTTTTGTATTTCTTCCCCTCTCCTGTCGGCTCTCATCTGATCGCTGTGAATATCTGCCGGTGATGTAGGAAACCTGAGCCTAATTTTTTCCCAAAAACCAACCCACCATTAAAAGATGAGGCGAGGAGGGGAGGTGGGGGGGGTGGGGGGGAGTCTGGGGATTATCTAAGCGTGTCTCGTTTGATGCCGATCAATGGCTCATAGATACCATCCTCTTCATGTTACATTACCATCTCTATAGGAGCCTTGATGGAGAGTTGGGGGGTGCAGCAGCGGAGGAGGAGGAGGAGGAGGAGGAGGAGGAGGAGGGGCGGGGGGATGGATTTGGAAGAAGAAAAAAAAAGATGAATGAATGAATGATGGAAATAGGGAGGCATGAAATGGACAGGAGGAGGTGGACGTGACAGGATGGAGTTGATTTGGAGAAGGGATAAGTGTGGAAGTGTGGGTGGCGGGGGGGGGTAGCAGGGGAGAGATAATTTCCTATGAAGAGTCTGCAGAGGTTGGGGGTGGCAGAGAGTGTGTGGGGGAGGTGGTGGTGGTGTGTGTGTGTGTGTGTGTGTGTGTGTGGGGGGGGGGGGGGGGGGGGTAAATGGCTTTGGGTGCTGCCTCGATTAGACCGAGCACCAGATGACCGAAGAAGATGAGTGCCGGGATGATTTTTCAGGATTTGGATGTCGGCGGGGTCATTCGTTTGTCACTATTAGCAGCTTATGTAGAGAGAACAAAGAGAAGGAAGACAAATAATATTAGGCTTAGATAACATAAAACAAGCCTTTTTAAGTCATAACCCGACATCTAGATTTCTACTAAAGCCGCTATGATCAATATCTGCGATTTTCAGCGGATCAAATGGTTCCATATAGTTTGACAGAATAATTGCCCAGCCATGCAGTTCCTCCTAAACTAACGGAGCTACGGAGCTTCTATTAGCTCCCTGTTCTGGCGTTCCTGTTTTGATTGACTCCCACAGCAACATTTCCAGCAGCAGGTGTCTCCAACGGGAAAAAAAAATTGCGACGAACTTAACAACCAGCCGGCGAACATAGCCAAGCAATTAGCAGCTAAAGAGCAAGGGATTCTCCTCAGGGACTGGGAGAGGCAAAGACTGAGCCGACACAAGAGTTATTATTGGACTTCCGTCGGGTAGCCAGAAACACGACTCCAAATAAATGGTAATATTGCTACGCTCATACCTGCTGGAGGTGCAAGCGGGCGAGCTAACAAGTTTATCGGATCAACTTCCTCTTTCCGCTCATGGACTCCCGTAATAATTCAACCTAGAACTGATTTTATATTGTAAATAAACAAAATCTGTTGTGACAAAATTACTTCATCATTTCTTCCTCATTAGAAAACCGAAGAACAAGGGATCGCCACAACCATATTTTACTTCGCGTTGCCGAAATACAATAATAATAATAATAATAATAATAATAATAATAATAATAATAGCTATCGATGCTATCATATGCGCCTGACAAGCTCATCATGAGATGGAGACTCAAGAAAGTCACTAATATCTCAGCGGGATGCAACTTTCAGCAAGAAAGTCAATTATATTACCCAACTTGTAGAAAAACAGGGCCATTGTTGTTCCTCTAACTTTGTCACCTGGGCCACGGTATTTCTATAGTAGAGTAGAGTACAGGCTTTAGGCCCTTCACCACACATTAACAACAAAACTTCAAAAAGGTCACCGCAAAAGTAGGCGAGTAATTCCTGCTGACCTTACGTAACCTGATGAGCAAAATGTCAAATTGTTTGATATTCAAAAACAGCAGCTGTCCATAGCAAAGGTCTCCATCGCTGGAGCACTTCCTGTTTGCATTTAGAGAAAGAAAAGGAAGTGTTGCTGCAGACCCGTCACCTGTACGCACGTTTATTCTTTCACTGCTTGCACTGGTGACTTGAAATGGGTGAAATAACTTATACAGGCATGCCAATTTACATTTTTATAATCGCTAAACTTGTTCTTAAGTGTACTGCGTTTCAATAAAAAAAAAAAAAAAATTGAGATTGAAGATTGAACAAACCCAGTGGTACAACACACGGGGAGCGTGGGGGGGGGGGGGGCACCGAATAAGAGTTCGGCACGCTAATAAACCTTCTGCTTCAGTTAATGGCATTCAGATCCCAAAAGAACGACGACACAATGTCGCTGTAATGAAAGCTTTGTACTCTCGGTCAAGCCGCCAAGCTGTTGGTGTCAGGATGCCATCTAGAGGTCATTCACCAAACACAACAAAGCTGCTCTCTGTGCAGATAAGGACCAGATACCATATCATGTAGAGAGTTTATAGATGATCTTAGTGTAGGTGTTAAAGGAGAACACCGTTACTGGTTTGTTTCTTTTTTTTGTTTTTTTTGTTTTTGTTTTGAAAAGCAAAAGCACGCACGCTTTTCCTTAATCCACAGCACCTGCTGTTGGTGAAGTGTTAGCTGCAATTTAAAAATCGAAGCGTAAACTGTCTGTGAAGATTAACGCAGCAAGCGGCGACGTCACCCGTTGGTTTGCATTGGAGCTCAACTGAAGCCCGGAGGGTGGCTCAGTGGTTGACCATCTTTTCCAGTTGGAGCCGGGACCTCAGAGGTGACCCCTGAATCCGCACGGGTTCACGAGCACATGGGTAACATGTACACCATCATGCATAACTGACAGGCGGGGTGCGTTGTACACAAGCAGCAACCAAACATGAAGTCACCTACTGGTTCGTGAACTGCCGCCCTGAAGCCTTGAGTTCAACATTCTGGCCGTCGCCCTCTTTTTTTTAAATTTTGGATCCAGAAGTGACCATATTTGGATGAGATGGGGAGGAGCAAGCGGTGGATCAGACTCCATATGATTGGGGACCTGAGGACACTACACTACCCCCCCCCCCCCCCCCCCCCCCATATAGTGGAAACCTGACAGCGCCCCAGGCCTGTCAATCAAACTGACAAGCCCCTAAACCTACATCTTTTTGAGGCCTAATATCTAATAATGATAAGATTATTTTCAGATGAGATGGACTGCCAGAAAACCAATAAGGAGTGACTTGATGAAAACCATAATGACTTTGTATTTCATGAGAGAAGTTGGATGTTAGTCTACGTAGCCGAGGCCGTTTTGGAGCCGATCTCTGGCGGCCCTCGGTGGTATTGCACGTTATGGTACCTCACCATTGGCCTCGGTTTTCAGACCCAGAAGCTACGTGCACTTTTATATATACCGTCTGTGGTTGCACACATAAATGCACAATTGCATTCAAATTAAAAACTCATTCAGAAAATAGAAAACTCAACTCACTGAAAAAACTGGGAATCTGAATTTCTTGATGGTCAAATAGTACAATTAACTGAAAAACTAGGCATAATTACGGTGAACCAAAAACTGGTTAATCTCATTCATCCATTTACCTTTTAATATCCTCAGCTTCGTCGTCTACAGTACAGTTTAAAGATAAAATCATCACAGCGGGTTCAGTAAAAAACTTTTGCAGACCACCACCGAGCAAACAAACGTTACAAAATGGATGCGACTCACCAGTTAAGCCACACAGTCCAGCAACCTCCATAAAAGTGTGACAACAATAAGTCTGGTTATGTCAGCAAAAGTCCAGTAAAGTATTTAGTCCAAAACACATTATTATATCCATAATACACCCGTTCCGCCGTTGGATCGTTTGAATTTCCCGGCAGTTCGAGTGGCGGCGCTGCACCGCCTTTCAGATGGTCCATCCGCACGCTGTCCGTTTGATTGACAACTCACTGAGCCAATAGAAGCTTCCTCAGCCTATAACCAGCCGACCGGAGTCCGTGTTGAACGGAGGTACCCGCCTTCTTCTGTTGTTTACAGATCCAGCCAGTCAAAAGTGACATTACCGAGGATTGACGCTTTGTATAGCCAACGAAAATCTGAACAAGAAGATTCCACCAGATGGCGCCACATGCTGCAACAGAGGATGAAGTACAACCTGTCGTCTAATTGAAATTTGATGGTAAATTCATGTTTTTAACTAAGAGAAGGATTTTGAGGATTTGTTTTGCTTCTCGTGATCAGAAGTGGCGAGCAGAATTTCTTTTCTTTTTTTTATCGCTTTATAACAAACATCAATAAGAAGTGATCCACAGTCACTTCTCTGGCCTCTTTGTTACTGTGAACCAGTAATCTGAAACGCAAACCCGTGTTGATGCGTGTCTGCGGGTCAGTGTGGATTTGCGGAAGCTGATGAATAAGGAGCGTTTTCCTAAATGCAGACTGGTGTCACGCCACAAGAAGCAGCCACGTTCATGCCCCACGTTTCATAAATACAAACCTTTTCTCAAACCTTTACAGGCTCCAGTGGCGCAATCGGTCAGCGCGCGGTACTTATAAGACAGTGACCTGCGGAGCGATGCTGAGGTTGTGAGTTCGAGTCTCACCTGGAGTAGCTGTCTCTCGCCTGTTGTCCTCCGTGAGCAGGTAAAACACAAGACTATCGTTGTGTTGTCAGGTGGCTAAAACGCCACCACTTTTAATAACAGAAACACTAACAAATTCACCTCTCTAACAGCTATTCACATTAGCGCACCTTATCCTACAAGTGCTTTCTTTACACGTAACACAGGTTGAGTATTAAAAAAAACAATCCATCTATGACCGAAGTGCATTAAAGGCTGTGCCGGCATGGTTTCCAGAGTGGTAAACAAATAAACAAAATGGCAATTCAGTCTCTCAATATGTAAGTAAAAACATATTTTACATGATTTTTGTCGTAAAAAGCTTCTTTTTTTTTTACGCAGATTAACGTCAGACGCTGCTGACACACACACACACACACACACACACACCACACAAAAAGATGACGTGTGCGGTTGTGTGTATCAATAAGGCACATTTGAGTCATTTTAGTAGTTTTAACTCAAAGAACAAAAACTGTGAGCATCAGTAAAAAAAGTACAAAACAGAAATCCTCATCTCGCCCACTGCAGCCGTTTCAGGTTTTAAAGTTTCTTTTGGCCACTAGGTGGTGCTGTTAGCTCAGTTTTACATCAGAAGAGAGGTAAATAATTTGGCGGGAAACCTTGTAACCGTCCTCCAGTGTGACTGGTCATTGATTAGCCCAGCTAGAAATCAGTCACACATCAGTCAATCGTTAGTCCTTTTGAGTGAACTTTACACTGTTGGTTCTCATGCATGTGAATATTTTTAGTCCAATGCCTGAAGGCTTCCATGCATAGCCTTTATTCATGATGGAGTTTATTGTTCCCTTTCCATTGGTCCGTCCGAATTCTGAAATACTGTTGATTTATTGCAGGACAACTGTTCCTGCTCAGTCACACGTCGCACTGCAGCACCGATGCCCCATTTCCCTCTTCATCGTTCAACGATCAGCCCGCCGTCAGTGCAGAAACAGTCCAGCTTGCATTCCTACTCGCTCAGTGGAGGTGTGCGTTCAGGTCGTACTTCTCACAGAACTTGTCTGTGATCGGGATGCAGGTGAGGTACTCGCACCAGTCGCACTTCACGGGGTAGACGTAGAAGAGGACGGCCAGGGCGGCGAGCAGGCCGATGAAGACGAGCAGGAAGACGCAGATCTGCAAACGCTTTCGGTACATGTCAGAGCGGCCGAAGCTGTGGAGGTAAAAAAAAACAACAACGCGTTATTCATTCTATGATGGAGTTAAAAGATACGATTCTACCTTTTCAGAAACCTTAATACCGTGTCAGATAAACAAACACTGGGATTTTTTTTTTAGCTTCCTCAGCATTCTCCACCAACCTGATGTATGGCAGGAAGGCGAAGGACAGGAAGAAGCCCGACACAAAGCCACAGATGTGGGCGAAGTTGTCGATCCAAGGAAGCAGACCGAAGGAGAAGAAGAAGACTGAGATGGCCAGCAGCTTCGTGAACGCCCGCCACGGTCGCTCGAGGATCTGCCAGCTCTGAAAGAGCTCCACGAACAGACAGGCCAGGATGCCGAACTGACTGCCGGCGGGACCCACCTGGGAGAGGGAGGGAGAGGGAGGGAGAGGGAGGGGGGTGACAAAGAGGAATAAAGGGAATGATGGGATGTTCACTCAGAGATAATGCTCATCACTTCATAGTGTCTTTTATTCGTTTAATATTGAACACTTCTGTATGTACTTCTGTACCTCGGCTCTGTAGGGCAGGAAGATGGCGGAGGCCAAGTTGCCAGTGATGCCACTCAGCATGTAGATGATGGAGATTCTCAGCCAGCCGGCCAGCTTCTCGATGTCCCTCAGCACCGTCATCTGGAACAGCACTGACACCAGGCAGTGCAGGATCCTGCACACACGCACACGCGCACACACACACACACACACACACACACACACACACACGCACACACACACGACAGCCGGCGTGTTATTCCTCATGTCATTTTACAACTTACAGGTTTAACTGAACGGCCGTTTAGGCCAGTTAAGAGTTCTACCATCACAATAAAACATGTATTTCAGCGCTGCTGTAAACACTCAAGCCGGACGAAAGAGAAGAATTGACTCACCCGGCATGAAGGAAGAGAGACAGCCACAGCCGGGAGAACTGATCTGGGATCTCCGGGTTAAGGAAAGGCAGCAAACCGCACACATCGTCCATACAAGCCACCTGGGAGAGAGGAAGACGGGAGAAAAGCGGTCGGTGACTGTCGGTCAGTCAGTGAGGATCCACTGCCACCCTGTGGAGGAACGGAGCAGCGCTGAATTCAGCCCAAAGTCCTTTGATTCACGGCTCTCTGCAGGCTCCAGTGGCGCAATCGGTCAGCGCGCGGTACTTATAAGACAGTGACCTGCAGAGCGATGCCGAGGTTGTGAGTTCGAGCCTCACCTGGAGCAGGGAAGTTTTAAACTGTTACTGGTTTAAAAGCAGCACAATCGGTTTGAAAACGAGACGCATGCGGTAGAAATGGATGCGTGGAGACGCATGCGGTAGAAATGGATGCGTGTCTGTCCTACCTGTGAGCAGAGGGTGGCCTCCTCGTGGAAGTGGCCGTGCATGAATTCACAGTACTCTCTGGAAGTGATTTCACATCTACAACATAAAATGCGTTGTTCTGTTTACTGTCAACAATTCACAGACAAATTCAGCATTTTCAGATGACATAAATGCATCATTTTTAGCTTTCAGTTAATGTGACAGCTACCTATTCTGTCAAGCGCAGGTATTTTGACAACATAAAAACAAGCTGCTGTTACTTTATATTGTATATAATTTAATTGAGTGGTTTCCGTCCTGACATGAAAACATGAAATTAGTAGAATCTAAAACTCTCCTGCTGCTAACAACTTCAGAAAAGCTGTACTCGCTAATCCCTCCACATTAAGAACATAGCAAGTCATTGAATGTCACTGATCCTGACCGTCCTTTGGTCCCGATGCAGCAGGGCCGGCCGGTGATGGTGCAGTCTATGTGGGGGAGGTTGGTGTGATTCCCAGAGTTATACCTCGTACAGACCTACAGATCCAAACCACAGAGAAGGTTCTGAATCATTCACTGATGAAAACGAGGAGATGATTGTCTGCCTGAGCTTCAACTGAGCTTCAACTCCTTCAATTTAAAATCATATTTTGCTTCGCGGCGAGCTTTTTGAAACACACAACTCATCTCTTAACTATGCCAAACAATTCATCCTCTTCGTGTACATCCACATCAGCAAATTAATACCATCTATTCTGCCAAGACTCTCAAATTCGACCTCATAGTTTTGGGGATGTGACTATGTCATAGCTTGATAGCAAAAGATAAGAAAAGATTTTATGAATCCCAAAGCCAGAAAATTTTGACTTCAAAGCCGCTTAAAGGATAGAAAATGCAGGCAGAAAAGATATATACAAAAAGTACAAATACAATACAAATAGGATAGATACAATGCTTAAAGTGTTAACATGTAAATGCACTCACTGGCCACTGGGTGATGTCATCTGGCCACTCATGAGGTGAAACTGAGGCTGGCTCCAGACAAATTCTACAAGACCAATAGCAAAGGTTACAAATAAATAAGTAAATGAATGAATACCAGTGAACATCGAGCCCCCCCGAAAACAGTTAATGCATAGAATAAAACATGCTTGTTATGCATTTACATGAATGTGTTGCAGACCTTAATAGTGAGTGAATGAATACAGTCGTGGTAGCAAACTGCTTATCTAAACATACTCTCTTGAAGTACTGCCATAATAATCATACACAGTGTTTTAATTGAACGGAAAGCTACCTGGGGTCCTGATGGCAGACTGAACCATGCTGACGGAGTTTACCGTTCAGATACGGAGCACTGGAGTGCTGAGGCCACTTCACCCACACAGCAAGGGTACTCTGCAGAAGACAGACAGACCGATGGAGGAAAAAAACATTAAAAAAAAAAAAAAAAAAAAAGAGATTGCGTAGCAGTGACTTAAACTAAAAGGTGATACCAAAAAATAAATATGCTTAATGCTGAAAGAAAATTGGGGATTCAGCTTTTGTCAGCTACGCTCCAAAGCTGTGGAACACACTACCCTGCAGATATCAGAGAAGCCAGCTCAGTTAAGACTTTTCAAAGAAATCTCTTTACTTTAGCCTTTAACTAGCTACTCTTGAAGCTCTCTTTTCACTTGCCTGCACTTGAACTACCGCGCCTTTTAAATGCATACTGCTTATTTTACATTTGAACTCTATTTGTGTTTAATTTTATGCATTTCATCTGTTCTTATGCATCTCATTTCTTATCTATATTTTTTAAAAGTTCCTTTATATCTGTTTTTATGTGAAACACTGTACATCATTTTCTTGCTGTAAAGCACTTGGAGCTGCATTACTTGTATGAAAGGTGCTACACAAATAAAGTTTATTATTATCATTATTATTAATGTCACGTGAATAATGGGTGTCCATCAGCATTTTCCTGGCGGAAACTGAAACGATAGCACAATGTTTTGGGTGGCACCTTCAAGGTAGTGTTGTACAGAGTGAAGGAGGGTCGTGAGCGTGAAACAGCCGCGTCCCAGTCAGCTGTGCGAGTCTATCAAACCCTTCACTGACCGAACACTCCTCTTGTAAAGTCTGCAGGCAGCCCGAGCGGTCGTTCCTCACGCAGCAGCCGGATTCTCTCTCCCTCGCTCTCTTCTCCTTGATCAGTTTGCGGATCTCTTCGTCTTGACGCATGCACGGGGAAAACTTGGCTCCCAGGTGAATCAGCGCTTCCTGTAGGACGGCGAGGACAACATTACATCTTATTAAGAATTTGGACTGTTCATGTGGATCACTGGTTTCTGGTCTTGAGTCTCCCTTCCACAGTCCTGACGACTAGATGACCTCACTGACACCCATCCATCCAGCTTCAAATCTGTTTGACATGATTGGAAGGTGGACATTACTTAGTATTACTAATTAGATATTGTATTGTATTTCATAATTGATAGTTACAATCTTTAAATCATTCAAACCGAATGTGTTTAAATCCGTTTTGTCAAGTTGTATTCATACGACAACAAAAACTTTCAACCATTTATCCATTTTCTTAAAGCTCTAATCATTTTAACCATTTAGTCATTTTTTTGGGGCAAATTAACTATTTATATATTACTTTCAACTATCCGGTTAACCATTTACCCATTTCTTTTAGTAAATAAGCCTTTTATCTGTAACTCCGAGCTCACAAATTTAACCACTTATCCATTACTTGCAGTCAGCTGTTTTAGCTACTTATACACTATTTACGGGGATAATGTATAAATATATAGCTCATTAAACCATTCGTTTATTTCAACCATTTAATTCATTACTTGTGGCGAACAATCAATTTTTAGCTGTCTGTTTCAGTAATTTAACCACGTACTTACACAACACTTACTTATTACTTTTAAATTCGGATCCTCTCACTTGCAACAAGTGTTTCAACTAGATCAATGTAAAGATTATTTATTTCAATAAAGAGAGGTCATTTGTAGTGAATAACAATATATTGAAGAAATGACAGTTTGAGTAATACATTTTGGAGATTTGAGATTGCGCCAAATCACAACAGGGCACTTAAAGGCAATTCTTACATGAGCGACAAAAAAGAGGAAAAACTCCCTTTTAACAGGAAGAAATTCTTCCGCATATCCTGATAAACTGTTAAGTATCCCATGGAAGGACCCTGGTTGCGAATCACTGATCCAGTGAACTATATTAATAAACCGCAGCTTTCCCATTGGAACTACCACAATTAAAAGTAGAGAAAAACTGTAGTTTGTAGATATAAGACTGGAAATACTTACAGAGCTCGGACCCACCCAGAAGTTTTGTTGTTGCACAAACTTAACATTTTCATAAACCCCTTTGTTCCTCAACACCTTAAAAAAAAGTTAAAAGAATTACATTATTTAACAATTAATATACAACAAACCAGCTAACACGTTAAACAACATAACAAGGAGCTGTCAGTATACTTACAGAGTCTACGGTTTCATGTTGTGAGAAGCCAACAGGGGCGATACCGTAGATAGTGACAGCCAGAATGGTGATGAGCAAATGGACACATGTGATCCAGTAGGTAAAAAAAGGCCTGGAGAGGAGGGGAATTTAAATGCTTCATTTACTTGGACAAAAGCTTTGAAAAATTTCAGATCAGAGGATGAAAGAAAACATTATCAGCCGTCTCACCTGTGATCGTCCATGTCTTCGATCTGCCTCTTGACGAAGCTGTCGATGCGTTTGCGGTATGTCCGGTTTGTGAGGCGACCGATCATTCCCAGCCCGTACGGCCTCTTCTCTCGGGCAAACAGCCTCTTAACGGGAACCACGATTCGTTGTCCCCGCTGCTGATGGCTGACGCTCACCACCTCCTGTTTCAGACGCACTTTCGGTTGAACCAGAGAGCCATCTTTTGCCTTCCGCCATCCTCGCTCTAAAGGCCTGTGGGAAGTGGGAAGAAGAAGGAAGCAGAGAAACGCAAATCGATAAGTTGTTAGTTTGGCTCTCCTCGTGTCTACTTTCAAATGTATATGTGGATAACAGGTAAAAAAAACAACAACAACATATAAACCCACAGCATGAGATGACTCCTCTCCAGTTCACTCTTATCCAGTGGACTTCCTGTCAGCTCGCTCTCATCCAGCTGTTGGAGGGCGGCCTCTGATGTGGTCTCAAAAACCTCGTCAGCATAACTGGATAACTCGTCCTGCAGGCCATCCTGTGAAGAGGAAAACCAAGTGAGAAGGATTTTAAAACAAGAGGTAATAAATATAATAGTAAAGTGTCTGCTCGGACCACAAGAAGGTATTTTGAATCAACTCATCAGATGTTTGGATCTGAATAGTTACATGGACAAAAAGGATCATTGAAATTCAGTTCAATGAGTGTATATCTCGTTAGTTAATAGCAACAGTTTTACAAATTCTCCATCTTAATCCTCTGAAAAGCATTTTTGAAATACAAAAACACAAACACATAAAAGCAGATTGGCTTAACTTAAAAAAAAAACTGAGCAAAGCATACATATAAATAAACTAATATAAAGGTCGCTCATGCATTTACCACTTCGAGGTTGGAATAGTTTATTTATTTGTATGTTGGAAATGAGCCAAACACTCATATCACAGTTTTAGCTGGTTCTGCGGCTCCTGACCGCTTCTGTACACATTTCTCTTATCCTGACATCCTTATGTTGGCAACCTGGGATTCATTTTAAAATGTTACTGTCTGTGTAGAAGTGCTTAAATGGAGCAGCCCCCAGCTTGTCCGTCTGACCTTTTGCACCCCTATACCCAATAAAAGGTCACTGGACCAGCACCTTTTAGTGGTTATAAGATCCAGATTGACACTTAAGGCCGAGCAGGAAACAGCCTCTCCCTCCACATCAGGTCATCAACTTCACCACCAGTATTAAAATCTAAATTAAAAACATTTATTTTCCCTAACATTTCCAGATTAGTTCCAATTCAATTTCAATTCTAGTTTTTTTTCCCGCATTATATAGCTCTCATGCAGATATCCTTGCGTGTTGTTCTGGCTTTCTCTTTGTTTTATTGCTTATTTCGTATGTTACATATTAAATGTTTCAAGTCTTTGTTTGATGTTGTGGAGCACTTGAGAAAATGTTGCAGTATTCAAAATATGCTATTTAAATAAACCTGACTTCACTTGACCCTTTGTTTACTGCATACAAATCTAATATTGTTAATTAAAGCCACTGTGACTAAAAGGTTATCCTATCAGTGTATGTGAGTGTGTTCACTGCTCACTCTGGTGAAGAAGGACGTGTCCAGATCATCGGGGAAATCCACAGTTTCATCTTCAAAGAAACTGGGAGGCATGAAACTTCTTTTGCGACATTGCCCGGCGGTGCTGTCACCTAATGTACGGCCCTAACAAACACAGTCACATATATGTCATCATTAATATTATTACCAGCCATAACATACACACGTGTGGGGACTTTTCCTGCACTAAATTATGTCAGTAATGGTACTTAAACAAAGAAATATATTTAAAAGGGTGGCATATGTGGCATTTCCACACAGTATCCTGTGATATTATTTCATGCATGTTTTACTACCATTAGCAAACGAGACCATGTTTTCTATTAACATCATCCTCGGCTTACAGGTGTGATCTGTTACAGGTGGGTAGAAGCTGCCAAACAAACACATTTCTTAATGGTGGTTTCGGTTGTTTATGAAGCAGCAGCGGATTAGCTCGGCTCTCTGGAAATATTCTGACCGCAATCCATCAGATAGCTGAGCATTCGCTGTATATTATCATGGACCATCTGCTAGTGAAACTCCCCCTGGCAACCCCCCCCCCACCCCCACCCCAACACACACACACAGATACTCAAACACTGAACAAACTGAATGCTACGAATGTCTGTGTGTCTGCAGCAAATGGGCCATACAGAGAGAGTCATCTGCACTCTACTGTAACATATTCTCCTTAATCCCCGATAAAACAATGTTTACATAACATGCCTGCACACATATGAATATACAGGGACACGGGGACACGTAACAATATATCAAAGGTAGTTTTTCTCGGAATCTCTCAACAAAAACAAAATAATGGAGATTAAAGTGTGTGTGGGGGCTGTTCCCCCAAGAATAGATTACAAATGCCTTTAATACAAGTAATGAGGAAGAGTTATAGCAGATCCTCATCTGCACTGACATTATGCAAGAAATTTAAATTGCTGGAAAATCTGGGTCTGCAGTAGTTTAGAAGTTATAAAAGTGACTTTACAGCATGTCCACAGTTCAAAGCGTGGTATGTTGATTGGATTTATTTCTTTTTAAATCTCCTCTTTAAAGAAAAAAAAACAAAAAACACCTTCATCAGTGCCGCTGCAGCCTTCAGACTCATGACAGCCACAGACTCCCGCTTGCGTCGCCGTGGCAGCCGGTTGAGGGCGGAGCGGGAGCTGGAAAATGAGCAGAGGGACACGGTGCCGGGAGTGATGGGAGTCTGCAGGACACTGAGGCCATCTCCCTCCTCCGCCATGCGAAAGGCACGGCCCCGGGCCAAAGGGTCTACGATCTGTGCGCACACACACACACACACACACACACACACACACACACACACACACACACACACACACACACACACACACACACACACACAGAGTTCACAGGTGTTGCTTCACTGTAAACAAATTTTTAACTTAACTGTCAAGCCACATACATCAGTAAACAGCAGGGATGCACATAACACACATCTAAACAAGGGTTAGACTGACGTGTCAAGAAAAGCAGCTTTTTCTAAAATGTGCTTCATCAACTGGTTTAAAAGGTGTTAATTCACTGCTCTCATTTGTCCACTGTGGCACAAAAACCCAGTGGTGTTTCTTGCAACAGTCAATTTTGCAATGAAATTGAAATGTAATCTGATATTAGAGAAGCAAAAAAAAAATTGGCATGTTTACACTAAAAAAGCTGCACTTTGTGGCAGCTGGCACTTTAACAGAATTTACAGAGAAAACCTCTCGACAAAAACATTTACAGGCTTATTTGTTTGGACATTTCAACTGTCCACAGAGAAAAATAGTGTTACGATCACAAGTTTCCAACTTTTATTACATGTATTACGAGCTAACTTGCTGGCTGCATTACAAACAGATTTGCTTTAGCACAAACAATTTGAAGTTGTTTCTATTAATAAATTGACAAACACTTGAATACACACTTGTCATATATCAATCAGAACAACAATAACAAAAAACTGGATTTAATGTAACATTTTAACATGTAACATTCAAATTAAAGTAAATATTATGTATTGATACTATTATATAATCATTAAAATTGTGCTACACTGGTTGTGACTTTCAGGGGTTGGTTATTATGGTTTATCATAGGTAAATTATAAATTTTTTGGTATTAAATATTCTAATAAATCCCCATAAAAATTCTGCTTCATGTATTCGTCTTCAAAAACCCATCCATCGAACCGTAGGCAAGACGACGAAGCCGAGAGTCGAAGCAAAATTCTGATGTGAAATGAAGCAATGACAGAGTGAGGGAGAAAAAGTGATAAAAGGAAAAGGTCAATAATCGGCCCGTAAACTTGTCGATGCCTCCTAACGTGCCCCTGGTGCTGGCCTACCCTCTGCATGCCATGGTGGTGGTGGTAACTGGGGTGGGGGGGTGGGAGGTAGAGGGGAGGAGGGGTCTCAGTGCTGGCCAGGGAGAGATTGTCCTGGCTGTGGAGCTCCATCTCCCTCATCACCTGCGCCTTCAGACCCCCGTACAAATGGCTGCAGTGCTGCAGGCTCTTCCTCCTCCATCGCTGGGTGCTGTCGCTGTCCTTGCTCACCCCGAACCAGTCAGCCGTACCCCTGGAGAGAGGACAGACTCCGGTTAGAGAAAACCACATGTCCCATATTCTGATATGTCTGATTCAGGAGAGTCTCATGAGAAACTAGTAACATTCATGGCAGAGAGGAACTAAAAGGAATCTGGGCACACGCTTCGAAACATCGCAGCAGGAAAAGCACTAAAGTAATCAATAACTTCACAAATAACTGCCCTCTGATTTGGCCATCGTTATCATTTTTTTTGTGCTCGTCCTGTTATGAAGAGTCACAATGTCCACAGAGGAAAGAGCTTATTGTTCGACAGACTGAACTCTGTATCCCTCATGATTAGCACCACAATATGGTGATTAGTTGACTGATTGGAGCTGATTGTTGGGGATTAGTTGACTGGTAACTTGGGTCATTTGTTGGCTGATTTGGTGTCTTTACTGATGAAAAGAACCACACATGTAAAAAGACTTAAGTCTTTAAAAAAAAAAAAAAAAAGTAATGAAACCTGGAAATCTAGACTATTGTTGGCACTTGTTGGCCAAAATGCATAGTTTAACCTTCCTGCTGCGCTCGGGTCATTCGCGAGCTGTTTTCACAGCCATTTTGATGCAACGAAAGACCCGAGTACAGCAGGAAGGTTAATGTGGTTTGTAAAAAAAAAGATTTAAAACTGCAAAAAGATGAATTCAACCTGTTTAAACTGCTGTATCTGTATTAAAGGGACAGACTGATTGGGGCATGTACTGTAAGCTATTTCGATGGCATTATAAGCTCCTCTGAATGAAGATAAAGGAATTTGATCATAAATTACGTTGTAGGTTCAGATATGGATTAGCCATGACGTCAAATCTTGTCATACATCCGTCAGTCCACAAGAGGATAACGTCTCACTGTCACGTTTTGCATTTAAAACCAGGGTCTAAGTAGGAGGTCATGTGATGAAGTGCACGTAAGTAAGAGGTCAGAGATGGTTGGATGGTACAAACACAGCACTTCCACTAACCAACTTGTGACCATGTCATATTTATGAGATCTCATGATTTTTGGTGCCTAAACCTAAGAAAACGTACTTTTAAGCCAAGTCAAAACGTGGCACTGACACGGTCTCTTAGTGGACTGACGGATGTATTACATGCTTTGGCTGGATATTGAGTTGTTGGGTGATAACAAAGATCTTTCATACCACATCACTTCAGCTTTTCTTCTTCTATTTGAATCGCTCTTCTTTCTATTTCACTCTTTGTGGGTTTGCACGTATGATTACATGGACACTGTTAACCCAGCGTAGAGCGCCTGCATGACAAATACTGTCTTGTTTCCGGAGACAAGTTGTTGCCCTTTGTTCTGTCAGCAGAGAAGAAGCAGATGCTGCCTCATGTTGCCGCAGTAGATGACCTGACACAGCTGTTTATATTAGACTTAAAGTCAATAGAAGTGCATTTAGGTCCCGCTTTCCAACGAAGTTCCTTCGTCGTGCCAGGCTTTGTGAAAACCGATCGCAAGTGGGAGGCCGGACTGAGGGAAACTGTTTGGAGAGCAGAACATTCAGTAATAAACACTCAGTCCCCATCATCAAGAAAGACGCCAGCTGGGGAAGCCTTTTAAGGCTGCGCAGGGGCAGGGTGGGTGGGTGGGTGGGTGGGTGGGGCCCGATTGTTGTCCCTCTGGAGAGTCGTGTCAAAGACAGAGGACATAGATTTCGTAAAAACCAAAAAAAGTCAGGATTCAGACGGGAACTCTAAAGCTGGAGAGGAGAAGACGTAAACAAATAAAAGGAGAGAGACAGAAATACGGGAGAGAGGAGATCCCAATAGACAATTTAAAGACTTATTTGTAGTTATAAAATGTTCGATTTCTTAAATATGCTTAATAATTAAGGCTGCACTAACATTTACACTAATAATAGCAAAACATGAAGCACAAACTAGGCCACATTGTAAAGACAGGTCTATTTCAGGCCAGATGTCATTTGTGTGTTTCGGTCTGCGGTTATTTGTCTATTTGTGCACATGCACTGACGAGCATGCAAGTCATCTTCACCCACACAAAACATAAACAAAACATTCACGACTGCTTGACAACAGCACAAAACAATCACACGTCACAGATTAAAGCCAGATGAGTTCGCGTTCATGTCCTCCAGGTAAGGCTGGTATGCACGAAGCAGAGCTCGGCCGGACTGTAATAACAGGCTTAATGTGCATTCATTTCGTCAGGGAGCGAGACGGCCGAGGAGCAAAGCTTTGTACAATCTAAACAAGCAGTGCTGGTGAACAAATAAAGAGGAGAATAAATAAAGAAGAGAAATATGAGCACTGAAAATAAGGATTTACTTTTCTGATTGGATAAATCCGTCAACAAGGTTTAGTGTTACTTCCAGGCTGATGTATCAGATTACCATAATTGTGATTAAAACAGAAGGAATTATGATGTTTCAAACATCTGAAGTTGAAGTAACAGTAACCACAACAGTCAATGAAATGTTGGGGCACAAAACGGAGTCAAAACTGTGCAAGAACTAAGTACATATACTCGAGTACTCTTCTTCCGTACAAATTTGATGCCTGTTCTCCATTTCTTTCTCCACTTCTACTCCAAGTAATAGATGCAAATATTGTAGCTTTTACTGTCTTTAAGAAATAGTTACTTTTCATTTTCAGATATTACGCAAAAGATATAAAATGAGGTCTAAAAATACACATTTAAACAAGTCAACTTTATAAACATCATATGAAGCAGTTAACTTAGGTCTAGCTTGTCAAGCTACAACATTTAACTGCATGCTTACGTGTTAAGGCATCACAAATAATCGAATAAATAGATAAATATATCAGCATGTGCTATAAAAATAATGTTGCTTTGCCTTTATCATATGGCGGGCCATTATTATCGTTCGTACTTCAGACACATTTTGCTGCTAATATAAGTAGGTAACTTGCTTTGGGTAAATTATTAAATGCAGCTCTTTGACTTTTAGACTATTTTTATTGTATTGCTATTTTTTTACTTAAAGGAATAAGCTGATGTTTTTTGGGGAAATTTACACTTGCAGCAAATCAGATGAGAAGATTGGTTCTTATCTGGCTTCCTGCTAAAAATCTAATAAGCCTATTTTCCCAAACTATCCTCCAAAAATACCAAGATGACAAAACAGTATTTCATGTATTACATGTAGATGGTAGCAATCATAAAAAGTTCATTAAGTAAAGCTTAATCTGCCCCCCCAAAGAAATAAAACATCAACAGAGCTAAGTGGAGTGTTTCCATTCGCTTTCCAAAGTGTCTCGAGTTGAGTCCCATTTTTTTTGCTCTGCTCTGGTTTCCAGCTGCCCACTCACCTGTCCAGAGAGCTCCGGGTGGGGTTCAGGGTCTGGGTCATACCTGGCAGGGCGGGGGGCTGTGGAGCCGAGTCACCTCCATCACCAGCATCACTAACACACTTCCCCCGGGGTAACCCCGACCCGCATTAAACCCTGATCCGCCGAACGCAAACTGATCCTCTGCAGATCACACATACAGTGTTCCATAAGGGGATTTCCTGATATCCAGGCCAGCGGTACCTCGCTGTTATGCAAAGAGAGGAGGATCAACACATGTCCAGACTCTGTTAAACATCCCTGTCCCGCTCAGTTAATCAAATGTCAGAGGCAAGCTGGCGTTGATCTCCTCGGTCAGACGGGAATCTGAACATCCAGATGTAAAAGCAGATCCTGCTCACTGAAGAGCAGGAGGATTTTTGCATTTCCTGAAGTTGTGTCACCAGCACACAACAGAAATTTCCATATGACTGCGTATGTGCGAGAGAGTGTGTGAAAGTGTCAGAAGCTGGCCGGCCTCCCAGTATCCCTCCTCCAGAGCTCACATAAAAAGGATGTGATCTACTGGGAAACGCCGACAGCGACTCTGGTCCTTGTCAAACTGAGTACCAGTGAGTATCCAGAGCACCAATGTCCACCATCAGTGAGGTCCTTCTCCTTCTCTCCGTCTTTCTGTCTGTCTGTCTGTCTGTCTGTCTGTCTGTCTATTCTGCCTTGTTTTGCAGGAGTGTGTGTAAACACCAGTTCTCCCTCTAACATAACGGCTCTTCACAGGAAATGGAAGATTAGAAGGAGGGAGAGAAGAAAGATCATCATACACATTAGGAGGGAGGAGAGACGGAGGGAGGGCAGCGGGACATGCCTGAACATGACACACACACACACACACACACACGCACGCACACACACACACACGCACGCACGCACACACCCGCACGCACGCGCACACACACACACACACACACACACACACACACACCCGGGTAGCAGTGCCACAAATGTTTAGTTTCTCTGAATCCTTGCTTGGAGTTGCTTTGCAGTTAAAGGAAGTCCATTTGAGTGTGTGAGCTTCACACCTATCATTATGAGCATCAGGGTAACTAAATGGTAAATAACTGTGTGAACCGTTTGACTCTGTTGCCTGAAAGGCTCCTTAACATGAAAAGTGAGTCATGAAGAGCGTTCCGCTTGTCCTCCAGATCCACAAACATCAAGGTGTCCTCCCCTCACTGTACAAACCAGCAGTTCAGAGCAAACCACACACACAGACACACACTTTGTTAGAAGAGTAAAGATTTATCCTCGATTTATGAAGTCTTCTGAGGAGGAGGTACCTCAGCTAATCTCCACGAGTCACGCACACACACATAAACTCCCTCTAAATCCCATTAAATTCTCTTACAAACATCAAACACATTCGCTCTGTCCCTCTCCCACAAACACACGTACAAAGCTAATAAACCGTGGGATGATAAAGTTAAGACATTAGGACCCCTCCCTTTGAAGAGAGCGTCTCCGGGTTTCAGTTTTGGCTCCGTGTTCAAACGTTTACGTTCGATTTAACGCTGTTCAAGGAGCCGCTGCTTTGATGTGGCCCGAGGCACCTAGGTAAGTCACTATGAGTAATTGTGTTATTTTGTCTGCCTCAGACCATGCGGTCCCGTGTGTCACCTGGGTCGACACTGATACACCGCTTGTATGCCTCCTGCATGTGTCAGAGACGAAGGATCGCAGCTGTGGTACAAAGAGACTAAGAGAGCTGTGGAGTAATGAGACTTTAGAGCAAAACCTCAGTCAATAAAGACAGGAAGGGGCAAAAAAAAAAAAAAAAAAAAAAAGTGGATGAAGTTGTTATTTATCATAAGGCTTTCATGTGAGGTGCAACTCTGACAGTATACATTGTGGGATTAAGTGGCTATTGAGGTTTTCTTCAACCTGCTTTGTGTACACTTCTGAGCGTATTAAGAAATGGTTCTGTCTTCCATGAAAAATATTTTCTGCAATGATGCTCTATTTAAAAAAAATACCTGACAACACATTGTTTGCTGTACGCCTACTTTAACAGAATATTTTAACCATCTGTGTGTTGCAAAAAAAAAAGGCTGCAAACCTTTCAAGTTCACGGGGTAAACTTGTTAGCAAACAGTTGCCTGTTTTCCCACCAGTTTCTACATTGCATCTGGTGAATGTACTATTCACCAATATTCACCCTCAGTTTAACTCTGTTTTGCTGTTTTGAATCTGGCTTGTTGGCAACTGAATAATGCTCACCAGCTTGTGGCGGACTGTTTCAGGGCGTTTTCTCTGAAAGCAGTTACCTAAAACCATGAATGAGTATCGTCCAAATAACATCAAAAACAGTGAACTTGCCGGATTTGGTAACCAAAACAAAGAGCTGAAAGATGCTAAAACAGCACAGTTAAACGGGACTGCAATTGAGCGATGATGTTGTGCAGATTAGTCACTAAAGGTGACATTTTTAATAGTATTCATCGCCCCTTGATTCACTGTTATTAGAAAAATAAATTGGAGCATATTTCCAAGGTGAAACTAAAGTCATAAGATCAAGAGGTTTAAACAGTGTTCATGAGTTTCAGAGTAAATCACCTCCCCCCTCCGCCACCTCTCCTGTACCTGATGATCTGTTTGGGTATAGACGAACGCCGTCTGCTCAGTATTTTGGGAATGCAGGATCGCCTTCGGATGGTTGACACCCTGCGGGGGCCCCTCTGGCCCTTTGGGGGGACTGTGTTGATGCGCTCAAAGCGCACCCTTTTCTCACAACACACACACATCGGATTAAGAGTTCGGCAGGGAGGAAAATCAGGAGGTAAATAAGGAAAAATCAAAGAAAGGGGAGGAAAAGAGAGAAGAAACAGAGAAAGATTAGTTTGCGTTAAATCAGAAGGGAGGTGTTATTTAGTGGAGGAATTCTTAGACTTAAAAGTTTCCATGCAGAAGAAAATTAGAAGCTGGAGAAAATAAGCCTTTAATGAACGTGTATCTCTATGTGAGTATGCGAGTGTGTGTGTGTGTGTGTGTGTCTAACCTCTTGATGGACTGGGTGATGGAAGGCAGTCTCTCCAGAGGAGGTCTGAGGTAGTTGTTGGACGTTTCCAAGGCAGCGATGCAGGTCTGCGGGTTTTCGCCCGGCATGCTGAGACTGCGCAGGCGCTTCACTGGCTGCTACACATGCACACGTGCAAATACACACACACACACACACGCACACACACACACACACACACACACACACATAGGTGATACACTCAGTTATGGTTGCCTGAGTGAAAGTCTGTTAAATAAACAAGCAAAAGCTCTGTAAGAGAAGTGATCAGCTAGAACTGAAGCTTTCAGTCGTATTTCACTGTCTTCCTCGTCGTATTGATGTTGCTCAGTTGTCAGTCCAATAGTTCAGTTGTCATCACACGACACAAGAGTTACTTTTCATGCTCGTGAATTTTGAGTTGCACACCAAATGTTACAACTCTTGTTGGTCTGTAATACTTGTCTAAACTGTTCGTGTACCATAGTTCTGCTACTGCGACCTGTACTGGAGTGTTGTGTGTTTACCTGGCCGTCATCCGGCGTCAGCTGGATGGTCGGGATGTCCAGCTTGAGCCATGGTGGCTTCTTCCTCTGGAGGCTGCTGTTCCTGCTGCCCAGCTCATCCATGCTAGCTGCCTCCCCCTACGTCTGCCAGCTGGACAACACACAACATAAATGGGTTTGTAGGACAATTCACATCAAAGTATGTTCACGGACACATGACGACAAAAAGCCCCAAAAAACTTGTTGAGTTTGACTTTGTTGAGTAAACACAGACGCGAGACAGAATTCGCATCCCCTCAAAAGCAGTCCATGTATCCTGATGGTGCGGGCTCGGACAGATACAGCGTGGAGGCGAACGCCAGAATCAACAAACTGATTAATCCGTTTAGGTCACTAGTCCGCCTGAAACCCTCCAAATCATCTGCAGCACAATGCAGAATTATACGGAACTTGTGTGATGTTTATTGTAACTTTATGGTGTTTAATTCTCACTGTATGACAAGGACTTCAAATAAATGTATAATATACTTGCTGCTGAGGGAGTACAAGCAAGAGTCCACTGTTTTATTCATACAATCTTATTCTTCTATGTAAATTTGGCCAAATGTAAATATTCAACTTAATATAATTAATTAATAATAATTAATTAATTATATTAATTAATAGGGAGGCTGTAGCTCAGGTGGTAGAGTGGGCTGCACACTAATCAGAAGGTTGGTGGTTCAATCCCAGCTCCTCCTGTCCACATGCCTAATTGTCCTTGAGCAAGACACTGAACCCTAAAATTGCGCCCGATGGTGTACCATCGGTGTGTTGTAAGTCACTTTGGATAAAAGAGTCAGCTAAATATAAATATAAACTGTGGTGAAAGCAATGACTTTTGTTAAGGTTAACAGTGATTCATGTAGGAAACCAAACAAAGCTTCGTCACTCCAGGTGAGGCTCAAACTCACAAACTTGGCATCACTCTGCTGGATACTGCCTTAGACGTACCGCGTGCTGACAGATTGCACCACTGGAGCTTCTGTAGTGATGAAAATGTAGCAGAGTTTTGGAGGATCGTCAATGCAGCTTCGCTCAAACACCACAAGGTGGCACCAGGCTTCTCGTATGTAAAGTTCTCACTCAGAAAGACATACTGTAAGCCTTCTATGAACAAAGACATGGATAATCTTACTGCTGCTGAGTGTGCTCTCATTCTTTAGGTTAAGCAGTCTAAGTGCACTCCTCCTTTTGTGAGCTGGTTAATGAGTTGACAGGCATTTAGAGGGTTTTCCTGTTAGAAATGTTTCAGTGGAAGTTGTACGGGAATATATCTCCCCTCATATCTCGAGAGTGGATTTTAACCAGGCGCTCATGAGGCAGAATGAAATGACAGCTTTTAATATAAGAAACCATTGTCATTGTTTATTTTCCCGAGTTACACACGTTAAAGCCGCAAACGCACCACACAGCCTCAGCACCGTCCTGCTGCTACTGTGTCACATGATAACGACCAAACTTAATGTGCCGAGGAAAAAACACAAACTACAACTGACCATTTTGTTCATGCGCACACAGCACATTATGCAGCTCGCAATATAATAACTGAGGCACATTTACCATTCACAATTCAGAGTCATATTTAAAACAATGGGTCATTAATTTTAACAGAGGGCTACATATAATATAGCCTCTAAATTTAGATTTTGTCGGCTGAAATAACAATTGCTGTTGGCAGAAATAATTAACTGATTGAGTTGGTCGAAAATGCGGTCTCAATTCTCTGTGAGAGTCTTAAATATGCACTTAGGGGCACATTAATGTGTGTGCATCCACCAACCAGTCGAGTTTCAGTTTACGTCCATGTTCGTACAGACTCCTATAATATCTGTGGCGAAGGAATTCTCATGACTTCAGATGCTCGGTCAATAAATTGTAGTCTGAGAGAACAAAGTTATAGCCGTGACAGTAGACATTGCTTTAAATATAGAGGTACAGTCAGAAATACGATACGAACAATTGACACGCTCAGTCTCACTCTGCACTGATTTATGTAGCCTAATTTGACTAAAGAAATGAAGCTTTATTGCTCCAGGTGAGGCTCAACTCACAACCTCAGCATCATTCTTGCAAGTGTCCTTCGGCCACCAAAACCCTGATCAGTCACCAAGTGAACATTTGTGCCAAATTTGAAGAAATACACTCAAGGTGTTGTCGAGATATTACATTTTATTTGACCTTTATTTAACCAGGTAATATCAATTGAGAACCAATTCTCATTTACAATGATGACCTGTCAGCACAGTCCTGAGCACATTCACGAGCTTGGGACCAACAGATGGACAACAAACACACAATGCATCCAGCGGTGTCTGTCACTGGCATGAAGGCATAAAAACCTAAGTCTAAGATTACACTATTACTGTTAGAGTCGAGGGGTTGAAGCAAATGATCTCTCGTCTTTCTTTTATTATACCCCCGTCTAAAATACAATCAATGATAAATTACCAATGTTGCAGTCAGGAGAACATGTTTATTTCCATGGATATTAGTTCAAGTGTGAAGGATCTGAAGTTCAATTTCAGTGCATACATAGATAACTTCAATTAACAAGTGTTCCTTTTATTTAATCCACAACCCCGAACTCTAACTAGATTTTTGAGTCTTGACATTTAAGAAAAATCAACCAGTAAATATTCACAAGGCAAATTACTTTATTAGAGATTTGCCTCTATAGGGATGCTATTGAGGTGAACTTCTTCTTTTCCAAATAGATTTTTCCATTCACTTTACTAAAATGACATTTAATGTGCAAAAAAAAATGTGTCTGTGCTGCAGCTCATTTAGAGAAAACATGAGTATTTCTCAAGTCAGATTAGTGCTGGGGCCAAGTGGAAGTCATTGTGCACGAGAGAAGGGGCTATTACTGGATAAAAGGACATCTGCATGGGGCTCTGGTGAGAAGTAATGAGCGACCACCAACGAGGAGCTCCTGTAGATTTCAGCTGTGAATCATTCAGTGATTCGTGGCTGGGAGTGAAATTACAGGCTCTCCCCCCCTCGTTCCATAAAGCCATTAGCCAAACAATAATCTCTTCCATCGTGGAGCTGGAGCTGATATTCCGACTTCTGGCCAAGTCTAACGAGCTGAGAGATTGTCAACGGCGGCAGCTGGAGGATTTCTTAATACATGCGGATACAGAAAGGACGTGGTGTGCTTCCACAGAGTAGACACACACACACCACACACACACACACACACACACACACACACACACACACACACACACAGTCGCAGCACAACCTGAGGGGAAATATCCCTCTCTGGATATCCTCCCGAGTAAAGTACATTAAGTTTGGGTGTCTATGTTTCCACTAAAATGGTAGCATCCTATTTACTGGTGAAGCCACTCTCACACAAGCACCCATGTCTATTTGGAGTGATCTTGTACATTTCCTGGCAGTGGCAACAGAACAGGTGTGAACTTGTGCCTCAGTAAAGGTGAGAGTTTGGAAAAATAATGACTTTGATTACTCAGCTGCATATGGGAGTAGCAGCACAGCGATAGCATGGGAGGAGCACGCGCTTCCATGGACAACAAGGCTGTTAGAAACAATGTCTTGTTGCATTAAGTGCATATTGTTTGACTTGTTTGAGGGTGATGTTTGATTTGGTAAAAACAAACTCTAGTATGTTTGCCCAGTTGGTTTGGTTTCTTTAGGAGGCAAAATTAATCTAGAAATGGAAGTAGCCTCTGGGTTTAAAAATCGAAGCCAATGTGCACAATTTGAGAAACAAACTAAAGCTTATTTGCTCCACGTGAGGCTTGAACTCACAACTTCAGCATCACTCTGCTAGGTACTGCCTTACAAGTACCGCCCGCTGACCAATTGCGCCACTGGAGTGTCTGGACTGCTCACAATCTATTTTCCAGTTGACCACCAAAATCCAATCACTTCATTCTTGAGACAAATGACTGTTTGTGACAAATTTGTTGAAATGACCTAATGTGACCTAATGTGGCATAATTCAACAAAACAAATAACTTACTCAACAATAACATGCTCAGTCTATATTGATTCATGTAGTAAAATATGACAAACAAACTAAAACTTCATTGCACAATGATGGGATGGATCTGAGGGCAGAAATATACCGCTGTCTGTTTGGTATTAGTTAACAATGACACGCTGAAGCTACACTAATTAAAGTAGCCTAATTTGACAAAGAAGTAAAGCTTTATTGCTACAGGTGAGGCTTGTACTCACAACCTCAGCATCACTCTGCTGGATACTGTCCTACAAGTTCCCCGCGCTGACCGATTGCACCACTGTAGCTTCTGGAGTCTAAATGTTCTCGTAGAGTTTTTACAGATGTTGCTGCAAAGACGCAACAAACTCTAAAACATGGATGCTTTAAACACATCTTTCACTCAACTAAGAAGATCAATACAATCACCAGTTTCAAGGCAGACACTAAAGATTATTATCACCAGTTCACTATCCAACGCAATGTGAAATATGATCCAATTTCTCATTTTTGTCTCTGAGTTATGGCATTATGTTCACAATGATGGGATGGATCTGAGGGCAGAAATATACCGCTGTGTGTTTGGTATTAGTACATAAGACAAAGAAGTAAAGCTTCATCACTCCAGGTGAGGCTTGAACTCACAACCTCGGCATCACTCTGCTGGATACTGCCTTATAAGTACCGCTGATGTCAGCATTTAGCTTGAAGTGTCTTATGCTTCTAAATGTATGCTATAAAAACAGAGAGGCAATTATGATTTTAAAAAACTTTTTCACACAGTGACTTTGACAGTGGCTGTGAACAGCTCATAAAGAGAATTTGAGGTTACATATGTAGACATGCTGTGTGTGACATATAAATACACATACATTGAACCAGCCCGGTGTTTGGTTAAAACTAAAGGCGGTTTACAAAAAGTTGAATGTGGTTCCTTTTGCCTGTGAGCTGTCCGTGCATGTAGAAGCGTGTACGTTCTCTTACGGTCACCGAGGATAAACACACCCCTGCAAATAGAAACCTTCACTAGGACGCTCTACAACCACATCCTCTGCTTATTCTGCAGCGGTGATGCTCTCACCACTTCACATGAACTTTGGAACTCTCCGATGCATTTATGAAACAAAGCATTGAACACGCACAGCAAACCTGCACACACATGAACACTCACTTGACAGCCCTCGCTTCGGCCCCCCACATCAGGATTTTGCACTCCTCCACATGGCTAAAGATGCCGTTTGGTTCCAAATCAATCTCCTCCGCTGTCATCTTGTTCCCAACATCCGCCATTTGTTATTCTATCATGATCTCTCTCTCTCTCTCTCTTTTCTTTTTTTTTTTTTCCCTTGTTGGGTTTTCATGACGGGCGGATTAGAGGCTGTAATCCCTGTGCTGTATGCCGCATAACATTGCCCTGCACAGAGGCTCATCCCGACCCCTGATTGGACGGAGGCGTCGCTGCGATGTTGTCATCAGCACCCGGCAGGAAGTGGTGACACTGAAAGGAAGGGATTCAAATTCAAAGCAGAAGAAGTAAAAGTTGTTGTCGTCACAATATTATCTCATTACGAGGTCAGTACTGGGCTTTTACACTTAAAGGTCCTTATTTAGTCTATGTGGGTTGACATTCATCAGCCAACGATTAAAAAAAATGATCCTGCACACGTTTAAAGCTCTTTCTATGACTACATCCTCAAAACAAATCACTGCAGAATACCAAGGCAAAAAGTTGAAAGGTGTTTTATTATATTGAAAGAAATTCTTTTTTTGACATTAATTTTTCGAGTCGATTTTAGGGTGACTTGTTTCAGTCATACAACTGTTACCTCAAAGGAAATATGACCTCTGCAGTGCCGCAGCCTGTTGTGCCTATAGGGGACTGTGGCAGAACGCTGGCATAATTGGATCCTCTTTACATGGGCTGACATTTCCTGACGTGCCGAGACAGAAAAAAACAAAGGCATCCCTTTGGCACTAATGCAAGACTTGTCCTGACACTGCTCCCTGACTCTGTCCTCGAAAGCTGAGGCAACCAGCCATCGTAGCATGGAAACTCACTGCGACTTCGTGCCAAAAAACGTTCAGTATTCAATGGATCATCATGTTAAGCAGTCCAGGACCTCATCTCTGATCGATCTTCTTTTATTATACAAATCTTCCCCCTCCCCCCTCCCTCCCCCCCTCTCTTTCTTCTTCTTCTTTCGCTTTCATTTCTGCCGATCCTGGCTTTAACTTTTTGCTGTAAAAATGCAAAAGACTTTCATTTTACTGCTAAACATTGAATGTAAAATGATGGCTTTAAATTTTTAATTTTTTAATTTTAAGGTAAAATGTTACACATTGGAGCTTTTAACTGACGCAGTTGATTCATGAGACACGACTGAACTGCTCTCCGATGAAACAGTTTTATTTTATTTTTTACATAGGAGTGTTTCCTTGGTTCTGGCTTCCCTCAAGGGTCAACATTGCAAGGCAGCTTTCTAAATGTGCCGGTTGGAACCAAAAAAATGTTCTGTGACTTTACTTCGTCCCGGAAGGCAAATCCATAATTCCTAGTGGCTCCAATGGATTTAAAATGGTTTGCATGGTTTGGCGATGGCTAAATACCAAAATGATTTTACTTTGGCATACTGAATGGTGGGAAACCAACAAAATCCTTAGGTTGGCAGAAGCCGGTTTCCTTTCAGCTTTTACAGACTGCTCTGCCTAAAGCTATTTTGTCAAAATACTGCCATTGAGAAAAACTGTCTTGGACCAATATGAGCCTGAATAATCCCAAATAACCCTGGTTACTCTATTTTATGCTAAATTTCAGCTCCAGACGTACATTTGCTTTTATTGAGATAAGAGTCCTGCTCTGATCTTTGCTCCCCAAGAGAAAGGTGCTGTAAAACTGACAATTATTAGTGCACCTCCAAGTTAATTGGTTGGGGACTCAGCGGCAGATTAATACTCTGGGACACTTCAGGTGGGTTTAAACATTTCTGCTCTAATGGGCACGACAACATGTCCAACAGCAACGCCGGTCCCATTTGAACTTTTAGTGTTAATGGTGCTTGTATTTTTTTCAGCACCGCGCTTTAGGAAGTCGCGGTCAGGACTGCAGCTTCAAAAACAGCCTGCTCCGGATGAAAGCTTAAACTTCACGTTGGTAAACACACGGCACTGATGGACTTCTTTAAAATACTCTTGTGCATGTCACTCAAAGTGACAAACAATCCAATTAATAATTGAAACCAATGAAGAAAAATCACACTTCATCACTACGCATGATTTCACTGTCTTATTCACATTTTGAGAAATAGGATTATTTGCTTTTCTCTTAGCTGCTGCACCTCAGTTCATATAAACAGATTTCAATTGTTTGACTGACGGACTATAAAGTGTTGCATTCTTGTGTCCCCACAGATCCACACGAATATCCCCCCTCTGGAAACCTTTTAAAAACTGCACCATCTGCATTTTGTTTCTGTTTGTTCTTGGTGTAACAAAGCACGAGCAGATCCCATAGATTAACAGTGAGTTATGCTGTTTGTTTCCCCCTCTTCCTCCTCCCCCACATCACGTATGCTCAGAGCTCTTATCTGTGCCAGATGTTACAGTCGTGACACAGTAGGTCATTTCCTTTCCGTTCGCGGAGTTCTGCTGATAAGTGTGTGCATGTATTTCTGCATTAATCTGCTGCTACCTACATGAACAAACGCAAATAAATGATTAAACATCTGTTGCAACAGAAGCAGCAGCTCGGTGAGTAACAAACAAGAAATGATCAATGGCATCAACAGAGGAAACAGAGAAGCGTCTATTTCTTTCCTGCCCAATATTTCGTCCAAATTCAACGTCTTGACCTGAAGCTCCACTTTATCGTCCTCCTTATTGTGTCATCATTCAAAACGTTGAGAGATAATATCTAGAATTACTGCCTCGCTGTTGTATGTCTCCGCCAACCAGTCAAGATGCAGTGTACAGCCACGCTTTGTGACGTGAGGAAATACATAAATAACTTGGACTTTGTTAAACTTTGTTGTTCCCTGTTCTGATGCATGTCTGCTGTTTCATTGTGTCAATGCATTAAGAGAAACAAAAACAAAAACTCAAGTCAAATTCCTTCTACGTGTTCGCACGCTGAGCCAAGTTAAAAAAAAAGCTTCAAATATGGATGTTGCTACTTTGACAAAATGAAAGTGTCCTGTAAACTGTGACATTGATTCGCAAAGCTGAGCTCCGTCAAACCAGCTGAATAAGCTTCTTGTATGTGAACAATAACAAACTGACGCTTAACACACACATACCAAACCTCTGTTCTAAAACATGGATGCCTCACATCCACCCTTAATCTTGACAGCCCAGAAGATCTATACAATCGGCACATTTTTAAGGTGGACACCCAAGATCAGTGTCACCAACTCAGTATCCTATAAAAACGTGGTCACAATCTGCCCCTCTGTTCTTGAATAACGGCCAGAAACGTGTTTTTGCAGAACATTATGATGTCCTAAATTCATAATTTCAACCTGTTGGGCATTTGTTTGAAATGTAGCGTACCGATTCTTGGCCACAAATAGGTTTTGTGAGGTCACAGTGACCTTTGACCTGCTACCCCTACATACATTCCGATCAGTTCATTTGTGCCAACATTTGTAGAAATTCCCTGCTAACATACATATTATGGGTTTATCTGGGGTCACATGCGGTTGATTTCAATCAGACTTTCAATATTTTACCAGGAAAAGGTAGGACGGGATTTGTGGGGCGTTAAAGGGCACGAATGAAGCTTAACTACACAGAAAACAGAATCAAAAAGATACGCTGCTGCTCTGTTGCAGCGTTGTTGCTTCTCTACTATCCCATGTAGATCCATGTCTGTGGTGTTAGGGGAAATCTGCTTCTTTGATACAGAGGTAGCACGTGGGTTATTATGACTATTATGCAACAGAGTGTGAGCCACCCATAAAGCAAAGTTTGTGGGTATTTTTACGGTGAATGACACGCATTACAAACAGTCCGTCAAAAGCCTCGGAGGCCTTTATATGTTAAGAAAAAAAAGCCGCTGACTGTATGATTATGACACAACACTGGTTCGTTGTTGTTTTTTGTTTTTTTTAAATGCTCACATGTCATTCATTTCTGTGTTTGATTACACTCCAAAGCCCACTGACAAACTCACACATGGGGGTCTTAATGAGCGTAACCCATCTGTCTAAACACCACTTTGATTGTCTTGTGGTGTTTTGGCTTTCATGTTGTTACTGCAGATTACACGACATTCATTAGTCAATCAGCCGCTGTGCCGCTTCACCTCAACTCACATCAGCGGTGCTGGCACGATGCCCGCCCGCCCGCGCGCGCACACACACACACACACACACACACACCAAACCTCACACTTGGAGCCCACACACACAGGAAGCTGCTACTGTCTGTGTAGCTACCGTCAAACACCGGATGAAACACTACAAAATAAAAGACGTGCCGATATTTAGCCTCGTAGAGACACGCATCTTTGTTAATGTGTGTGTTCCTTAAAATTAAGACCACATTTTACCCCAAACCTTTTGACCTCCTGTCACAAGAAGGACTGAGAAGCCTTCTATCCCCCCCACCAAATCCTTGATGTTTGGTTAAACATCTTCTTCACTGAAGAAGGTGAATATTTTCAAAGCAATTTTTCCATCCTTTTAGTCTGTATTCCATCTGCCAATGGAGAAACTGTGAAAACCAGGGCCCTCGTTCTGTTCTGTAAAGCAATCTCCCCTCTGTGACATAAAACAGCCCAACAGGGGAACACACTGCAAAATGGATTATAGATATTTTGAATATTTAGTAGCAGACCTCTCTTTGGGTCTTAAGTCTAGTGGTTATGGTTAGATATAATGGCTGTTTTTGAATCCATACGGGTTGTAAAACAGATGGGGTTCCTTTGTGGCGCTTGCTAGTGAATAATGAATAATAAAAAGTACCACATACAGAATTAAATAATGAACACATGGAGCAAATCACGTTTAAATCGAAATGAACTGTACTGTGTATATATAAATATTCTGCAAAAGGGCTGTGTAAGAAATACATCAGTTAGTGCAGTTGGTCAAAACATAGCAGCTTGAACACATTAAATAAGTGAAACATTAGCGAGGTAAACCTGGAAAATGTTGTTTTAGTATCTGTAGTAAAGCTTTGTCATTCACCTCCATGAATTACTGCCTAAATGTTAAACAGCTTAAAAGGTCATTTTACTGAATTACAAAAAGCCCATTGTCATGTTTCAATTTCCTGCAATGTTTGTCCTAAAAAAAAGTGAGGTCAGTGCGTCACAGAGTCAACTTGTGTAGTTAACTGACAATTTTCAAGCCAATATGACAATTTTATGGTTTTTGCTTCTTAAAGGGGGGAATTTGCTGCTTTTCCTAATCTCACATTATAATAAAGTAATTGTCTTTTGGTTTTAAACTGTTATTTGGATATTTCAATACATCCCCTTGGGCCATAGGAAACTGTGAAGGACACTTTTCATTATTTTCTATTATTTCATCCACCATTCAATAACAGGCAGTCTACTCAATTATGACAGCTCTAAAAATAGACTTTTTGAAATCGATGTGAACAAAGTGCTTTAAAAAGCTGTTTTTCTTTCTCTTGTGGAATGTCTTCGTGCCTTAATAAATAGTATGAAAAAAAAAAAAAAAAAAAAAGCTGCTTAACTATACAAAGACAGACCGAAGCGCAGACAATCAGAGCAGGTCAGAGGTCAGGTTTACATACTTTGTCTGCCTCAAAGCTCAATCATCTCTCTCAACTATTCAGCCGTCTAAGCAGGAGAGACTTAATTGGCAACTTGAAACCAGGGCAAACGTGGAAAGTTCAACTCCACAGCTAGGCTTCCTCCGCTCCTGTTTTTGCATAATCCAAAAGTCTTAGATCTTTTTCACAGTGAAAAACGTCTCCTACAAAAGTCATTCGGAGATTAAAGGATTGGCAAAGGCTACTGCTATCAAGTGCTTCCTACTGTAGATTGACATGTGGCCCGTGGGGAAGCAGCTTCTGAGTCGAACAAGGGAGGAAAGGCCCCTAAGCTAGCAAACGTTCAAACCCCGATCCACTGAACTTCACTTTACTCCCACGCATCTCTGACGACGCAGTCTGCACAGGAAGACAAGCAGAAGCGGGGACAGCTATCACGTACATCCTCAAGCTAAAAGGTTGCTGTAATGATCTTCGCACATCACATGATGCTGGTGACATTAAAAAAACCAAAAAAAACAGTATTAAAAGTGCATTGATTCGTTACGGCTGGAAAAGTTCTAGGCGAGCGTTAATGTGATAAAACTGCGGCCACAAGCCTCACGCTGCTTCTTGTCTGGAGATGAGCTGGTATGCATCAAGGCAGAGAGGAAGAGGAAAATACAACAACAGATGGAGGAAGATGGGGAAAGAAAGCAGAGAAAAGACTTTCTGTCATGTTGGGAGAAGATAAAAGGAGAAGAAAAAAAAAAAAAAACCTGCACCGAGTCAAAGAGCATAAAAAAAAAAAAAACCTCAACAGGAAATCCATTGCAGCCCTACAGAGAATAAACAGCATGAGACTGTGCGGAGGGGAGAAAGAGACGGATAGTTGTCTTCCTCGCACACGCATGTCTTAATGACATGTGACACCATTTGCATAGTCTGCTGCGCGGTTCAGGACTACGTGTGCACGAGTGCGAGTACACACGTGTGTGTTTGCGCTCGTTACTCCATACATCTATTCATGTGATGACCTCGTGAGTCCGTGTACACGTCTGTCTGTCTGCCATGCCAAACATCTGCATCAAGTTTACCTGTTTTGGCCTCTAAATCATTTGTCCATTAAATCCTTCACTTCAAACACATTTCTGGGCAGATCACAACAGACGGCTAAATCTGAATCCCCTTTGCAATGCAGATTGTAAAACAGCCGTTTTAAACCTGCATTAAAAAAATAAAAAAAAAAAACCAACGTTGGCCTTTGTACTAGCTGTTAAAACAGCACTTAATGTTTGAGCATTTAATGCAAACGAGTTAGGAAACAGCGGATTCTTTACATATTCAGCATTTGGAGTTGTCTTTGTGTCCGCTATATGATTCCAAGTCCCATATTCCCTCTTCTTTTCGCTGCCTGTTTTGGTGTTTACCATCTTCTGAAGGAGAAAAATCGGCCCGTTTAGCTGCTTTGCTATGTTCACCAGCTAGTTGCTAACTTCGCCCACTTGCTGTTGGGTCCTGGGCACGGAGCGTACGGTGGGTTTTTAGTTCTGGGGTTTTTTTTTTTCTGTGTCTGCGTCTGAAAATGACAGTGATTAGAGCAGTGTGACTAATCCAAACAAAACAATGTGCTGAAAGACGCTCCAACACGCCACAGAGCTGAAAGCCACTGAAGAGTGACGTGATCGTTCTGTGTGGATTTGTCACCACAAGCCACCATTTTCACTTTACAGCTATTTGATCTGCTGTTAATATATTAACATGATTATAGCAGCTTGAAGTTTATTCAGTCCGCTTTAAAAAAAAAAAAAAAAGAAAAAAAAAGAAATCCTCTCGGCTAATTCATGAATTCATTGTCAGTTCAAACGGCATCAAATCGCTGGCAGCTGCACTGAATAGGACAGAAATGACTAGATGGAAGAACTGCCTTAAGGAAAAGCCAGCGTTGCCGTTCAACACTTTAAATGTTCCAACACCTCATGGCGTATTCGACTGCCAGAAATGCCACAGCAGAGACTGTAATGATCTCTCGGCTCCCGTGCCGGGTAGAGGACTCGAAAGGGCCGTGCAGTTTCCTCAGCAGAAAGGACGTCTGGGTCCCGTCTACTACCCGGGTCTGTTACGAGGTCTACGCTGGAGACAGAAGCCGAGGAGACTCTGCAGGACGACGTGAGGGAAGATGAGGCGACGAAAGACAGAAAGGAATCAAAATGTTAAAAAAAAAAAAAACATAACAGAGAGAAGCGCAGACTCATCAGCAGGAGTCTCGGGAGAGAGAGCCGAGACTGAGGGTTGGCTTTCCGTTTACTTTGCATTACAGCCAGATCATCAGATTCTCAACAGCAGATGGACGGCATTCAAAGAAGTCGATTTAACCTGTTTGCACGTCTGGCATTAATTCTTCAGTACGGGCTTTGAATCTAAATCTAATCTAATCTCAAATATCTTGCAGCAAAACTTCAGGTCATCATCAGCAGATGTGTCACATCAGAGAAGAACTCACCATGCTTGTCTGGTTGCACGGGTCATCTTGTAAAGGGTTAAAAAAATCCACTACAGCACTACATGTAGGATTTAATTTCCTTGATGAACAGTCGTGTTTTTCTTTCAACATTATTTAAATCCAAATTGGATTTTCCCTCTTGTAATTACAACTTGGATATTGATGTGAGCAGTTTTTATCAGCTGGATTGTTGTCATTACAAAATGAAGTCAATGCAGAATTAGCTGCGTGCAAATTATTATAAATAGGTTGTTACAAAACTATTATTTGGTGTTGGTGATTGAATACATTTGTTCCCAGACTACATTTACACTCCAAACGAGTTTCATTGAGAAAAGTTAGCTTCACCAAAAACAACTTTTATGGTTTGCCAAGCAGTCCAATGAGCAAAAATTATTAAGAAATTGAACAGCTGCAAAATTGCCCCTTCAACAAAAAACAGGACCAGCTGACCAATTTCATCATATTAGAAATATTACCACCTGTTTTCATTGCTAACATCGAGCACATCCGAACGGCAGCCTGAAGTTAGTTCTGTGACTCCAACATACGTTAAGAGGACTATAGAGTGATGTGAACTTTGTTGTGTCATGTGAGTCACATTTCCTGAAACTATGAACTATATCTGTTTCTTTCACTCTGTGTTCTTTCGGCCCTCCACACGTTATCTTACTCAGTCGACACAAGAACGACTTCATCGAGCACGAGACGCCTTTGCTACCGCGACACTCATCCACAACAATGAGGGCGATAAAAAAAAATAAAAAAAGAGTAAAACCTAATTCACACGTATGCTATCTTTAAAGTTTATTCTCTTATATAAAACAAATTGTCTCTTTAGTCCGGTCCTTTTTTTCCACCTTACGCTTGAATAAAAATGTATGTAATTAAAAGGAATATTTTACTGACGTTATTTTTGTTGGCATTTTGATCTTTCTGCTCATCATTAACTAACTGAGGCCAAAGAGCCAATTAGTTTCCAATGTCCCCAGGGTTTTAGGAGGTTTTCTAATTTAAGTTCGAGGTCCAAAGAGATAAGAACAATAGAGTTGTATCTGTATAATTGCATTGAGTTTAATTGACCCCAGTAGAAGCATGCCAAAACCTTTACATCTGGGATGTAGCACGTTGCCGTTAATCAGACAGGAGGCTGGAGGAGATCAACTTTGGTGCTATAAATGAGGAGTGTATCACTGCCGAAGTCCATTTTCGACCGACTGTCAGGCTGCTCTCCAAAACTTCCAGGAAGAAAAGGAAGAACTCCAAACCTTTGTTAACGAAACAGGGCAAACTAAACTTGTAATTATGAGGTTTATATAGTTGAAGTCTTTTTAAAGTTTTGATGTGCTTAAGTACCATGTACCACTGAAGTAGTACCATGTTTCACTCAACTGACTATCAAATCAAAACTGAACAGTATAGAAAAAATGTTGTGTTTATTTTGCTCCAGATATTATCACCCTGAAAATAAAGCCAGTGAAAATAATCTTAGAGGAACAGAGGACTTCACATATTGACCACATGTGTAGCGTTAGGAACACTGTAGTCCGATGAGTCATCTGGAAACAATGTTTTGAAGACTTTTGAAGTGCACTCAAAATGGGGTACAATGCTCTAAAATGCTATTTATCAAAAAAGAAAAAAAGCTGCCAAATCACGAAAGCGAACGTTCCCTCATCAACACTGTATCCTAGAAATCAACCATTTCCAACAGCAAATATGTGAGAGGAGTGCCACCCACGTTCTATCACTATAATGAGGAAACAAAAATCTCCATCCAGAACATCTCTGCCAAATGTTCACTGACAGCATGTCTTTAATCCGTTTTCCCTTCAACAGCTGTTCTTCAAATTGGAGAAACCGAAGTGTGATGAAGGTTTTTGCGGTTCGTTTTAGAGACTGGCAGCAGCAGCAGACACAGTTAGCAACTAGCTGATGAGTGAAGTGAGGCATTTAGCAGCTGAAGAGGCAGATATTTCCCACAGGAGTTGGTGGAGACCAAAACGGAGATAAAAGCGCAGGTAATATTTACATTCATCATCTGGACAGTAACACAACCCCAAATGAATCATATTACAACTAAACCTTATCAACACAACAGGTGATCATATATAGGAGTTGTGTGCAATGCCTGTTTCTGCTGCCTCCAACAAGACAACAAATCTACTAGAGGAGATTTGACCAACAAGGTGCGCTTTTGTTCCTTAAACTAATCACACCTCAGCCTCTGAGAGAAATGTTTGAAATCATACATATTCTCACAAAGGCTGCTAAATAGATCCACTTAAAGTCACTTAAGGACAAGTATTGATTAAAGAGTAAAAAGCATCTCTCACTGACCTTCCCACTATAGATTTTTCTTGTCGTGGATTTAAACAAGCAGGGTTCCCACCTCTTGGTTATTATAGTATGTAAATGTAGTATTTCCTTAAATGTGCTGTTGATGACCAATCTGCGCCTTGTACAGGGGAATTGTCAACGTCAATACCAGGACGCTAATGACCATGACTAGTGAGCATTCTTGTACTGACTATGTGTTCAAGATGATGGAGAGCCCGAAGCTCCCCAGTTCGCTCAGTAAAGCCATGTGCTTAATTAGCAAGCTTTCTGTTGCTCCAAATGTTTTGTCGCTTTCCAAATATTCAGCAACTAATCACTGATAAAATCGTAGATTCTGTAAAAGTATAAATAAGGCGATTTTGTCAAATCAAGACAAATAAAAAAAACAATTTTGTTGTTGCACATATTAGAAGGTTGAAACTAGGAGCAAATTATGTCAATTACTGAGCTCCTGTGTCAAGCAGTTAAGTCAAAGTAGTGGTTTTGGTGTAAAATCTGTCACTTAACTATAGAGGTGCCAAATAACTAAAGGATTTAGGAGGGATAAATAACACAATAAAGAATAACAGACATGGAAACAGTAACGGAGTGAAGGGTTGACAAGCAGGAGGAGAGACAAAGCAAGCAACTCAGCTGACCCTCATATGAAGCTGTTTTGTGTTAGCTGCTTGGTGACAGGAAGGTCACCATCACAATAAGTGTCTAGTCAAGTGTGGCCTCGCCTGGAGACATGAATAGGCCTCCTCAGCAGCCATCCATCCCTCCCGCCATCCCTCCTTCCTGCCATCCCTCTACGTGGCGAGCAGATCCATGCTGCGAGCGCCAATACAACAGCTTCCTCTGTTGGCCGGCCTTGTATGAAAAGTTAATGGTAATTGCCCGCAGATGCCACACTAGGGTAAGATAGCGGGGGATAGAGAATTGGATCTGAAAAGAATATTTAGAGGGAAAAATGGAGGTCATAATTGTGGTTTCAAAGAAACAGAGAGGAGTTATTCAGGATCTTCACAGAGAAGCCTGAGGTTCCTCAGGAGACAGCATTGTCATCAGACCGACATTGAAGACGACCAGTATATGCCACATAATGGCCAGATTAAAATTCCTCTTTGACAGACACTTTTCTATTCATCCAGGCTTTTTTTCTTTTTTTTTTAAGAGTTCAAGATAGAGATGATCTGTTCCCATAGAGGATTTTTTTTTTTTTTTTTAATGCAAAATGGAAGAAAAGTAAAATAGACATAATCTCCTTAAGGCATAAGGCTGGAGTTCTTCCATACTTGTGTACTAGTCTCTGTCTCACAGCTGTAACTGGCAAGTCATTTCTACTGGGAACTACAGTGTTCAGCTAACATGACTCCAGCAGTGGTAAAAAGTGACCGTGTAGACCAGGGGTGTCAAACTCATTTTAGTTAAGGGGCCACATACGGCCCACTTTGATCTCAAGTGGGCCAGACCAGTAAATTCAAAGCATAATAACGCATACGTAACGACAATATTTCTCTATGTTTAAATCATTGGTGAAGGTTTTTGGATGATAAACCCTATTTTAAGGTCTTTCTACAATAAACTAGAAACAGAAAGACCAAAGACTCAGACATCAGCCCACTGTTTATCTGCCTGGGCTCTCCTCTGCAGATTCCCTCGCTTTGTGACGCGTTTGACGTGAACCGCGTCACAAAGCGAGCAGCGAGCGCTTCTTCCTCCGGAGCAGACGTCGCATTTACGCTGTTTTTGAAGCAATTACTGGATCGATTAAAAAAACATTACAAAACGTTTGTACTCATAAACCTCCATATTCTCATAGAAATGCAATTTATGTCTTTCTGTAATTTTCACACTTAGCAAAGTCATCCGGCGGGCCGAGCTGGACCCCCTGGCGGGCCGGGTCCGGCCCGCGGGCCGCGTGTTTGACAACCCTGGTGTAGACCAATAGTTACCGTGTCTGATGGTAATGGATTGACAGATTGAATGATTAATTAAAGGCAGGAATTAAATGATTAAAACAAGTTCATTAAAGGCACAGAGAAAGTGTAAACATAGATACGAGTTGTGTGCTGTTCCTGTTGCTCACAAAAATGCTGTGAAGAGAAGAAATGCGCGTGGAGCAGGGGAAGCCATAACTTCTGTGATTTAGTCTTCCAAATGACGTCACTTGAAGAACACACACACACACACACACACACAGACACACACACACACACACACACACACACACACACACACGTCAAAGACCAACGAACTGGTCGCTCCTGACCTGACGCACCGTCTTCGGCCTTGGACGGAAACATTCTCCACCTCTTGAAGCGGGAATGTCCCTCAAAGTACGTCGTTTGATTCGTTGCTTCGCTGCCGTGAGCTTTCTGGAGCAGAGCCTGTTGCCGATTTGCAGAGTTTGACGTCAAATTTGTCGTGCGCTCTCTGCTCAAATCCATGAGGAGATCATAAAATGCGCACAGGCCAGGGGTCACCAAAAGCACGTGTCACACAGGCGCTGATGTTGATCAAGCGTCTTGCAATACTTACTAAAAGAAAGTTATGACTTTCACCTGCTCCGCGCACGTCACTCTGCAGTGCTAAGTTTGTGCGCTACAGGAACAGTCTCAGAAGTTTTCGATTACGCCTCAAGATTGATCGTTCAGAAGCAGCTTTTACAGCGCAGGTCAACTCTTCAAAAGACACATCACACAGGCAGGAAACCCGCTCATGCAGTTGGAACTCAGCTCATCATGAGACGATCGTTTCAAAGTGAGTGCCTCACTGTTCATCGCTTATTACAACGATCCACTCGTGACCCTTCAGTGAACCACATGTCCACATGTCCACATGTCCACTCACAGTCACTGATCCTGACGCACGGATCAATCCGGTCACTCACAATCCCAACAGCTGTCTGGAAAAGGAAAATCGAACCAACATGACACAAATCATTGTGCAAAGATCACAGAGAAAATTGTTTGATAAGTCTGGATGTAGAAAGGTGGATTATAATAACTGGCAATTTGCAGCATGTCACAGTGCAAAGCAGCACAAATGAGCAAAGACTGAATACAGTGAACCCTGAAATCTAGTCAGTCATTGTTTCCTTCTGCATTTACTTTGCTCTTGAAAGTAAAAATAGCACACATGTATGAACCCGCTTAGTATTGTTTTCTATCTTCTGTGTATATTTTCATGACCAGCAGCACAGGTATATCAGTTAAGATCGTTCTTGTTGATTCGGCTTGATGACACGTGGGAAAATGAGAAAAAAAACAAAAAAACAAGAGCGAGCGTGACATAGAGACTTAAAAATATCTGAAAGAGACATGAGAGACAGAGGATTAGAGAAATCCCTCCCCAGGTCGCTGAGGATCATCTCGAATCTTGATCATTTGGTCTTCCGGGGGAACACGAGGTAAAACAAGCCGCATGGCAGCCTCAGTTGCTGCAACCTGCAACCTGTCAGCAAGCTCAGTCAGAAAAAAAAAAAAACGTGCGAATAGAGAAAGACACTCCTGACAATCTTTCTTTAAAGTCTGAATTTGCTGCATTGACAGCTACGTGATGGCAGCATGCATCTATTCCATCTGCAGACTTTTAACTGGAGCGGAGGTGTCACTGTCAAATCAAAATCCCACACCTGCCGGTTACATTTTGGGCAGCCGGCACCACATTGCTGCAAAATAACCACAGACACCTCTGTGCATGTGCGCAGTAAATGGTGAACCGGTATCAACATCCTCTTCTTCTCAACAAGCCTGGCTTGTAAAAGGTGACTATCCGCAGTCTACAGCTAGGCTCAGCACAGCAGTGATTTGAGCTGACGTGCAGATGTTTAACAGGTACCACGTTAACCATCTTTATTAGCGGTATACACAAAGTACCAGAGGGCAGAGGGAATGCAATTTGCTTTGCAGGTATTCGGGTCATAAACTAAAATATTGGTCTACATGATAGCACTGGAGGAAGGGTCAGAGGATCATGAACTGTGACGTCCCCCATCGGTTTGTAAACTGCCGCTCTGAAGCCTCAAATTCAGTATTTTTGCCCGTCGCCATCTTGCTATTTTGGAGCCAGAAGCGACCACATTTGCATGAGCTTGGGACGGGCGGGTGGTGGACACAAAGCCCGCCCACCTATTGCAGAAACCTGACGGCAACACACGGCTGTCAATCAAGCAGACACCCAAATATTCCACTTATTGAGGCCTAATGTCTAATTAATGATGGGATTATTTTCAGATGGAACCATCAGAAACTAAAAAGAAGGAGCGATTTTCGGGAAAGACACCAATCGTATTGTATTTCGTGAGAAGTTGAATGGGAGTCCAAAGAGCCAGAGCCTTTTTGGAGCCAACCCCTAGTGGCCGTTGGTGGTGTTGCACTATAAGGTACTTTCGCAATGGCCTCCAAAAGGCATGACAATAAAATGAAATTCTTTGACTGGCATATCCTACATATAAAAGGACTTGAGAAACAAGTCGTGGCATGAAACAAATGAAAGATAAACAGCACAGCTTGTGAGCACTGGAGAAGATCCACCCATTGGCAAACTGCCATGACGAAATGCATTGAGAGAGCTGGAGGGCTCCTGTAAAAACAAACCAGTTTTAAACCCAGATTCACCCGGCGGAGGGCTCAGTATAAACATGGAGGTGCATTTCACCAGAAATAAACCTGCTATTGTCACCACCACTTTTCATTCCAACTTGTTAAAACACGCTGAAGACGGCAACCTCAGTGAGCCAGCCAGCCAGCCAGCCAGCCAGACACACACACACACACACACACACACACACACACACACACACACACACACACACACACACACACACACACACACACACTTGCAAAGGGCTACTGTGCTCTCAGACACCAACCATATTCACACTGTATATATGCAGTGATGGCTCACACCACGTCAGACACCTTCCAGGATGCTGTCAGCTTCCTGTTTAGAGCTATGTGCATGTGTCCATGCATGTGTGTGTGTGTGTGTGTGTGTGTGTGTTTCTACTTTACCCTTATACTTATATTTATCACTTCATGAAGCACTTTCACTTCAGTTTTCATTTAGTGTCAAATTGACATGTGATTTCTCCTGTTCTGGCACTATGCGACATAGGATGACCGTGTCCGATCTCTCAGTAGAAGTAGGTAACGCCCAACATCCCACGCCAGCTCGTAATTCTCCACACAGACATCATAAGCCAGTCATATGTCAAAGCAGGTAACCCACCCGTCAGTGGGCGAGTCGGTCCACAAGAGGACCGTCACATTTTGCCGCCCCCAGGTATGCAAAGTAAGATGCCTTAGGTTTAGGCAACAAAAACCGCGTGGTTAGATTAGGGAAAACATACTTGTGTTGTGGTGAGTAATCGTACGTTAGTAACGCTGCGTACGTCACAAAAGTTATTTAACGAACGTTACACAAGTTAAATACATTATGTTATGTAGTGTTATGTTATGTCCCTATTGTGGACTCTTCGTATTTTGTCGCAGGACCTTCTCCTTTTGTCGGTTCATACGTGCGTGTACTTTTTACGCTCGGCGAGGGCAAAACTGTGTAACCGACACGGTGTCAGGCAAAATTCAGGAATACTGTAAGGTCCTGTGTTTTTACTTTTAACCCAACACGGTGTCTCCATGTACAGCTGAGGTCACAGGGTCAAACCCTGGCCAATAATCCGGCCTCCGTCTGTAGAAAATGTGTACAACTGTTCCAGGTGGGTGTGTGTGTGTGTGTGTGTGTGTGTGTGTGTGTGTGTTTGTGCTGCAAAATGCTCGTGCCATCTGGCCCAGACGTCTGCTTCCTACCATCTCTCCAAACAGGAAGCCAAAACAAATCCTTGATGACACAGGTCAGTAGTTTAATTGTCTCCGTGGGATTTCTGTGCAGCCTGCAACTGAGACTGTCCAGTTCATCTCAACAGCACCGGAGCCCGCAGCACTTTGAAATCGATTTATCACTCCACGGACAACAACGTGTGCAGTCAACTTCGGCTTGGTTTATTGCAGCATTTTAGAGTAAGAAATATAGCAGGAATTTTCCCTGTGGGTTACAAGATATTGAACACCTTAGGATCTCCTGTCTTTCTCTCTCTCACACACTTCATTAGATCTGCATTGATGAAAATGTTGACGTCTTGAGCCTCCAGTCAAAGCAGACTCAATAAAAACCAAGTCAATCATGGGAAGGAGAGAGAAGAAGAAGCCTCTCTCTCTACACACACGCACACACACACACACACACACACACACACACACACACACACACACACACACACACTTGCTCTTTTCAACAAACCCATTTGACTCCAGACATGACGACCCAGCCAGACGCCTCACATGGCATTTTAATTTTAAGGGCTTGAAGAAACCGTCCAGATGTTCAGTCAAACTCCCCCAGTAAATATACAGCAAGCATGAACTTACGCTGTCACCCGTGGCTGTTTGCTATGAGCCTCGCGAGACCCCACCCAGAGACCCCCGCGCGCTGCGGCGCCGTTAAAAACAAAAAAAAAACAAAAAAAAAAAAACCTGCATACCTGCACCGTAAACGAGATGCTGACAGCTCGGCGCTCCCACTGGTCACAGAGCGAGGTGTGTATTCTCCGACAGCCGCTGTGAGAGGCGACAAGGTCCGTTTCGACAGACAATATTTCACCGCTTACCTCCAAACTGAGTCCGGTTCCTGCAGCCAGCACAGCGCAGCACCGACGGCTCCACCGGTGAAACGTTAACACACCGGTCACTTCATAAGTTATCCCTGCTTCGTGACGCGGGCACGAGGAAGAGTAGTTTTACTATTAAGCGCGAGCTCCAGCTGTTGGCGAGGGCGGTGTTCACGTGACAGAAAAATGTCAAATATCTTGCAGCTGCAGGCTCCGGTCTGTATCTCCACACCGGGACCTCGGGGGTTTTCTGACCGCCGTACCGGCTTCGAGTTTCGGTCTGACCGTGGTCTCTCACCTGGTCCGCTAACTCTACTACTGCTGCAGCTGCAGCCGCCGCTGGATGACAAGACGCCAGAAGACCGAGCGACCAACACACTCCAGCCGACCTCACAGCGCCGCCCACTGGTGATACCAAGCAACTGCAGAAAGCAAGTCCGCGCAACCTGCTAGAAATCTACCGGATTTGTGTAATTAAAAGGTTTCACATAACTTGAAGAGTAGCTGAAAAAACATCTGGTCAGTCTGTTACATAAACTGTCTTTTTCGGCATTAGCGGATTTTATTCCAACACACAAACAGATATTAAACACTTAGGACTAATGAAATAGATTTAGCCCAATTGGATATTAAGGCAGTATTGTTTTTTTTTTTACTTATGCAGTTACAAAAGCTGCAATAGTATAAATCCAAATAGACCTATTTTAGATTTGGGACAGTAGCGCTGTATAAAAAGTTACTGTCAACACCAGTCACAGATAGAAAGCATATTAAAACTCATTGTATTTTTTGGTGGAGGACGTACAATCTTTGCTTAAGCAAAAGTAATACCACACTGTAAAAAACACACAACGTGCCATTTTGCATTAGTAAAAGTATGTCGGTATAATGTGAAAAGGGCCCTTAAAGCATCACAAGTAAAAGTTTAAGCAGCATTATATTGTTGTAGTTGGTTGATGTTGAGCTTTCAGAACAAATAGTGAGAAATTATTTGTAGTATCTATAAAACATGTTAGAATTTAGACATACTAGAAATGTCTCAAAACCTCAGGAATGTGCTCTTAAGCTGTACAGACCTGCATGCACTTAAAGAGACACAGATGTGTGGGAACACTGGTCACCTGGTGTTCATTTATTTCCGCCATCCCATTATTGCCAATCTGTCACAGGGCCAACACGCACACAAACCACAAGTACTTTAATTAAGTCCATTTAATTCAAAATATGTGTTTTGTTTCATTTCTGCTCTGCATTAATACAGTTGCTGCTTTTTCTATTAAGGATACATCTAGCCATGGGTTACAAATTTAAAAATGTTTTATGCTGGAAAGGAAGACATCATGTACCGATATATAGTTAAGTCTGTTTTGAAATTCCGCATGTGCACTTCCTGAGCTGTGGTCAGAAATCTCTGACACCACAGGTAGGTGGAGCTGCAGGCGGCAATTTATTCCACCTGAAACAGTCTCCTCTGCAGGGTGGGTGTCCTCTTCCTTTAACCCCCTGGGTCTTCTTACTGTCCTCAGACATTTACAACCTTTGATGGGCTCATTTGACCACCGTCTCATCACCACCACCGCTCACCACAATGTGAAACGATACATCACACAGTAAAGGATCATATTTGTGGTCGCAGATTGTGCTCCACTCAAACCTGGCCAGGTGTTCCTGGGTGTGTCGGGGATGAATTCTCACTTTTAGTGTGATGGTGGTTGAGTAAAGGATATGATAGAAGCCGTAGATGAAAATGCTAAATAAAGGTTGCATATGAGCTACTGAATTCATTTATATTTTACTTTAAACCTCCTGAGGTGGTGACATGACACAAAAACACAAACACACTTAAGAAAAAAAATCTCAGTACATTTATTCACAAATAATTTTAGGTAACGTGATGGGTGCATTCACAGAATCCTACTTAGTTTTACAGTAACACATAACCTATGACTACTGAATACAGATGTTCTGCTCACGAGAGGGACATTATTAGTGTGGTTTTAATGTGCAGTCATGTACAGACAGAAAGCTCCCTGATCAAATCGTCATGTGACACTACCTGTTTCTTTGTTCAAGAGGTCATTTCTTTTGAATAGTCACTGTTGTTTGTGTCAGTCCACTGTCACGGACTCACATGTGTGTTCCCACATACAGTACATAAAAGAGATCTTTCACTGCTGACAAAAAGTACTATCCCTAAAAATCTTGCTGCTTCTGGAGGGTTGAAGACACCACCTGATTAATGCAGAGTGCAGAAATTAGCATTTATAATAAGGAAAGAGAAAGCTCGAGAGGTAGAGTCTCAGACAGAGATTTCCCCTACCCTGTTAAGATTGCTTTTGCCCATTAATGTCTGACTACAGTACATGAGTGAGATAATTGGATGAAAGTGCCCTCTAGAGGAGGAAGAGATAAACGAAAGAAGAACCTGCAAGCCGAATTTGAAGCAAAAGTGTTTTTTGCAGCTGAGCAGAGAAACATGGAGATAAATGTAATGTGTGTGGGGATCTCACCAATATTTTGGTCTCTTCTTCAGTGATTAAAGTTTATTCTTTTTTACAAAAAAATAAATAAATAAGGCGTCGTTTTCTCAAAGTACCATATGTGGGTGGCAGGGATCACCACTGATCATGTCTCAGTGTCAGGCTTTATTTTCTTGTTTTTAATAGAATTCCATGAGAAGATTGGCAGCCCTTTCATGTCTGCACGGTAAATATGAATCGACCACCTGGTCAGCTCAGCACAAAGACATGAAAACATAAAAGTGAATAATTGTCTCAGTTTTAAATCACAAAGGGAGGGCGTTAAAATAGAAAAATAACATCAAAATTAGATGATCGCCTTCATTAAACATTCACATATTGAATGCAAATCTGTGTGTTGAAAGTCTCCCCGGCAGAAAAGCACAACTGGTGAGTCTCTTTAGCTCTTTGCGTGACAGTGTAAGTTGTGTGTCTGTACCAGCTGTGTAAAACTGGTGTGTGTGGTTTGGGTTTTCTGAGTTTTAAAGACTACGCTTTTCCTCCTGCTGCCTGTTTGGTCGTAAGTTGCTCGGTTACATGCATCACTTTAAAGGCAACCTCCTCCTGCTGGACAGGAAACAGTACTGACAAGCTCTCAGACAAATGGCCCTGAGCTGAGCTGCCATACTGATAATGAATGGAGTAGTGTGCCTGTGCTAGGATTGTATTTTATATTTGTGTAAATTAATTTAGATCATTTTTCCTTAGAAGTTACGTATATTTTTGTTTCAGTTTCAGATTGTTGTGTCTCAGTAGTAGTTTCAGTATGTTTGGCATTTAAGCTCATTTCCAGACACTCATGCAGGAACAGAAGCACACACGACTGCCGACATGCCGCCCGCGCCTCGTTTCTAAATGCTGTTAACTGCAACACTCTTTGTTGTGTTGCACGCTGAGTGAGAGTCACATTACGTGCAGGACATACAGAGAACTGCTTTCCTTTTGTACAAACTGATTACAATGCGTAGCTGCATGAAACAGGCTTTGAGGATAATCAGCTGCAGCAGGAAACAGGAAGGACTTCACATTGTTCTTTCACATTTTATAGACGGCTTTTATACTTGATGGACGGATTTGATTTCATTCAAATGAGGAATTGATTACGGTGTCTTTGATAAATGTTTATATGTCCTCACATTGTGTAGGGTTTAGAGTATTTTACACAGGATTGGTGAAAGCTAATGTAAATAACTGGTTGCACCATATCTAATTTTCTTGACATTACAATTAAACTAAACAACCCAGAGCTTTAAAACTTTAATTTCTTCCATTCTTTCTTTTCTTATGAAAATTCTAATTGTAAAATCCGAAAACATGTTTGAATTGTTTCACTTGTGTAAAATGTTTCCTATTGTCATGGTGGCCACCGTCTGTTTTTACTTTAGTTGGATGAGGTTATATATGCATGCAGTACGGACGGAAACTGCAATTTAATTTACCACACGATGATGACTGTGATGGATCGCAATTTGAAATGAGTGTATGTAATCACTGTAAAGTGTATCATATTTACAGGAAAACAACAAGTATGTAAAACTCAGTTTTTATTCGGAGTGACTTGTTGGATTTAATTCAAGCAAGTTTTAACCTTCTCTACAAGGTTGCCTTATGCTGTAAGACTTTTCACTGTAAATTTACAGTAGTTAACCGGCAGTTATTAGCTTCCCCGGTTAAGTGTTGTATTTTTACAGTTTCTTACTGTATTTGAGAATTACAGCATATTTCTAGAAATATATCGACAGTTCCTTACAGTATTCTTGTAAATTTACAATCCTGTCGGTCATAGTTTTGTCAGTTTAGTACTTTAAGTTCATGTAAAGTTTGTTTAAATCTTCTTTAAATTAGTCAGTCGGACCCTGCACCCTATTGCCCCTACAGGTTATCTGCCACAAGTTGGAGCAAACAAACTTTTTTCAATGATTCTTAAAATCTAAAAAGGGAAAAAAAAACACATGCAATTTGACATGAATGTGGTGGATGAAAATAACAAGGTGGGGATATATGAGACTGCATGGAGGAGGAAGAGATATATAATCTATTCACAGAAAGAAACAAATCAATACAGCATTAGAATCTTTTTCAAGTTTACAACAATTAAAAACAGTTCACCGTTTAAGAACCTAAAAACCATGACGTCAGTGTGTTCATAGTCACTATACTAAGGAGTGTCCAGAGGGGGCACCAGAACTTTCTACAACAAGTGCTCCATGGTCAAAAAACACACACACACAGTACCAGCAGGCGGTGATATGTCACACTGCTTTTAACCTCAGTAAAGAAACCTTGCCTCCACAAAGCAAAAGAACTTTGTTTAAAACTTTGTTCTTGCCTGTTGAAGTAACAAGGTTTAGAATTTCAGTCCAAACCAACCAAACCATCACAGTTATTCAAATGCAAAATGCTTTTGTCACTATATGTCCACAAATGTACCAAAGACACTTAATGACTAAAGCCTTGTTTCTTGTTCTCAGACTTTCGATTGGACCAGGTTGATAAAGCTTTTGGGCTCCAGTGGTGCAATCGGTCAGCCCGCAGTACTTATAAGACAGTAACCTGCAGAGCAATGCTGAGGATGGGAGTTCAAGCCTCACCTGGAGCACATCAGTTTTACCTGCAGTAAAACATCCCATAAAGAGAAAATGTCCTACAAGTTGAGAGGGACTTTATTGTGTTTCATTTCTAACAAGTAATACAGCTAAATGCAAATAAACACGTACAAATGGAAGACATTGGCTAAATACATCTAAATATTGGCTTCAGTTTCCCTAAAATGAACCAGTGACTATAAAGTCACATCACTGCCACTGAATGAAAGTCATGTAACATTTCTTTCATATTTTAGAACCCAGGTTCTGCAAATACTCAACATTAAACAACACTTTAAAGCCTCAAGGCAAAATTATTAAAGGCCATAAATTGTGGTGCATCTTTCATAAAAGTGTGTACATATGTTTAATATTCAACAGAAAACATTTCAAAAACAACAAAGTTAGTAATATGACAAACAAACAAGTAAACGTTCTTGTAGATGCTGCTTATCAACAAACATCAGTTGGCTGTGTCTCTGATATGACCAGGGTGCGAAGCGAAAAACATGACTGTGCATTTTTGTTGGCAAAGTAGGAGGACAAGAGATCTTCGCTACATGCTGAGTCAGACTGGCTAACAGCTGACACACGAGTCACTACAAACTGACCATAAATTAACTCAGCACTTTAAGGGTAAAACAGTGTATTTGTCTTTGATGTACATTAAATGTTTTTAAATGACTGGTTCATTTATAAATTTGACCATAACTCAAGAGATCAGCCTGTTTTTTTATTCCTGTTAATGCAATAGGTGTAAACATTAAACGACTGATCAAGCAACTGTAGGAATATACAATATTGAGCACCACCATCAAATGAGTGAAATAAAGCTCACTGGGGCTGCATGTCGTGGACACATGTCAGGGTCGAGGAGGGGTCATGTAAGGTCACCATTAGAACCGCAGGTGATGTGCAGTTGCTGTATGATAACTTCACTGGCACAGGCTTCTTCACTCTGACCCACCCTGAAAGGTTTGACTGTCAACTCTCTGGCATGCTGCAGCTGTTGCCAGGGAGTTAAGGGAAGGTTATTTATCGCCAGAGCACCGCAGGTTAATAACCTAAAATAGTTATGAAGTCCATCCAAAGTCAGGGGACAGTGTCAGTTTTGTTGATGTAATTTTTTAAAAGTCTCATCAGTACATTGTCCTGCGTCGAGGAACACGTGGAAGTTTGTTCCTTAAACAACCTTTCACAGGTGAAAAACACCTGAAATTGGTCGGTTCTGTAATTTGCGTTATTATTAACAATAAATGATTGATGTTTGGTTGCCTGTAAAGACACATTTATATAGAAAGAAAAATAAAAGAGCTCATCTACTGTATGAATAAACTATATATGCTGTTTTTATGTTTTGAATTTTCCAGGTTGTCTTATTGTTTTGAATAGTCCCAATAAAAGTGAAGGGGTAAAAGTGGTTTTAAATATACCTGTTTTTTTGTCGGTCCAGACTATTTACAATTTGACAAAGCAGGCAACTGCCAAGGGGCCCCAGACCCCCAACTAGGTGGCATTTGGTATGTGATAATATGATTAATTTGACTTTATTTGTAGATATGTCTAACTACAAAGTACAATACCAGCTTACATATCAAGGAACAGTTGAGTTTCAGACTGCCTGATTTTGAGGCCGTGTTAGAAGATCTTCATTATTTCAGCTGATAATGTTGGATGCAGGATCACCACACTGTAAGCCACCAGTCTGTTTAATTAGCAGAAACACTGAAAATATAGATTTATATATTTTCTAATTTGCTGACTTATTTACTCACTTTTTTACTAATTTGCTTATTTATTTTCTAATTTACTCACTTATTTACTGATCTACTTACTTTTTTACTTACTTATTTACTAACTGTCTTACTTATTTACTTGTTTATCTACTTTCTAATTTACTTAGTTATTTACTAAATTTACTCACTTATTTACTAATGTACTTATTTATTTACTTACATATTTACTCATTTATTATCTTGCTTACTTTATGGCTGTAAGAAGCCCTTGACAAGATATAGTACCTAAAAGAACCAAAGAGAAATAACATCTCGTGGCAATAAAGGGGGCCATCATTGGAAAACCCAACACCAGCTGCACTTACTGGTCGGCAAACACTGATGATCGGGCAGAAACATCTAGAATGACACATGTCAGTCAGCAGATAGTGCGACGGTGTGGAGCCCCCACCCTGCTCTGGCTGCTGTCTGATAACACACAGGAGGGGGAAACGACACGACTGCTTTACATTGCAGCCCTCGCTTTCTTCAGACAACAGGAATAATTACTTCATCTCTTTTACTCGTCATTCTTTTCCGCGTTAAAATGGTTGATTAAGGCGCATCTTTGTCGCGTGTAAAGACATCTCTCCCTGTGGATACTCAGCTGCAGGTAATTCTCTCTTGTTCAGTTTGACAATGCTGTCAAACAGGGAGAGAGCGCTAATTAATGAAATATGGGATAGACTGATTCCTGTGGCTGAAGAGATTGGGTCAGATACGCTTCTTAGGTAGGTTCATCCTCAGCTGTATAGCCTTAATATTTCCAAAATATAAACCTACTGTGTATTTGTAGTGAAAACTTTATGATCCTCTGTTAATGATTTTATGTGTCACTGATGACTGGTGGCTTTTTCCCTTAATCAATACTTTATAATAATTTTATTTAGGCTGAATGATTTACTCACCATTAATAAAATATTCAGCCACTGATTTACAACAATTAAAAACACTTGAATGTTTAAGAACTAATGCTGATGCAGTACTCACAATTTGCTTATTTATCAAACCTCATAGTGGTTTCAAGGTGCTGGCAATGATCCAAGATCAGTGTAATGAAATGTCCAAATGTGGGCCATGAGTTCATACCACTGATGATGAGGAGGATGAGGATGATGCCAGCAGCGGGAGGAAGCCAAAATACTGGTCAAAGTCTATCTCCATGTGCCATTTATACTCTGATGCTTCTGGTATTGCAGCCACACGTGTGCATCATTGGGAGTAAAACCAGTCCAGATTCATCCCTGTCACTGTTTCCTTCTTCCACAGGCTGTTTGTTTCTTACCCAGGCAGCAAGACATATTTTTCCCATGTGGACATCAGTCCTGGCTCCTCCCACCTGCGCAATCACGGGAAGAAGATTGTCCTGGCCTTAGCTGAGGGAGCCAAAGACATCAGCCAGCTGACCGTCACTTTGGCTCCTCTGCAAACTCTGCATGCCTATCAGCTCCGGATTGATCCCACAAAGTTCAAGGTGCCTGACCTAAACTCACCTGAATTTGAAAGGAGCGCTTGTTTACAACTCCTGATAATATCTCCCTAAAGCTGATGTCTATGCAGCATATTGTAATAGGTCAGGGATTCTTTATGGTGAAGATCAGGCAGAGAGAAACTCTATTTCCTATGTCTGGTACACTGCACGACTCCAGAATCTACTATTCATTTGGCTGGAGAACATGCCATCAACATTTCACACACTTTAAATACACACACACACACACACACACACACACACACACACACACAAGACGGGGATTACAATAACACCCAACTCCTTTCACTCGTGGTGCCGAATGCTTCCTGTTATGACAAAATATAGAACTATAGAAACACAGTAGAATCTTTGCCACATAACATCTGTGGTGTTTAGGGCAGAGAACTAAAAACATGAACACATGAACTCAGAGCATTCTGGAAAAAACTCATCGCCTATCCCAACACACGACAATATATTATTCAGATGACACACAGTAAATAACACAGATAATCAGATGGGTTCTATATTTGTCAGATTTATCAGGGTAGGCCTATATCAGATGTTCTGCAACAAAATACCAATTATTTCCACTTGCTATAAAACTATTTTCATATAGTATCTTCCATGTATTTAGTAAATATCCCTAATAAATGTAAACATTGCGTACGTGTTTCATTTTAATATATATGTTAATGTATGTTAGTTCAGTAAGAACAACTGTAGCCATAGTAAGCTTTTTTTTCTGAAAGCTGCTTTGAAGAACAAACTATAGTTTTTTGCTCAATATAATCGCTTTTGTTCAATAATCACTGCCCAAATCAAGTACATGCATGCACTTTCTTTGTTATACATCATAAGAAGTACAAAAATGGCCAAAAATCAAACAAAATCTAATGATAGACATGACGATGTTGTGCCACCGACACGCTTTTACAGTGAAATCCCTTCCAAAAAATTTTTTGTTTTGCCATAGACAAGATTTCACAGGGCAAATCACTCTACTTGTTAATTTTTTCTTGGGCTTTTTTCAATGATTTTTGATGTCTTTATGACACAAGTTAACAAAACTGACAGTGACAGCTGTGGTAGTTACCTCAAGGATCTAACTATTTTACAACTTCCTGTTTTATTATACAAATCTCCTTTATACTTAGAGTTAAGTTGCTTTGGAGAACAAAAAAAATGCTTGTCCAACCTGTTCAGATGACAGTTTACAGTCTAATTGGGTTGGACGCACAATCCAACAAGTGGAACAAGTAGTTTCGGCGTTTATTCATGATTCGCAGAATAGTAAGGAATGACATAATTTGTTTTATCTTTATCAATTCTTTGCCATTAACAAATGTTTTGTTTCCCCTGCAGTTGTTCTCACACTGTATGCTCGTCTCCCTGGCCGTTTACTTGGGTGAAAACTTCACACCGGTTGCACATGCGGCCGTGGACAAGTACCTGTCTGCTTTTGCAGCTGTGCTTGCAGAGAAATACAGATGAGACTCCACCACATTGTTTCTAGGAGCTATATGTGACATTTATGACGCTATGTAGTATTATACAATATAAGTATGTATGTGTAATTGTTGTTATGATGTAATGTTTTGTTCCAATAAAAAAAAATGTGCAATTAACATGTTCTTTTGTGGGCTTTTATAAAGACTTAATGAACTAAACCAGTGGATTTACATGTTATTTCATAGTAGCAAATTGTGTGGTGATCATTTTCAAACTATATGGTATTAGATTGACCTTTTGAACTTACAATCTGCTATTAATTGCCAGTAGTACATTTCATTTTGGTGTGGAAATCAACTTGAGCCTTAATGTTACAACTTTTAGCTGTGCTTGGTTGTTTAATGTGCTTTCACTCAGATGTTACAGGCTTTTTTACTTTTATAGGGCTTCTATATGTAATCATTAACTTCCAAATCTCCTACCAGCTACAAAGCACCATCTAATACTGACACCTTTGCTCTAAAGAAAGCTACAACATTTTCTTGTTGAAACAAATGGCTGATAATTGGAGAATAAGGATCTGCCTACAGTACTTAAAGTCACTGTTATTGATGGTACTCAAATACATACACTTGTTATACATTTGGTGCAGTTCGTATGGTTGGAAAAAGAGACGATGACCTAACAAGTACTAAATCAGCATGATTGGAAATCCAGATCAGCCCACAATATAAGAAATGTATATATGAACGTAGTATATTTTAGTGTTTCAATATATACATATATATATAGAAACATGCAAACTCCGCACAGAAAGGCCCAGGACCGGATTCGAACCCAGAACCTTTTTACAGTGAGGCGACAATGCTAACCACTGCACCACCGTGCTGCCCCGCGATGAAATAAGGAATTAGTGAATGAATTGGTGACTCTTTTCTCTGGTGCTGAAATACACTTGTCACAAATATTGAGCTCTCTGTGGTGCTGAATTAAACCTGTTTTGGTGAACACAGATGTATCCCATTGCCAAAGTAGACTGGCGTTACATTTGGAGCTGTCTATGGTGCTGAAATGAACAGCTTGACTGTGATGCTCTCAGGAAAATAGAATACGTTTGACAACTTTTGGCATATTTTTTATTTCCTTGTTGATCCATTAAGTATTCCAGTTCACCTTTGCCTGTATTCCAAAGAATTATTACCAAGCACCAAAACCATGTACTATGATTTAGAGAGCGAACGTGATTTTGATTTTGTGATAGCATGATCAAACTTTCAAATCCACAGTAATTTTTCTTACTACCAAGGGAGATGTTCTTATATTTACACCTTCAACATTTAGAGCCTGAGCTTTCTTCTGAACTTTCCTTGAATAAAAAAATGTAAAGGTCAAATTAGCCAGTTTAATACATAAAGTCAATGCAGAGATGTTCCTGGCTATTAAAGCAGCGTTTTCAAATGTCTTAACTGGAAGTAAACAAATTTCTAGTAAAAACTGAAACGCAGTCCTGAAGTCCACTCTAAAAAGACATCCAAACAGGGCCACCCGCAAGGACAGCTTCTTAGCAGATGATGACTGTGAAAATGGTGGCTGACCTGGAATGGGGTGGGCGGGGCCAAAAGTCACTGCTGTTAGCTCACAGCTGTAACACTATTTTCTAGTTTTGCATGGTGTTTTCAAAATTTTTATTTTTTTGAATTTAGGACACACTTACTTGTTTAAAATGTCTTTTTTCTATTTCTCTTGTACTGTTTTTAAGTTGTTGCACAAAACTGAAGACTATATATATTAAAAAAAAAATATACATATAAAATAACCACATAGTAAACAAAAAAGTCCAATAGTGTAAAAAAAGTGTCATGAAGACAAACACAGGAGAACAGTTAATAGGGCAGAACATATTGTCAAATGTTGTTAGTTGTTTTGTTGTTTAATGTGACTTTGAGCTTCTCTCTTCAAACTGAGCCATCGGGAGGTTCAAGTTCTTATCTGTTCTTGAACAGCAGTACCAGATAGTCAAGGTGCTGGTAGGTTCCACTTCTTTTTAAGATGATACCACAGTATATTGTAACAACATAAAGGCAATAACCGTAAACTAATTTCTCATATTAGATTAATAGGGCACTCAGTTGTATAGAGTATAATTCAGGGGTCAGTTGAAATAGTAGAGAAAAAATATGCGCAAACATACACAAAAATGTGAAAGCGTAATTTAAATTAAACTGAAAAGTTTAAGTTGTTGGAGTGACAACATTTCATTTGACGATGGTCAGGCAGTCATCTTACTTTTTTCAGCGTCTGCCTTTGATTCTCAGCTGTTTAACTTGATCATTTTACACCCTAATCGCCAACACACAGCCCTCGATAACACACACTATGTTTGTGCGTAGTTACCCTCCCATAAAAGGAAAATAGAAACAACAAATCAAACTTTGCTTCAATTGGCTTTTATTTCTTTATTAAGGAGCCACATGACAGAACAGATCTCCTTCTGGTGTTCAGGGTCGGAGGCTGCTGGGTTTAGTGGTACTGCCTTCCCAGGGCGGACACCACCACCGACAGGAACTTCTGGAAGGCGGCCTGGTTCTCGGGGGTGAAGGCGCTGCCGAGCTTGGCGGCAATGACGATGGTCATGCAGTCAGACAGCAGCTGTGCAGAGAGAAAAACAAACGTTACATGCCTTTCATATGGGTGTTTATGCAGGTAATATGTATTAACATCAGGAGCGCATTTGGCATCATGGTTTGCTGTGATATTCTTATGTGAGTGTTTTTTTTATCCCCCTATTGTTCCAAGTTGTGAAAGTTTTTCCTCTTCTCTGAGGAGACTTCGAGAAAAAGTTCAAGATGGTGAAAGTTTACCTTGAAGTTGTCGGGGTCCACGTGCAGCTTCTCGGAGTGCAGCACGCTCAACTCGGCATAGGTTTCCTTGATGTTGTCCATGTTCTTCACAGCGCGGTCCAGACCGTGCAGGATCTTGACGCCGTGGGCTGCGATGTTGGGGTTCGTCTTAATGGCTTCGGCGTTGTAGAGGTTACCGAAGGAGCCGAAGTACCTCTGAGTCCACGGGTAGACGATCAGACACCTGGAAGGGAAGAGAGACAGGTGAGTTTTGGCGAGAGGTCACCACCAGAGGAGGAGGAGGAGAGGGGTTCTCTCTGCGGCTGTCCCGTACCTGCACAGAGCCTTGGCGCCGATGTCCTCATAGTCCAGGTTGGCAAAGATGCCAGTGATGATGCTTCGCTCGGCGTCAGTCCAGTCAACCATGGCGGCTCTTGGTTATTTTCTTTGTTCAGGCTTGAAAGAAAAAGCTGAATAGTTCTTCACTTCGACCCTCGTCTATTTAAGTGCCTCCAAGCTCCCCCCGCCCTGCGGGAGAAGGTAGCTGCGATAGGCTGGAGATGACGCGTTGGAGATAAACTTGCAGACTTCTCCAGAAGTTTCTGGAAGGTTTTCATATTACTGTAATGGTCTAAGAGATTAATAGCGATGCCAAAAAAAATTGACATATCAGGCTGTGTTCAAGTAAATCATGAGCAAAGCCTCAGTATGCAGTTAATTAAGCATTTTGCGGGTTTATTGGAGGCAGTTTACTACAACTGCAGTCAGAAACCTGAGATGAACAAACTTCACCATTTTCATTCCATGTTTTCATTGCAAGTTCTCCAACTTTGTTTTGACAGTGTCCTTTAACCTAATTTAAAAATCCTTGATTGACTGGAACTGAAGTCTTTATTGTTACAATACAAAAGTCATCATTTGTTGAAACTGAAGCAGTGGCTGTTAGTTAGAGGAACATCTTGAATTTAGTCAGTATTTTTCATTACTTGTTGAAATACAAAAGTGCATTTGTTCGTAATTCAAGAAAAATAGCCTGAGATACCCTGTAAAACCAAAACTCTAACTATCAAAAGAGATATTAATGGATATGATTTTTAATTTTTTTTTTATTTGAAATTTTCAATATAATATCAAGTGGTTAAAAGTGTAAAATAAAATCCACAACGTCTATAAAATACAATTTTAATAAAATTGATTATACAAAACCAAATACACCAAAAAAAAAAAAAAAAAAAAAAAAAAATATTGAGTCTTATTTGAAATAAAGATGAATTGCACAATTTGCACATTTGCCAAGCAACTCGAGTTTTTCAAGTGTTATCTCCAAAACTACACTGGTGTTATCTGCAGGAGCGCCCCCTCCACCCGGACCCTCATCTCTCACGTCCACATGGGTTTGGATAAAAAAAAAAAATACTTCGTGCTTCGTGATAAAGTTTCTCGGCGCTGTTTTCGCCCCTTGATAGGAAATACATTTATAACACGAGCCAAAGAAAAAAAAAAAAGGCAATTTAAAATGTTTAACTCTGATAACTATAAGGCTTTCATAGCTAAAATGTTGCACTTTTTAAGAAATTAAGTTTTAGGAAATTATTAATGGATTGCATGCAGCCTGCTGCATAACGTAATACCTATTTCTTTCCTTTTTTTTTTTTTTTTACTAATTTTGTTGTCTTTTATCAAAATGCAGAATGTGCATGCATGCATTAATCTGATTCCTTGTTATATAAGTATTTATACGTGACCCATATTGTTTCCTGCCTTAATAAATAGGCTATGTATTATCATAGAATTGGGTAAATATCCACTAAAAGACTCTTTATGCACGTCCATTTAAAAACGCCTTTTCCTTGTACTGACCTGTAGCTTTTCAAATAACTGGGGATGCACCTAAAAAAAAAAACTGTCAACAGATTAAGATCATCACCCTGAACAAAAATACTGCATACAATTATTGAACTTTACTTCAATTATGCCAGTTAATGTTAATAGTTGATCAAAAATTCACCTGAGGTCTTCAAGTCATAAAACACTTTTTAAAAAAAAAAGCTTTTTAAACTTCTTCTTTTTTTCTAAATTGTTATTTTCCTCTGAAATTGCAATATTTTCCTTTGACTTTGTATTGTCTATGGCCACAGCAAAGATGTAACAATGTCTCACAACTTACATTGACTGGAATAGTGCAGAGCAATTTTAAATTAAATCTTATGTATGCCTTAGTGCAGGTGTACAACTAATTTGAACTCTTTCTTCCATCAGTTTTATTGATATTAACTGCACATCACCTCACATCCCCCTTAAAGTTTCTGCAAATGATATTATTCGCCTGACTCCTGTGACCTGAGATAAACTCTTTCACCTCAGGAGTTCAAGAAGGCATCTGCCTCATCACGAAGGTATCTTCAACCAAACCATGACACCAAAATAAGGTCACATAAGTACATTATACGTAAATGGTTATATTTGTTTGCCAACTCGCCCACCATGTGGCCAGCTGATATCACCTCTTGCACTGGCATGAGGCCACTTCAGGGTCTTATCTACGTCAGTGGACTCACTTGGCACTCGTTCCCGTGGGTGTGACTTGTGGAGCCAACTGAATTTAAATAGAAGCTCGGACTAACCCCGGATCATCTTCCTGAATAGAAAGAGAGAGATCCAAGCAAACATGAGTTTGACTGAAAAAGACAAGGCTGCCGTGAGGGCCATCTGGGCCAAAATCTCCAAGTCAGTGGATGCCATTGGAGCGGATGCTCTGGGCAGGTAAGGTTAGCTTAGGTTAGGTAGTTACTTTATTAATCCCCGAGGGGAATTTTGTTTTGTTTTTTTGAACATATTTTAGGTTCATGTCAAACGTATTTTTATTACGTGCGTTATTTTTGTAGCCGAGGAGCGTCTCACTAAGACGCACTAATATGAAGATATTTTTTGTTTATAAGTTTAGTTAGTTTAGTTGCTTAAATTGTTTAACTTTACAATGCAGTGAATTTATTTCAGCTTAACATTAGGATACGTCTGTTTGGCACTTGAACAGCGAGAAACGAATAAAAACAATTAGGCATAATATGTCTAATTTGAGAGTTATAACGAATCACAGCGGAGCTGATGGTTAATTATCAGACAATTAAACTAATTTCAGATCACAAACGCATACTGGACAACCACAAATTTTATGAGTGATCATGATGTGAGAAGTGTTATGATACCCGTCGACAATTTAAAACGCCAACTTGCCTTAGGTGAGGATCGAACTCACAACCTCGCCATTGCTCTGCAGGTCACTGCCTTATAAGTACCACGGGCACCACTGGAGCGTTATTGTCAACGGGGTTCATCACAAAAAAAGTGGATCAATTCTTGACTCGGCTGTATTGCCAACCTTTCCCAAACACTGCTTCACACATTCTCCGTTTCCACAGGATGCTCACTGTGTACCCGGAGACCAAAATCTACTTCTCCCACTGGCCAGATTTGTCAGTGGGATCTTCCCCCGTGAAAGCTCACGGAAAGAAGATCATGGGTGGAGTCAGTCTGGCTGTGGCCAAGATTGACGACTTGACCAAAGGCCTGCTGGAGCTCAGTGAGCTGCACGCCTTCCAGCTGAGGGTGGATCCTTCCAACTTCAAGGTGAGACAGAGGTCGCTGACAACATGCACAGTATGATACAAACTGCAGATTTCCATCTAATTACCGACAGAAATTAGGACCAGCTCTCAATAAAATGACGTTTGCGCACACGTAAAGCGTAATTTACGCACAAATGACACGTGTGCGCTAAAAAAAAATGTTTTGCTTTAACAAGGTGTCAAGTCGCAGTTACAGTTTTAAAATATTTCAAACAAAATGAGAGACTTTTGTTTCCGAGTTATTATTTTCAGTTTTGATCATATATTAGGATAAAGTGTGCAACACATGATTTCCAATGGAAGGAAAGTGCAAGTAACTCACTTTTTCCTTGTTTTACTAAATAGACTATTGAGATGGATTTCGGCAATGCAAACCAAATATTTTCTGTTTCTTGCATCCGCAGCTGCTCAGCCACTGCATTCTGGTGGTGATCGCCTCCATGTTCCCCAAAGAGTTTACCCCGGAGATCCACGTCGCCTTGGATAAGTTCCTGAACGGAGTGGCTCTGAGTCTCTCCGATAAGTATCGTTGAGCTGCCCGCAGTGGCGGACGCAGTCTGCCTGACACGATGGTGTAAAATAAATGAAACAATAAACTGCATGCCGCCCAAAACTGTTTCTATATTGTGTCCTGTATGTCTCCTGATTTATTTATTTTTCGAATCACTTTACACACGGAGGAACATATGAAGAAATTATTTGATTTATCAATTTTGTCTTTAATTCATACTAAAAACAATCAATCGTTTACACAAGTTAACATGGATGAGAAATACATCAGACCACATGATATTATGATATGATTCAAAGATATAAAGTGATATGGTGAGAAACTATTTTAAAGATGTTAACGTGTCACCTGCATGGCAGTAAACACACAATAAAAGCTGTCATGATTTCATAACGACTCGTAGCTTATGATCACCGAGAATGAGCCTGAAACAAAAGAGAGACATGCATAAGTCAGACTGGTGTCATTTTATTAATTCAATCACAACATCTAGTTGCACGTGGCTTCTTTTAAACTTACCTGAGCAAAGCAGCGGCCACCAAGCCTCCTCCTATGGGTCCCATCCAATACACCCAGTGGTAGGTCCAGTAGTTGGCCATCACAGCTGGACCGAAAGCCCTGGCTGGATTCAGACACGTTCCTGAAACATCAGCCCTGCAACCACAAACAGGAAACAGGGTACTTATAAAATGGTTGATTATTAATACAAAATATTATCAATATTGTTTGTTGGTGTGAAACTGAAATTAAGTCTCATTTTATAGCCCAATTCAAGATAATGTGTTTATTAAAAATGATTTAATATTAAATTCATTCAAAAATGTTTTACTCAGTGACGATTTTACAATGGAAAATCTGACATTAATTAGATTTTTTTTTTTAAATGTACTAATCTAAAAGATAATAAGCATCAAAAAATATTTTTTTTTGCATTTTTAATTGATTTGTTTTGTAATTTTGTAGATGGAAATATGGGTTAATGTATTGTGAAAAAGTTAGATTAGATAATGATTTTCAAATTCTGACATCATTTTATTTTGAAATTATTTTTAAAATGTACTATAATAAATTCATAAATAGGCTATAATAAAAAAGTAAAATTAAATAAACGTTAAAAATAAAATACAATAGCCTTTATAATAAAGCGTAATAAAAAATAATACATTTGTAGATAGACAAAAACAGTCATCACCACACGTTACATTAACTCTCGGGCCCCATATTTTGCCGCTACGCTTTATTTTAAAAAGTCCAAAATCAATCAGTCTCGGGTAACCTTCTCATGTTTTATCGTCACTACTTTCGAAAGTTATAATGTTGACTCTGAAAGTCGTTATCAGTTGGCTCCTCTGCAGCACAGCAACCACAACTGTGTCCAATTATGTGTAAATATTTAACACTAATGATAGCAGGCAGCACACATAATAAAACTGTTACGTGGCCTGTACTGCCTTATGATCATCGGCCTGTGATCTCACCCCGCCAGCACGGTGATGATGACGGTGCAGCCCACCAGGAACGGAGCCAGCGGGGTCTTCGTCCTGCCGTTGACCGCCGCCAGCAGCACCACCACTGTCACCAGGCAGGTCATGGCCACCTCCCCGAACAGCGCCGCGTACAGCTGGCTCTCCGACTTCAGGATGTCGAACGCTGCTCCGGCGGCGTTGTTGTAGCGCTCTGCAGGAGTCATCAGCTGTGAGAGGTCTGTGTTTATCATCCCGCGTGTGTAGAGAAAAAAAAAAGCTCCGACACGCATCCTTTTTTCTTTATTAGACTGACCTTGGCCATTCCAGCTCCCAGCACTCCTCCGATCAGCTGGCTGACGATGTAGGGCCCCACCATCATCAGCTCCATGCCTCCACACAGGTAGATGGCCAGAGTGAAGGGAGGGTTGAAATGGGAGCCACTGGAGGGAGCAGCAAAGACAAGTTAGAGAGCCAAGTTGGATTTTAAAAGAATGAAACGGTGTACAATTTACAAGACCACTTCAATCTCTGGAAAGTTGATGACATCACAAAGCAATTTTTTTTTTTCAACTTTTGAATTTGACTTCACCTGATTTTATCCATGACAGCCACCAGCACCGCCACAGCCAGCCCGTGCACCAGCGCCGGCTGCAGCCGCCCTGCCGCCGGCACGTTCTCGATGACCGACACGCAGCCGATGAAAACAAAGAACATGGTGCCCACAATCTCAGCCAGGCAGGGCTGGAACGTCCTCTCATATTTGTTGCGGGGTTTAGACGCAGGTGGCCTCTCACCCTTCTCCATCAGAGTGCAATCTGTGTCTTCCATTTCCATCTTCTCTCCCATCGTGTGTCCTGTCTTATTCTAGTCTACAGGTGACTCCGTACCGCTTACACCTGATCCTCGACGTCGACTGCACTGCACGGCGTTGGAGTTATTTATAGCCATCCCCTGAAACTGGCACACTGGACTCAAATTGCATCACTGGTCATAAAGCAGCAGAGGTGAAGGGTTTTCTACAAGTGATTATAGAGAGGCCAAGGAGTCCTTCCCCCGGCCTTTAGCAGAAGGCGTGATCCGGCTCAGAGCGAGCTGTTCAAAGTAGTTCAGATATGTTCCAGGAGTTAAAGTGCCCTTTATTCATCATAATTGTTGTCTTGGTTTGCAAGCACCGCAGCTAACAGTAGCCTATATAGATAAGACAGCTCTCGACCACAGACTTGGCAATTCCTCTCATGGGTCAATGTCTTTGTGCACGCTGCACTTTCATGTTACAGCAGTAAACATTTTAGATTTAGTACTTTTGTATGTTTCACTGAAGTAAATCAGTAGATTTAAAAATAACTGTTTAAATATGATTTTGAGACACATTTCCATTTAAAACTTCTTTATACTTTCACTCTAACAGTGGATATATTTTTTGCATTTATTAAACAGCAACATTAGTTTTTCGGTGAAAATTATATATTGTTTATATGACCAGTGCCTCTTGCAAAAAAAAAAAAAAAAAAAAAAAGTCCGTGCTTGTTCACATCCTGGTAGCAGCTCCAATAAGGAACTTTTCAATGATTTATGGTCCACATGGAAGGAAAACTTCACTGGATAATTTAATAATTATCAAAGAAATATATACAAAAAAATATAAATAAAATCATTTCTAATTTACTTCAAGCATCTTTTTCTGCATTATGTACGGTAAGAAATGTTGTCATGGTGATAGCTGAGAGGCTGGGTGGAGACTGCAGGGCAGACCCAGAACACTCTGGGAGGGGGGGGGGGGGTTGTATATCTCATCTGGCCTGGGGAAGCTTGGGGATCCTCCAGGATGAGCTGGACAATGTTGCTGGGGACAGAAAAATCTGGGCTAATTTGCTCAACCTGCTGGCACCGTGAACCCGCCACCGGATAAGCAGAGGAAAACGGATGGATGGCATATCGGCCAACCATACTGATTATTTGTGATTGGTTAATTAAAATCGACCGGTGAATATATCTGTCGAGCTTTAATCTTTAATGGAAACAATGTTAGATGTGTAGACGAACAGTTTTGGACATTAGGTGGATGAATAAATTGGGTTTAGAAGGCTGATTATTCATCTCTATTGCAATCATCGTCACCCATTTTATCAGCATTTATATGCAGATGTTGTGTGTTTTTTATGAAAGATTTTTCTTTTGATTCGAGGATCAATCATAGCCATTTGAACAAAGAGGCTCCAGTTTATGGATCTAGCTTTGTAGTGCCCTATCCTTGTTCCGAGCTTTAAGTAGTAAAACTATTAAAATATGTAATTCCATGCAGGACTTTGACCCAATTAATGAAAAGAAAAGTCTGTAAACATATAACAGAAGGTGTGATCGTTGGAATTTATTCTGTAATGTAAAATTTTTCATACATCTGTAAAGTCAATGTTAGAAGTAGCTTTCAGTAAACGATAAGCTCCAAAGACAAAAAAAAATGTAGACATTACAGTCTAAGTGTTGCGTGATGCCTGGAGCTGTCACCATGTCAGTCAGGACGTCCTCTCTCTGTTCCTCTCAAATAAATTAAACACTCACTTCAGCAAAACTCGAGTTTTCTGGTCACCAAACAACAACCTGCAAAAGAAAGATACTTCAGTTAGCGATCGTTGATCATTATTGGTTATCCCCAACACCCTCCTCTTCTGGGCCACACCCTTTAAAATTTCATTAAAACATTCAATGAGATGCAAAACGACCAAAAAAAATGACCGCAGACACTTCAAATGTTCACGAGGAAACTGGAAACAACCACAAAAAGATGCAAAGTGACCACGAAGAAACTCAAACTGTGTAGGTGTTCAGTGTTTCTGAATTATTACAGGTCACTAGGTAAGAGGTCAAAGTGTAATAAAGCTGAAGCTCATTAAATGGAGCCAACATAAGGTTTTACTTACCTGAAAAAGGCCTTTTTAAATGGTAACGGTGGAAGATGTGTGAACTCTGTTCTGAAGTGTACAAACCTGATGAGGCTGGCGGTGAGCAGCGCTCCACAGGTGGGTCCGACCCAGTAGACCCAGTGGTTGTTCCAGTGGTTGGCAGCCACTGCAGGACCGAGGGCTCGGGCCGGGTTCATACAGGCTCCGGACACGATCCCTCTGAAACAACAGGCAGCACACGCCAATGCTTCAACACAGCAGAGGAACACAGGGATGCAGGTCAAAGACACCATGTGAGGATCTTCACCTATTTTACAAATGGACTCAGGTGAGAACAAGTTGCATTATGGGAGGATCCGATGGAATATGGAGCTAAACGCATACTAAAGACTAAAAATGAGTATATCTGAGCCTCTGCTGTTTTCATTTTCACACTTTTTAAAAAAAAATATTATTCATCCAAACCCGCTACCTCTTTTAAAAGAAGCAGTGATTTCAATGTAGTTTCAATGTTGATTAGATCTTAATTTAATCTATTAATTTTCAGTATACTACTCTAAGAATGACATTCATCATTAAGGAATATTTGAATAGGATAATCAAAGAGCTAACTGATTACATGAAAATAATAATAATAATAATAATAATTTCTCTGCTGTCACAGCCTCAGTATTTCTGAACTCCTGCCTGTGATCTGAGAGACTGATCGACAGAACTTGAATAATCAGCGACGCTGACCACGGTTCCTCCTGCTGAGGCTCTCACCCAGCAAATATGTTGGCTGTCACAATGAGGCCGATGCAGAAAGGAGCACACTGCGTTCGTGTTTTGGTGTTGACGGCCGCCATGCACACCACGGTGGTGAGGATCAGCGTCAGCATCACTTCTGCCAGCGTGGTTTTACTGAGATCGGTGTTGACTGCGCCAAAGGCTCCTCCGAGGGAAGCAGCATACATGCCAGACGGGTACATCGCCTGAAAGACGAACAAGCAGAACACAGTCGAACTTAGCAAAGCATTTGAAGGAAAACAAGACCTTTAACTCATGGTCTTTATTAAAGGTGACCTAACACTGTTCGTTTGGTGCTTTTGCTGAGTCAAAGTTTTGACTTACTGGGTCAAAATTCTGAAAATACAAGTCACAATTTTGAGTCTGAATTTTGGTCCACTGTAGCTCAAAAGTCAAGATTTGGACGTACAAGATAAAATAATGAGATAATATGACAAACGTTTAACTTACCAGGTCCAAATTAGAATTGATAAGTCAAAGCTTTTCAGTAATAAGTGATTATTTTCAGATAGCAAGTCAATATCATTATTAAAAAAATGGTACTCGAGTCAAAATTCAGACAAAATAAGTTTAAAAGTAAAATTTATGAGAAAATATGTCTCATCATCATTCAGCCATCATTTCAAGTCCAGATAAACTGATCAGGATCGGAAGCGATGAAATATAAATTTTGGCTTATAAATTTTAGAAAATATTAAAAGTCCTACTTTTGACTTCTGCATCAGAACAAAGAGATACTGAATCAATATTTTGACTTGATAGGTCAAAACTAGGAGAAAAACCATAACTTCAATTTACTAAATCAACATGTTGAGATAATAGATCAACATCTCAGCCTGCTATAATTCAAAGCTATGAGATTTTATGACAAAATTTAGATTTACAAACTCATATTTTACCTCATTTAAAAGTCAGGAGTTTGACTTGTAAGTTAAAACTTGTATTCACCAAGAGTAATTTTCTCTTATCTATCATGACTAAGCTTTCATCTTTTCTTTGGGCATAAATGGGCTTCTGTACTTACCTTGGTCAAACCACCACCGACCATCCCGCCGACCACCTGAGACAGGACATAAGGCAGCAGCAGACGCAGCTCCATCCCTCCACACAGGCAGACGCTCAGGGACACGGCAGGGTTAAAGTGCCCCCCGCTGCAATAAAGACAATGACCTTCAATCTCTGTCTGTTAAGTGATAAAGTGGTGATAGTACAATGACAGAAAATCATGACAAAATATTAAGAAATTGCGTTGATGTAGCTTTCTCTCTCGTGATTTCATTTTCATCTGAGGCTGTCGAAATTACAGTAAATGCACACACGTCGAGAGTAATTCACTTTCAACTTGTTTTGCACTTTAAATCAGGCCCAAAAAAATGTACTTTGTCTTTTCCTCTACACACGATTTGAGAGGAAAAACAGTAAATGATTTTTCCAGACCAAAAACATGCAGGCAACACGACACATTTCAAAGACGCAATCCTTACCTAATTTGCCCAAACACCATGATCAGCACTCCCAGCGCCAGCCCATGTGCTACAGCGGGCTGGGTGACACCACTTGCTCCCACGTTCCCAACAACAGACGCACACCCCACAAACACGAACAGGCTCGTCCCGAACAGCTCGGCCAGGCAGGGCTGCACGTACAGCTCATACGTGCATCTCTTCTTGCTCGGGCTTCTCTCCGCCGCCACCTCTTCCACTTCAGTCACCGTAAACACCTCCGCCTTGGTTTCTGTCCCTGACATGCTGCCTTTAAAACTCTCTGCCCTGCGCGTCAATCACTTCTTCCACTGGTGGAACGCAGTGTGAACTCGGTGCTCCGATGAATGTCCAGTTATGTATATAAGCCACACTTTGGGGTGATGTAGAAAAAAAAAAAGAAAAAAAAAAAGGACTTACGCACATCCACACTTTCCACTCTTGAGGCCCCTCCTTCCTGCAATTGTTTATACTCCCAAGACTGTTAAGGATCAGGAGGAGCTCATACAATGATTGGAGTCATTATCGAGTGTCAGAGAACCCACAGGGAGATGAGGACGAGGGAGGTCTTATCGTTCAACAGCAACGCTTGTTGTGTTTCGCTGCATCTTTTGTCAAATAATTCTTAATGTTGAATATAAAATCGTCATGATTAAAAATCGATATGATTGCAGGGCCTTACAGCATGATGTGCAGCCTTATAGTGCCACTAAGAATCCACGCAGTTTCTAATGATGATCTTTCCTCTGTTTGTCCCTCACGCTGCAGATAACCCAGCTGATACTCCGACATGAAGACCATCACAAAGTGCATGAAAACAGGACAAACATGGTCTTACATAAAAGAACAGTTTTATTTAACTGCACCTGATCAGCATTTATCAAATATAATCTATTACAAACCAATCTTGCCGTCTTCCCTGCGGTCAAGAATAGAAAATGTTTTCGGGACCAGTAGAGTAAATTAACTGGTAACTGCAGGAAATGCAATTCCAAATATTTGACACTCGTTATCACATGCATTTCTATTTCGTAGGAAAACTGATCAATAAATACGATTAAAATGGCACATAAAACCAGACAAAAGACAAATATATGACCTGTGAAATTCTTCAAACTTCATAAATTCTTTAATTTCCAACACAGATGAGCAGATTTTTTTTAAATACTTTTTTTTTTTTTTTTTCTTTACATGATACAGACAAATTGTGCCTATAAGCAAATGAATGAAACAAACTTGACTGACTTTACTGTTTCAGGTGCCAGTGTTGTGACAAACCTGTTCGCAGCTTGAATCAGGTCTTATTTCCAGCAAGTACTGGGTTACAAAGAATTCTCGTCAAATCCCACTCTGCTGATGTCGGGACTTTTCGCACCGGAACGAGCTCCCAGTGGAGGGCTGGATGGAGAATAAGGGCTTCCTCTTTCCTGACGCTCTCCTCTCACACACCTTCTCTGGTTGTTGATCTTGGCGAGGGCGCTGTGTGAAAGTGTGCCCAACAGTGCAGCCGCTGCACGCTCAAAACGCCAACTGCGAAAGACCTGAGGAAACACAGCGTGACCTGTTCTTGTAAATTACGGCTGCGGACGCTCTCACTGGGCGGACAGCTGGAAAAATGAATGGTTTAACACATATGAGTGGCACAAAGTAAATAAACTGAGAGGCAGCGTGGCGCCATCGTAGCCAGACTGTAGCTTTGATGTCTTCCCGAAGTTCACGTCCGCTCGTTTTCTATGTAAGTGTGACATTACAGTGCATTACCCAGATTGAGTTTATCCTTGGTGGCCCAGCAGATGCTGTAGTGTTGGAGAAGCTGCTGCAGCAGCTCCTTCTCATCCAGGAACTCCAGGCGCTCAATTCTGCGGGAAATACAACAGATTCATCCTAAAATGGGATCGTTCACATCAGACGGAGGTTAAATGACCAGAAATCAACCTACAAAGCATCAGACGTACAGCTGAAACTTTGTGGTTTATTCTCATATTGTTGAGTTTAAGATGTCTGAGGTTTATAATATTGGGTATTAAAGCAGTCATGAGTGTTAACAGTAAAGGGATGGTCCAGTTATTTTATAATGTATAAATTATATTAGGTCATCTACAAATAAAAAGAGGGATAGACTTTAATGAGAAAAGTGAGATGACAGTTTAGTTTCTATGGTTCCTACGGTCTCATGCTCCAAAAATCTAGATGTTCAGTCGTGGGCTCTCTGCCTTGTAAAAGCCCACTCCTCAGGACTTGTCTATACTCTTTCTGTAATCACTTAGTTACTCTAGATGACGTTGTCTTGGCCTCCAGCAAAACTGTGAGGAACCTTGGAGTCCTATTTGATGAGGATTTGTCCTTTAGCCACCATATAAAGCAAATCTCCAGAACTGCCTTCTTTCATCTCCGTAATATTAATACAATCAGGAAAATCCTTCCCCAACGTGACGCAGAAAAACTCATTCATGCGTTTGTTACTTCTAGGCTAGATTATTGTAATTCCTTGTTATTAGGATGTCTAAATTACTCATTAAAAACCCTGCAGCTGATCCAAAATGCTGCAGCAAGAGTACTGACGGGATTTAGCAAGAGAGATCATATTTCTTCAGTTTTAGCTTCTCTTCACTGGCTTCCTGTGAAATCAAGAATAGAATTTAAAATTCTCTTGATGACTTACGAAGCCCTACATGACCAGGCTCCATCATATCTTAGAGATCTTATAGAACCATATAATCCTAGCAGAGCACTTCTCTCTCAGTACGCTGGTCTACTTGTGGTTCCTGGAGTTTCCAGAAGTAGAATGGGAGGCGGAGCCTTCAGTTTTCAGGCTCCTCCCCTGTGGAACCAGCTCCCAGTTTGTGTTGGAGGGGCAGGAACCCTCTCTAGCTTTAAGATTAGACTCAAAACGTTACTTTTTAATGAAGCCTATAGTTAGGGCTGACTCAGGTAGACCTGAACCAACCCTTAGTTATGCTGTTATAGGCCGAGGCTGCTGGGGGACCTTGTTACATGCTGAGCTTCTTTTCTTTCCTCCTACTCTTTAACTGACTCATACCTCACCATCTTTTTCTCTCCCACAGCTTTTTCTTATTGTCTGTTGTCTCCATTCAGTTCCCTCGCTCGCGTAGTTTCTGTTCTTTCTTTTACAGATGTCCCGTCATGGAGCTGCGTGTCTCTGCCCTGCGCTTGTCGTCTCCACCAACAGTTATTCTCTTCTATCTCTATGCTGTCCTTTTCTCTCTCTGCTCTCCTCTCACCCCAACCGATGGAGGCAGATGGCTCCGCCCACCTCTGAGCCTGGTTCTGTCGGAGGTTTCTTCCTGTTAAAGGGAGTTTTCCTTCCCTCTGTTGGAGGTTTTTCTCCCTTAAAGAGGAGTTTTTCCCCTCCTAGCTTATGTGGGAATTGTTGAGTTGTTGAATTGTTGAATTGTTGGGTTTCTCTGTATAATATTGTAAAGTCTTGCTGTAAGGACTTTAATGTGTTAAGTGCCATGAAATAACCTGTGTTGTGATTTGGCGCTATATAAATAAAGTTGAATTGAACTGAATTGAATTATACAATAGAGATATTTTGGTAAAAACAAAATTTCCCTGTACGTTTTGGGTTCTCATCCACACGCAAGCAGCATTTTAGGTCAATATGATTATTTTTTAATCACCTACTCAAGTGCAGATTGTAAAAATGCATCACACCTCAATTCAAACATGCCAATTGTTGCTTTGTGTAATGAGCATAAGCCTGAAACAGAAAATAATGATGTCTGATGCGTGTATGTTTCTTTACGTCTGGTTACCATTAGCAAATACAATTTTACAACTTGACTAAAAATGAATAAATAATTCGCTACTTTTGGTTTTGAGTCACTGCCACCAAAATGAAACTGAGCTCACTGCACATGTTCAGAATGTTCTTCTCTGGTATTTGACATTTTTGTCGACTTTATTTCCACCTACTGGCTCAGCGTGCTTGTAGTCACTTTTGTGTTCTTGTGATTTCAGAGATATTTTCTTTTGTGAAGGTCGGGTGGACAGAATATCTCTCAGAATATCTCCATGTCAGAGCTGATATAACAGCACAAGTTACTCTATTAGACTTTAGAAAACTCCTCAGAGCCACTAAAAACATCAATTTTTGTCACGGGATAAGTCGTGCCTCCTGTGAGGAGTAACTTCATCTGCATGTGTGAAATATCTCTATTAACACTCGCTAACAAAGCAACTGCAAAGTATTTCCAACAATTATTTCAGTGGTTTGACAACTGGGCTGAGTGAAGCACTAATTATCTCTGACAGATAGCGGGTGATGTTATATCACCTTGTGACATCGTCCTGAGGGAGCATACTGTAGACCGTCATCACGTCCAGAGCATCAGCATGCTGCCAGCCGGTCTTCAGAAACCTCTCCTTCTACAACATATCGCATTATATTGTTTAGAACAAAGTAAACAATGTAACATCAAAATATTTTCAAAAAACAACCAGCGACACAGTATCTTGTGTCTACAGATTAACTCTAGCGCAGGACACCTTTAAACCCTTATTCCATTTTTGTTTTGTTTAACTTGTCAGATAAGAAAGCACAGCCCGCTGCTCAGATCTGCAGCTTGAAGACTTGAACTGCTGTGTTGGTCAGGACCAAACATTGAGCGAGGAGCTGGAGGTTACCTGAGAGTCCAGAGACTGGCAGGCCTCCACTCCTGCCAGGGTGCACTGGCGGCGCTGCAGGTTCTCGACCATCACATGGCCGAACCGATCACTCATGTTCACCTGGAAGACACGGACACAGCCGACTAAGCGAAGCTTTGTGTTGTTGCCTTGAGAAAAGCTACAGTACTACTCAGATGAAACACACATGTGCTACGTTTAGCCAATCAAATACCTTCCCTGGTACATATTAACAGCGTTGAAGCCACTCTTATCAACCAACTGCATTTACAATGGGAAATACTTAAGTGGTAAATAGCCTGCAACTGACTACTATTCGGAAAAAATACAAAAGAGCCTAATTTGTCATGACTGTGTGTTTATCTGAATACCTGAATAGTCTGCCTGAGAATCTCAGGGACTTCACTTCCGTGGGCATTTTTAAAAGAAAACTTTCAACATTTCTTTTTAGCTTTTAGCTGGGTTTTGTGGTTTCATTTTGTTTTGCAATTGCATTTTATTTTTTACTTTCTGTTGTATTTTTAAGTTTTGTGTCTGTGAAGCACTTTGGGATACATTGTTGCATGAAAGGTGCCATAGAAAAAAAAAAAAAAAAAGTGATCCGCAACGGTCACACAATATAATACAAAATCCAGATACGTCTCTGAGTTGTAACATCGATAACCGAAGACAACAGCTGTGTTCTTCTGCTGTATCAGGATCATTTGCTTTGTTTACCTGTTCGTAGTTGATGAACATGGCGGTGTGAAAGGTTTCTGCTGCCCAGTGAACCAGGTTGGAAGACTGGGATGGCGTCATGTAGACCAGCACACACTCTGACAGGAGCAATGTGGGTAATCTGGGGGTGACAGCAGCACATACGACCACAAAAATAACTAGAAAGCAGTGCGTGAGATGTCTACCGAGGCAAAACAAAGCTCTAAATATGGTATTTTAACATGATCTGTGAGCATGAAAGTAATAAAGTGGTAAAAAGGTTTGTCAGTCAGCACAGCGGGAAAGAGAGAAACCGTTCCCAAGTTTTTTAATGTTGAAAGGTTTTGAGATATATCAACAGACAGTCAGAAATATAGAGTGGTCTTAACGCTATGCTCTTAAAGGTTCAGTGAATCAGTGGATTTAGGAGAATCTATCGGTGCAAATGAAATATAAAATTCAGGTTTTTACTAGCTCATATTTACCTCGTTACAACTGTTGTGTTTTCACTAACTGTGAATGAGCCATAGGGAGCAGAAGAGGACCCGCTAAACACCATAGTGTCTCCTACACACTTGGAAGGAGAGGTTGAGGAGCTGGTTGTAAGCTGCAACCTCCCCCACTAGATGTCACCAAATCCTCCATACTGCTCCCGTAAGACTATACAAATAATTAAAGGCTTTTGTGTTGTTGAGCAGAACTTTTTTTTTTTTTCCTGCAAAATAGAGTCTCCTTTACAATCACATGGATTAAACATACATTAAGGTTAAAGAATGTGAGTTAGAAGCCAGCCTGAACTGTGCTCAACAAGAAAACATCCCCTCATACAAAATATGAATATAAAATATAACAAAAATAAAAGGAGGCCGTAAAAAGTTTGTCTCCTACAGCTTCACAAAGACCTACATTCATGGCAGGTAATTTGAATCTCAACCTCCAGATGGGTCAAATATGCTGCTCACATGTCGTGCTACCACCTCATTGAATTAGCATGTTTAATAAAACTATGAGGGTTTCGAGCCTGCAGGAGGTTTAGTGTTTGATATTTAAAACATACACTGTGGGTGTGGCCATTGAAGCCATTCTGGCGGTGTGTCAGAGAGACTCTGTTATCTTGAGCTGCTTACTGCGAGAAAACAGAGATAAGCTTCAATTGTGGCATTTTTACAGATGTGCTGGGAAAACAAACGGCAGCTGAGAAGGAGCAGTAAAAGGGGACTGACTCGCTTAAAAAAAAAACAATGCTGCTTTCAGGTTAACTTCCACCTCCTATAGAAACTCAGTAGTTTAGCGGGACAACGATGTATATCACATACTCGGGGTTAAGCTGGAACTTTTTCAGCTTTTCATCTAAATTGGAGACGTCTCTGAGGTCCGCTCCGATGATGCAGTACCGATCCGAGTCGAGGCTGTGGGCATCTGAGGAAACATAAACGCACACATTTAGAAAGAGTTTGTAATGCTGAATGAAAAAAATGTCTGTGTTATGACCCACTGATATATCATGTGGAGATCAAAAGTGACTGCAATGTCTGTTGAGTACCGAGCAGTAAGGAGTCTGTGGAGTGGGTTTCGATGATGGGTTTGGACAGAGGTGGTTTTGTCCTAGTCAAAGAAAATAACACCATTAAAAGTCATATAAAAACAGCATGTCTACAATAAAGCTATGCTACAGTCAGGTCTTTTATACTACCAGTACATATCTTATGTTCCACAATTTCTAACATGTCATATTTATAGATCTAAATCATATTGATTACATCTTATGCAGCCAAGTTTCATTGTATATTACAAACATATTAAGATAACATAAATACAGTGGTAGTTTTTTTCCAGTTCTTCTGAACAACAGCTGTAAATATTGAGATGTTTTTTTTAACAAAAGGCTCTGGCTCCCCCTACAGTCCACTGCTCTACATTACAGTCCCAAAGCCAGAAGGCAATAAACACATTATGCACTTGCAATGCTTAATGTCCTTGCTTGTAGTGGTAGTTATATTTTAAAAGTCAAGTTAACACTCCAAAATCTACCAGATCCTTTAATCTGTATGAAGGACTTGTTGCCACTCCGCTCGATCAATCAATGGTACGTCAGTGGATTTAAAACTAAAATAAAATTGAATTACTTACTTAATATTGTGTATTTTCCTGGCCACAACTGTTGGAAAGTCAACTTCAAAGAACTTTCGTGGCATGATGTTTTCATCCTGTAACACACACACACACACACACACACACACACACACAATGACTCAACATTTGTGACTTGTGATTATTTTGAAGATAGATTTACGTTATTTGAACGCAGTATAATCAAATAGGGCCGATGTACGTGAATCCCACATCAGCAAGCTGCAAACCTTTAGTCTCCAAAATGTTGTGTCCAATCCGGCACCCAGGTTTATTATTTGACAGTCACACTCTGTTTTCCTTATAAACGCATCAAGCAGATGGTTCATCCCTTGAACACGGGCGTAGTAACCTGTCAAACCACAGAAGTAGATTGAAAGATAAGTTAATAAACACACACATCAGGGCAACAAAAAGCGAAGACTTTGCTGTTTAAAACCACATTTTAAAGTAAGATAAATAAAACTTTGAGATATTATTATTGCTTTTGAAGCACTCGCTACAGAAAGTGCTCACAATATTTACAGATGATCCTGTGACTTATAAATACACAATATATGGTTCGTCTCGTTGGGTTGAATAGGTGCTGTTGAATGAGGTAGAAGAGAGAGAAAGCTTTAAAGAGGAGCCTTCATTACATGCCTCTGTTGATTTCAGGAGCCTTCCGCTCTCCTACAGATCTCACAAAGTACTGGATATAGGGGTCCTTCCAGTAGCCTTTACTAGTCGCAAACCTAAAAAAAAATACACAGATTATGAATTGGATGAGGATGTGTCATACTTTTATAGTGCTTTGCTATTCAATGTGTTTATATTAACAAAGTAGTCGCTGAACTATTAAGTGGTATAACTGATCCTACTATAAAAAAAATAAAATAAGACCCAGCTTCATAGTTGTGTGCAGTTTTCTGCTACGTTTCTGCTTTATCTGGTGGATAATGTAAGGTCTCACTAACAGTCTAATTATGAACCTGTACACTACCTGCCAACTTGATTTGTCTTGATTCTGTTCGACTTGTTTTGATTCTGTCCGATGTTTTGCAGCACTTAAGTCAAATCTGGTTGTGCAGAAATAAAGCCAAATAAGCCATATACAAATAAAAAAAACCTTACTTGACTTCAAATTGTGAAATTGCTGAAAGCCAAAGGAGAAGATGTGGACAGCACAAACTAGCAACCAAAAAAAATATGAGCAAACGGGGGAAAATTTGGGAATTGGAGGTGGTTTTGGAGCATAATTACAAACCCATATCTGACGTGGATGTAAGTCCACGTTGTCTAAATTCATTTGATGCACGTCCTCGCCTTATGTTACCGCGACACGATGCAATTAAAACCATACGATTGTAACATTAAACGACTAATGACTGCATATATTTCTTTCTTTTTTTTGCATACCTTTTGCATGTGGTCGCATCGTCACACGTCGCCCTCACTGCTTCATCTGCAGTATCCGAGTCTGTGAAGGGATGATGAGCTGCCATTAATGTTCCTTGTCCCGACGCGGTGAAGCCAACATTAAACCTGTCGTCCACTTGCTTCACTCCGGCCGGCTAATATGACAGGTGGGTTTATTTAACGACACGTGGAGGAGGAAGGACAAAACCGTGAGCATAGTCGAGTTGCGGAAATCTTTGTGGAAAAAAAAATAAGGAAACTGCGAGTTAGAAGGAAATAAGGAGTGCGCAACGACGGGAGAATATTTCGCAGGCTAAAAACAAAAACGCTCGGAGAAAGAAATGTTTGGACAATCCAAAAAAAAACGGAAGCACAGCGCGAGTACTTCCGGGTCGTTTCGTTTTCAGGTTAAAAGTATTCTAAATATTCTTATTTTGCACAGTTGTGGAAAGAAACAGAGTATGCTGCGTTTATGTACAATCTCTAACTATTTGCACTTTACTTGAGTATTTCCATTTGATGCTACTTTATACTTCCACCACATTTCAGAAGGAAATATTGTACTTTATACCCACTACATTTATTTTTTTTAGCTTCACAACGGATAATATAACAAGCTTTTCAAATACAACACGTTGTTAAAGATTAAACCAGTGGTTTCCACACATAGCAGTAACATGCTGCCTACATACTGATGCATCTGTAGGCCTATTAATAATCGAATGATGTCATATAGCCTATAATAATATCAGTCAGGGGGACCTAACCAGTACTTTTACTTCAATACTTTAATTATGCTACTAATACTTATATAAGTTTACATGAGAAGGATTTTTCATGCAGGACTTTTACTTGTAATGGATTATTTTTATATTGCTGTGTTGGTACTTTTGCTGATAAGTAAAGGTTCTGGGTACTTCTTTCGCCACCGCACAGGAATAAAATAAACCTACAGCTAAATACAAAGAGCTAAAGAATCTCAACAGTTGTTTATTTCACAACATTTCCGTCTTAATCTTATGCATAATGCACCTTCCCTTTGGCAATGTTTACACTTGGACTGGTTGAATTTTAATCTGAAATAGAGAAATATTGTCACCGAATCTGCCAAACCCTACAGACAGAGCTTGTAAAATAAAAATGTATCCAGAAGCCTGCTTTGGTCATTTTGGTTTTGGGATGGATTTCATATTAGAGCATCATTTGTCCCTCTGGCAGCCTCTGTTTGTAGGTAATCTCAGCCAAATTCAGAATATGAAAAAAGCAGATAAAGTGATTCTGCTGATTTTTCAGAAATCAGCTTAACCAGTGAAAGAAGCACCTGGATAAGCACCAACCGAAAGCCAGCTGCTCTATCCGATTATCGTGAAGGACAAAGACAATATGGGTCATAACAGTGAAACAGAGAGTGAGAGAAGAGATTAAACACAGAACAATAACAGGACAGCTATCTAGTCCCACGTGAAATATGGAACTCTGAGCCGCTCTGACACATTTCTATGCAAACCTTCGTAGAAATCCTGCAACGATGAAGGCAACCTCATTGAGGACACCTCATGTCACTTAGATAATCAAGTTTGTGAAATCTTTAGAGTGCATTTGAATTCCTCTGAGAATTTGCCACGCACAGAAAATTACATTACAAATGGAGAAAACTTGTCCTACTTGTGGGGAAAAAAAACTAATTAAAAATCCTTTAGAGGTCCACAGGAGAATAATCAGTTGCAAAGCCTGCGGCAGTGTTTTGTTACATCTCAGATCAAAGCGACCACCATCAGGTGCATGGTTGTTCACAACAAGGTGCACAGCAGCAAGGACTGACACAAAGAGCTCAATGGCCTAAATTTGTACTTGCACTTGCAAAGGAAGAAAATGTGCAGCTGTGACTTCGACATCAAAGATGCTCATGTTATATTCCAAGTGATCCAAATAACTGAGCTGACAACCACCTGAATTGCATATTCTTCATTTTAGATCTACAGCTTCGATCTCACAAAAGCATAATGCATTTGGCTGCTGACAGAAGCCTCTCTTAGCCATCTCACTGGTGTCTGTTACTTAAGCTGAATGGCACTAAGAGAGAATGTAATGTAATGCCTCTTTTATTGACTCGCAGAAAAAAGGATGTGGGCTCGATTCCGAGACTTGGTGTTAATACTTCCTGTAAAATGTATGTCATCCCTATACTCTCATTGTCTAACTTCAAAGAGGAACTTCACTTCAAGTATACTTTGTATGTTTGGATTTTACATAAAACTTCACAACATTTAAAATATTGAAATTATAGGTCCCCAGTAACCAAATAGAGCTGTAGTACATCTTAATCACCTTCAAACTGTACAGTTTATGCTCAAACTACACATTGTAAAAAATTTTCTACCACAGTTGGATCATGTCCCTGAAATGTTGAGTGTTACACCATTTGATCAGCAAAAGGCATGAACATAAAAAGCAGGAAATATGTTCCCCGTCAGTCATCGCAAATGTGTGCAAAAATCAGAAAGTTAAATATCATATTGCTGACTTGTTGGGCAACTGTCAAATTAAATTAGAATCAGGTTTATTGCAAAGTTTTCAAATAAAAGGAATTTGTCTTTGCATGACGATCAGAAAGTAGAAAATAATAAAAAACAAAAACAAGTATCTATACAAACTGTAAAATATTCAACAATGACATTTTATGATTTAGGATAGGTAAAATACAGACTATGTGAAGAGAGCTGTAATATAACGCCACAGATATTGGCTGGGAAAGTGGAAATGTTCACATATAAACATTATGTTGAGTATAGACAGTAGATGTAATGTACTAATGTATTAATACAAAGACTACACATAATTGCTTTTACAGTGGGTACGGAAAGTATTCAGACCCCTTTAAATTTTTCACTCTTTGTTTCATTGCAGCCATTTGCTAAAATCAAAAAAGTTCATTTTATTTCTCATTAATGTACACTCAGCACCCCATCTTGACAGAAAAAAACAGAAATGTAAAAATTTGTGCAAATTTATTAAAAAAGAAAAACTGAAATATCACATGGTCATAAGTATTCAGACCCTTTGCTGTGACACCTATATTTAACTCACATGCTGTCCATTTCTTCTGATCCTCCTTGAGATGGTTCTACTCCTTCATTGGAGTCCAGCTGTGTTTAATTAAACTGATTGGACTTGATTAGGAAAGGCACACACCTGTCTATATAAGACCTTACAGCTCACAGTGCATGTCAGAGCAAATGAGAATCATGAGGTCGAAGGAACTGTCCAAGGAGCTCAGAGACAGACTTGTGGCAAGGCACAGATCTGGCCAAGGTTACAAAATAATTTCTGCAGCACTCAAGGTTCCTAAGAGCACAGCGGCCTCCATAATCCTTAAATGGAAGAAGTTTGGGACGGCCAGAACTCTTCCTAGACCTGGCCGTCCAGCCAAACTGAGCAATCGTGGGAGAAGAGCCTTGGTGAGAGAGGTAAAGAAGAACCCAAAGATCACTGTGGCTGAGCTCCAGAGATGCAGTAGGGAGATGGGAGAAAGTTCCACTAAGTCAACTATCACTGCAGCCCTCCACCAGTCGGGGCTTTATGGCAGAGTGGCCCGACGGAAGCCTCTCCTCAGTGCAAGACATATGAAAGCCCGCATAGAGTTTGCCAAAAAACACATGAAGGACTCCCAGACTATGAGAAATAAGATTCTCTGGTCTGATGAGACCAAGATTGAACTTTTTGGCGTTAATTCTAAGCGGTATGTGTGGAGAAAACCAGGCACTGCTCATCACCTGCCCAATACAATCCCAACAGTGAAACATGGTGGTGGCAGCATCATGCTATGGGGGTGTTTTTCAGCTGCAGGGACAGGACGACCGGTTGCAATTGAAGGAAAGATGAATGCGGCCAAGTACAGAGATATCCTGGAAGAAAACCTCTTCCAGAGTGCTCTGGACCTCAGACTGGGCCGAAGGTTCACCTTCCAACAAGACAATGACCCTAAGCACACAGCTAAAATAACAAAAGAGTGGCTTCAGAACAACTCTGTGACCATTCTTGACTGGCCCAGCCAGAGCCCTGACCTAAACCCAATTGAGCATCTCTGGAGAGACCTGAAAATGGCTGTCCACCAACATTCACCATCCAACCTGACGGAACTGGAGAGGATCTGCAAGGAAGAATGGCAGAGGATCCCCAAATCCAGGTGTGAAAAGCTTGTTGCATCATTCCCAAGAAGACTCATGGCTGTACTAGCTCAAAAGGGTGCTTCTACTCAAGACTGAGCAAAGGGTCTGAATACTTATGACCATGTGATATTTCAGTTTTTCTTTTTTAATACATTTGCACAAATTTCTACATTTCTGTTTTTTTCTGTCAAGATGGGGTGCTGAGTGTACATTAATGAGAAATAAAATGAACTTTTTTGATTTTAGAAAATGGCTGCAATGAAACAAAGAGTGAAAAATTTAAAGGGATCTGAATACTTTCCGTACCCACTGTATGTAACGTGGCGTGTTAGATGCGATGAGTTCACAGATGTTCAAGATATGATTATAGATTTCACATTAATAGCCAAAGTTTGGTGTCTATAAGTAAGATAGGTTAGAGATACAATAGGTTGAGTTAAAGAAGCACTTGTGACTTACTATACAGCCTATATTGTCCTTATTCATCTTATTACATGATGGTTGTTTTTGCTTTGCAAAATTAGAGTTCATGGCAGGTTTTATGGTATAAAAAAACAAACAACGCCAAGGCCAGTTTATTTATATAGCACATTTCAACAACAAGGCAATTCAAAGTGCTTCACATAAAACCATTAAAAGCATCAAAACATAAGGCAAAAGAAAAGGACATTTAAGAACAGTGATTAAAACATTAAAAACAGTCATTAAAACATTAAGTAAGCTAAAGATAGAATACAAGTTACAGTGCAGTTTAAGAAATAAAATACAGTAGTAAAATGTGGAAACGCAATAAATGAATCAACATCCTTAAATCTGGTTCAGTGAAAGGCAGCAGCAAACAGAAAAGTCTTCAATCTTCCAGATATGTGGGGCATAAAAACTGAACGCTTCTCCATGTTTAGTGCTGACTCCGGGGACAGAAAGGAGACCCGTCCCAGACGACCTGAGGGGCCGGGAGGGTTCATAAGGTCGCAGCAGATCACAAATGTCTTTTGGTCCTAAACCATTCAGTGCTTTATAAACCAGCAGCAGGATTTTAAAGTGGATGTTCGACAGGAAGCCAGTGTAAAGACATCAGAACTGGAGTGAATGTGATCCAAACAAACAAACAAACAAACAAACAAACTCATTCATTCCGTATGTTGCTCAGATTATTTAAAGTATTTCATCCCGTAAGAGTACTACTAATACGGGTGTAAAAAATAAAAATAAAAAAATAAAAATAGCCTGCTTCGGGTTCATTTGAGTGAAGTATCTTCTTTTTTGAGTGCGGTGTGCGAGCGGGGCTCCGCAGCCTGCGTCCAGGGGGAGGTGGTGCTGCTCGGCCGACGCTCCAACGTGACTTCCTGCGCGCTCTCCGACTGTGCGTGCTCGGCAGTGGCAGAGGAGCGCTGCTGCCGCCGCTGCTGTGCACTCGGCTCGCTGCTCCGCAAAGCGGCCGACGGGATTACCCAGCTCCGTCACGGTTAGCTCGCCGGGCTAACGGTCAAGATCGCAACCGAAGGGGAGCCATGCAAAGCCGCCGGAGCCAGTGAACGGTTTTTTTTTTTTTTTTGTCGGGGCTCTCACTTCGGGGACTTTAATGTGCGTAAATGTAGAAAAAAACAAAAACAAGGAGGATCGCGGATCATGCCGTCGCCCCCAGCGGAAACTTTCCTCTAGGATTTCCACTTGGGAAAGGCTAGCTTCAGGGGCTAGCGAGGCTCCAAACTATTTTTAACTGGCTTTGGGCTCCATGGCTCTCGCTTGTTTTTCCCTGTCGTAGCGACAGCTTGGAAAATTGGCCGCGAGAACTTCCATGACAAACCAAAGCCCCGGTTTTGACGCGTAACTTCGGACGACTAGACCGGCCAAGGACCGACCATGAAGAAGCAGTTCAATCGGATGAAGCAGCTCGCCAATCAAACTGTTGGCAGGCAAGTACTGAAGTGTGCGATGTTTACTGACGTGAAGCTCATTATCTAACCAGAAAACACACTTTCTTTTGGTCTGTCTGACCTGATTTCCAATGCCAGTGGATGTAACTTAACTTTTAACCATTCACTACGCCATTAACCCACTTTCTTGCAGTTACAGCTGGGAAATGTCGCAGGGAAAAGGAAAGGAAAAATCACATGAGCTAACACCAATCTAATCAGTGGAGGGTGTGTTGACCAGGAGGTCTTTTCATGAATGAATCATGTTTTTAAAGGCTGACAACCAAACTTTTAGGACATGAGACTCCTCAGACTCTTAATGGAAGTTGAATTGGGATACATACTTTAAAAAAAAATTTTTTTTAATTATAAATGGTGATGCAGAGGAGGATTTCCATCTTGTCCACTGTAGAGTTATTGAATGTGCAGTCTGAACTGTGCAAGTTTCCAAACTACCCAAATATAATAGGATGATAAAACACTCAGAATTTAAAGCCAATAACTGATCCTTAATAATGACACCATACTGCTGCGTCCCGGGGCAGGAGTCTAGTCTGTAGCCGGTCCTAAATAACCCCGGGGCAGCTGAGTTCAGACATCATCTTAAGGGGACAAGATGAGAGTGAGACGGGACTAATGTGCTAAAGCAGAGGATGAGCTATAGTTATATATACTGCGCACCACAGACAGGTTCAAGTTGTGTGCAGGTAAAGTAGCAGGGAGAGTCTGTCCATCTGTGAAACACAAGACCCCAACCAGACATCAAACTTCAAGCACATGAAATAGATTGTGTTACAGTGATGGAAGTATCATATCACACATCTGAACTCAAAGCATGCGTCAGTTTCTCGGTTGATAGGATCCACTTTTAGAAAAAAGGGTGTGAGCCCTAACTGTGTGAATGTGTTTTGCTGTGTGTTGACATGCCAGCTTGTGCCATTATGCTGTTATGTGATGACACACAGCGTCCCAATGTGACTGGATAGTTAAAGCAATGTTGGCTTCAGCACGGCCCTCTGAGAACACGAGGGTGAGACAGGTAAAGGTAGCCTACTTTTCATTGTGGGAGGTTGTTCTCATGATCATTACATGCATGTGTTTGACACCTCAGGCAGATTCTCAGATGAGTCTAGTGCTGGGTGGTTCCATAGATAGTTACTCGCAGGATGGGAAAAATAGTTATTTTCCTCTTCAAATAGGAAATATCAGAAAATAGTGAAAAATGCTCATTAAACTTGATATGACACCTTCACATTTATTTGTTTTGTCTGACTAACAGTCCAAAAAACAACTCTGTTTTGTTCAAGATGTTGATGGAAGCTGCTGAAAGAAATATAGATTTTAACTGTAGTTGTGCTGTCTTGCTTTTGTGGGCTAACAGAGCAGTACCATACATTACTCAAGTTACAACTAATTGCTATTACTATTATGACAATTTCCATTTGGAAGGCTTGTAGTGCTGTTTGTTGAAGTACCAGACTGCACCTGTGATGTGCATGAGTGCACAGAGGCGTGTGCACTTTAAAGTTGTGGTTCTTTGTTTATATACAATAGTCAATAATGTAATAGATATTTTAATCTCTTCAATCTGATAAAGTCAACAATATAATCCTGCTATTTTCGATTTTTGAGTGACTCATCTCAAGCGATTGTCCGATTTTTTTTTCTGTCACAACACGGTCCTGCAAATATTTAAAAAGAAAAGCCTTGTTAAGAACTGAAGGGTTTCTGTCCACTGAAATGCTTTAATCTGAGACATACAGGAAGTGTTGAGTTTGTATCAACACATACTGCAGTAACCTGAACAGGGCAAACGGTAGCGGATCAAAATGAAACTTTGAGTTGAGTTAATCAAACTATACATCTTAAATGTCCATTGACCACTTAATTTGTTTTTATTGCCGCTCTTATATGACATACACACTTTAGAGATGATTGGATCTTCAAGCGCTACATTTAAAAAAAAAAAAAAAAGAATTTCAACCAGATCAAGAGAACTGTGAACATTTTCCTTCCTCACTTGGAGAAAAGAGAATTGTCAGAGTGTAGTTCCCATGCGCTCCAGCAGCAGTACACCTATGGCAAAAAGGGTGAGAATTACCAGAAGCTCCATGGTACAATATATGCGATTTTAAACATTTGCAACATGCTGAGTATTGGGACAACATAGTGCGTTAAGATACAATTTGTTAACCTTTTTCCATCGCAAATTGTATTCTGAAAAGAAAAATTTGTCAATATCAGTTTAATCTGACTGAAAGTTTTAGTCTGTTCTTCTTGCGTCAAGCATTTTTATGGCAGCGACATGTGACTGTCAAGTAGACAGTCTGACGACACTGTCAGCAACACGTACCTGACAAAATTAATCTATTCATATATATAATAAAATATTAATAGTTGGTGTCCATGTGTCGATACATTATTGACATTCAAAATATCACGATCCCTCCACCCTTATATTGCCATACATTGAATCATAACCCCTGTTCTATGATATCGTATTTCCATATTCTTGCCAATACACAGTCCTAGTTTGCAGCTTGGTTTAAGTTGCACCAGACAGACTAATTGCCATGTTGCCGTCCATTCAGTGTTTTTTTTTTTTTTATGGCAACACTATCACCGAGCTCCACAGAGAGAATCTGCTCCAGCAGTGTTTGAGCAGCCAAAACTCAAGACCAGAAGAAGCAGGGCAGCTGGAAAACTCATAATTTGCTCACAGCAGTAAATTAGACCTGGAGGGAGAGTGATGCAGAAAACAGACATTTGCATGTATAAGTGTACGTGCAGTAGCCGCATTTGTATGCACAAGTAGGGTCGATCCCTCGTGCACTCGTATACATGCCCATCTGAATGAGTGATCTATGAGTGGTTGGGTCTAGGGCAGACCATCCTCTGCTTTGTCCATTAAGCCCTTGGCTGCTTGTGTATCTGCAAAAAGTTTGGAGTGCAAAAGGCCCTCTCCGCTGCCCCGTGGGTTCCTGTGATTGTGCGAAGGCAGAACACTGTGTCCAGCAAGCAGCCGCTCTGAGGAAATCTCCCCTTCTTCATCTGCAAACAGGAAGTTGCCTCCCAGAGACATGCTCATGCTTTTCGAGAAAAGAGAGAAAGAGAAAGAGAGAGCTGGGAAAATGGATGTAGAGAGGGAAACTGAGGTGCATGGAAAAAACCAGCACGTGATTCATGCCAGTGAACATGGCTTGTAGGATATTTATCTCTTTGGGGAAGGTTACTCTGGTTTGCTGTCGATGAATTCTCTGGGCTTGTGTCTATCCATGTTTACGGTAGGTTCATGTGATCAGATAGTAGTACCGTCAAAGGAAATGACATGAATGGGTTATCACCCCTACCAGGTAGATCAGAGATTTACACTCCACGGATGATTAAGAATTTTCTGTTATTTGTGTGATGATGACATCACCTCTTTGTCAGGAAATCAGCCCTTGATAAGTTTTTCGCTGGCTGAGGCAAGAATTGAATTATTGACTCGCATTGTGTGGTTCACTCAAAGGCCTGTGCACAGAAGCTGTCAATAAGGGGCAGCTCAAAGTCAAAGGGTTTTGTAAAGTGAAGGCCTTCTATCTGTGAGACCTGAGACATGCACAGATAAACCAAAATTATCCATATTGTGATCGCGATAATGAATGCAATTAAAGTAATCTCTGCAGTGTATGCGGGAGCTTGCAATTTAGCAAAATCCCTGCAATTTTTCTACAAAAAAGGTCAACAGAAGCTCTACTGAAAGTAAAACGGCATAAAGTAACCGTTTTAAAGAAAACTCGCTTTATTAACAAAAATAATAAGAAGCCTTTTGCAGCTCTTATTTCGACAGCAGATGTAGCTTTTGTATTCTGTTACAGTCACAGACTATTTTGCAAAGCTACGTTTAAGCACCATCATTCTCTAAGTTCAAAAAATAAATAAAAAAAAGATTACAACTAAAATATTTTTGTGATGTGCAGCATGCTTGTTATCAAAGGAAGTAATTATACTAATAATATATGTAATATTACTCTTTATCAGGTAGTGCTTAAAATGTCAAATTTTTTCCCTTGACTTGCAATTTTTTCTAACAAAAAGGACTAATTCACCCCAAACATCCTTTTCTATGTTGTGTCCTGCAAAACAAAGTTCTCGTATCGGTCAACATTTATGCAAATTCTGACACATCTGTGATCAATGCCAATATATTGGTCAGGATGTAGTTTTCATTATGGCCTGTTTTCTTCCCTAATAATGTATCTGCATTACAAACAGCAAACAGCAGTCATATGTAATCCTTTTTGATGCCATAACTGACAACAGAGCAGCTTGTTGCATGCAGATCCATTGTATTTGAAGGGGCTCGAGTTGAAACACACGCGTTTCTCCACGGGAACAATCAAATGTCACTGCTGCATCAACATGGATAGGTGAGCCTGGGCGTTCCCCACCATGAAGAATGAGGTGTGTCAGCTGGGACGGAAATGAAACGGGAAAATAGCTACAGAGAATGTGCTTTTAATCATGATAATTACTTTTTGTCTCAGTTATAGAAAATGACTTTGTGCTGCTGGGTGATCTTGATTTGTCAGACTTTATTTGGTTTAAAAGCAAAGTATCCTCAAGTGAAAAACGATGAGTTTTTGGAAATTCATATGAACATTTAATTTTTTTTTTTTTCCGACATTTTGGAGAAGAAATGAGTGAAAATAGTCATTAGTTGCAGCCCTAAACAGAGCCATACACTTAACTATTATTCAATTATTAAAACATTTGGCTACAAATATTAGTGAGGAAGGAAGCACATGTTCATTTAATCTTGATCTATCTTTGTAACACCCCTATGTTATGTTCTCTCCTGCCCAGGTCTAATGTTAGCTCACCTAATCAGCCACATTAGGTAGTTTGTAGGGACTGAATGACTCAATTGTTGCTCCAGCTTCTTTCATCTGGCTCCAGTATCTATTACCTTGTGCCTTAAGCTGCCAACTGTTGCAGCCGTAGGAGGTCGACCCTCCCTGCTCCTCAGCTCGCTGATTGTGTTGAGTGGCTGGTAACAGCCGCTCTATTGTGCCTGTGGCTTCAGTATTCACTTACTCCCTTTCCACTTTCATAGTAGATCACCATGGTTACCATTCTGAGCTAGTGGGCTCGTCTGTGCAGCGAGGATCTCTCGTTGTGAAGAAGTCACATGCAGCGCACAGTTGACACACTTTCTCCAAAAGGCTGCTGCTTCAGTGAGGCACGATGGGGTCAGCTTTTTTTTTTTTTTTTTTGCTGTGGGTCAGCTGATGCCGGCAAAACAATTGTTGTTCTGTTTGTTGTTTGTCCTCTGACCAGACAGCGTACAGACTTTTTTTTGGCCTCTGTGACAGAGCTTTTTAAGGTTGGTTACACAAGCGGTGCTTTAGTAAGAGCTCCTAATGTGAGCGTCTTCATGTGTGCGCGGATCATTCAATTATGATCAGGTTAGAGTAATATTTGCAGGTCATGTAAACCCGTCTCATTACATTACATTACATTTCATTTAGCTGACGCTTTTATCCAAAGCGACTTACAATAAGTGCATTTCAACCATCTCCAGGCTTTCGTGTTCACATTATCATCCATAAGCAGAACTCAATGAAGAGCGTCGGGCTACCAGTCAGGTTTCTGTATTACTCTTGACATGTTTGAAGTTTAGTCTGGTTTTCTTTGCTGTTGTGATTTGATTTAGCTCGTGAGCCATAGAAGTCATTAAGTGGACCAGATGTAAAGTGCTGTGTTTCAACAGCATGGGTGCTGTTTGTGCATTCACAGCAAAACAATCTTTTTAAGTGCATGTGTTCATATATATTGCAATTGCAATAATTGACACAACATGCATCTTGCATTTTTGCTAAATTCCCATAATTTCTCTGCAATAAAGGTTTTCAGTAGAAGTTCTGAAGGCATGGCGTAAAGTAAGCCTTTCCAAAAACAATTTTCCTTATGAATAAAAATGACCTCTCACCATCAAAACAAACCACATGCTGTTTGACTGAGTATAAAAAAACAGTAAAACAGAAGGTGACAGGGTTTATGGGAAATGTGGTCTTATCATACCATAAAGTGAAAAGCTTTTAAAGCACTTGTGTTTACAGTAGAAACACTGTCTCTAAAGCTGTGTCACTCTTTCTTTTAAATCTTTTAAAAAACTTTGAGCTCATGTTTTTTTAAGTTCAGAAAATAAAAATAAGTTGTGAACCAACTCTTTCTGTGATGTAGAGTATTCTTATTATCATCGGAAGTGATTAGGTATGACTCCTTATTAGGTCATAGGTAAAACAAGTGTAATTTATTCACATTCACATATTTATACAAAATTGCCTATTACTGTAATTTTTCTGCTAAAAAAAAATCACCTAAAACTGAAATCCTGAAAGGGACTGTTCCAAATTACCAAATTTTCTGGTTACATTCTGTTTGCATTTAACCTTTATTATTCTACAAATATGCCCTACATAATACCAAATAATCCCTTCAGACATTAAATCAACTAGCAAACAAAGAAAATCAAGCTATTTGTGTGATTACAAACACATTTAATGACAAGATTGCACAACTGTCTGATCTGCAGGGGTATATTTATAATAGAAAAAGTCTACATGATGAATAAACTTTTTTTTTGTTTTTTTTGTTTTTTTATGACCAGGACCACACAGAGAGCTCCTCACCATGTAAACGACACCAGAACATGGTTTCTATACTTTGTGTGTCCCATTTAAATGTTTGTGTGGCTCCTGTGTTTTCCACAACGATCTGGAAGTCTTGTCTGTAGGTTTCTGCGGGTTGTAAGATGTGTGACCTCACCAGCTCGGCTATGGCTCTCCTCCAGACAAAATCTTTCCGTTCATCTCAAACCTTCTAGATTATTCTGATGTGGAACATTTTGAGAGTCATGTTTTTTTTTCTTTCTTTCAACCCCCAAACCCCTAAAATCTCCCTATTTGTATTTCTTTCCTTCTGACCCCCAAACTGTGATCCCTTCTCTCTGTCAGTCTCTCTGTTTCTGCCTGCCTCTGTTGTAATTGGAAGCAGCTGTGAGAAGGTTACTACAGTTCATAGAGAGCAGTTTTTGGAGGAGGGCCCAGGCTTCGTTTTGGAGCTCCAATTACCCAAAATGCAGGCAACTGTCTGCAGGTCCCTTCAATTAGAGGACTGAACTCTCACTTGGAAAAGTTTGCACATTAGTTAGGCTCAACAATACCTGCAGTTTAATTCTGTAGCAGTAAAGAGACAATATTACTGGAGGTGTGTTCATTAGCCCTATTTTTTAGCTAGTATTATGTAGGGCATCAACTAACGATTATATTTGGAATAATCTATCGAATATTTTCTTGATTTATTGACTAGCTGTTTGGTCTTTAAAATGGTGTAACATGTCGACCAGTGTTTCCTAAAGCTATAAGGTGCAGCCTAAAATGTCTTGTTTAGTCTTGACCAACAGCCCACAACCAAAAATATATTCAGTTTATTATCATGGTGGACAAAAAGAACCAGAAAATATTCACATTTAAGAAGCTGGAATCAGAGAATTTTTTTCTTTTTTTCTTTTAAAAAAGGCTCAAATAAATGAAATGTAAAAATGTTTGCCAATTATGTTACTGTCATTCAACTAATTGATTAGTTAACTTATGATTGCAGCTTTAGTATTGCGTAATTCCTATTGCAGCAGTTCGATTTCATGCCTTCATCTGCTTAAATCACAGTCATGTATTGGGCCATCCTCAGAAATCCTCCAATGAACTTCCTAAAATACAGCTCGCATGCATCAAATGTTGGTGGAGTACACTTGTATTTGCCTCATGATATACTGTAACACCAGTACCTGAAAGAAATTCACACAGTACTACATACCAGGCATCGGTAGTTAAAGTCCCAGCACTGAGCCTGACTGCACTCATCGACCGTCTGACGGAAGCCACCAGCCCGTGTGAAGGTGTTGACCAAGCTGAGCCGGTGTTTCCCAGCCTTCTCCCTTTAAGTGACTCTAATCTGCCTGACCTCTTCAAGTCCAACTATTAGTTTCCCATTAATAGGCTCAGGCGGAGCAGGGCTGTATGGCTGTGCACCGAGAGCACAAAAGCTGCAGCTTAAGGAAATCAAAGCTGAGGGAAGTTGAGCGAACAGAAAAAAACACATCTTCTCTGCGATTCAATCTGCTCTGAGCTAATTTAGCTATTTCCACAGTGCAGTTTTAAGTAATGCAAAAAAATGGTATATGGGGTCCTCATGTAGATGTAACAGTGATGTCAGGATACGAACCTGTGACTTGCCTGCAAACTAAAGAGACCCGCCCACTTCAGAAACATTCCCACGGATGTCCAGGACACCCTTTTAATTGTCAGGCTAAGCACTGAAACCAGTTCTTCGACAGTACTATTAATGGTCTGGCAGATATTTGTACAGTGACTGCACGGTGTGTCGAAATGCTCAGCTGCTATCGTTGTCTGTCAGCGCTAATCTGTGTACTCTCTGTTGTCTTTTCTCACCCACAGAGCAGAGAAAACAGAAGTCCTGAGCGATGACCTTCTGCAGGTAAATCATTCATCAGAATCTGTCCGGCTCTTGACGTGGCTGCAGTTTCTCCCCTCTGAATGAAGTCTGTTTGTATTTACATGACTGTGCAGTTAAATGGTTGAAGGAGGATTACTGTTTCCACAATAAGCAATCAGAAAGACTTTAAAAATGATTGTATCCTGAATACAGCACTTCATCATAGTGACTGCTAGAAAAAGATGGACACAAAAACAATTTTGTCTCATGATAAATATTAAATAGAAGACAAACCCTCTGTTTATCTCATGTCTGCCTTGTGTGGTTTTATAAACACAGTGTTGTAGAACATTCATATGTCATAATTGGTGCTAATCTCTCTTGTAAATCCTGTTTATGTTTGTGTAATTGTGCTACCAGCGCATGATATTTTAATAACGTTAGGTTAGGTAGTTACTTTATTAATCCCCGAGGGGAAATCTTTTTTTTTTTTTATTTCCCTTATCAGCCTAGACGGTTGTTTCATTCTATTAAGTAAAAAACAAAAAAAACCAATTTTGATGCAGTTGTATTCATAATTTGCTGCTCGGATGTTTACTGTCCATATGGACCAGTGTTATTTTAAAGCAGAATTTGTACATGTCAGAAATGTAGCACAACATGAAAGTGCTCTGTTTATATAAATATAAAAAGGCAATGGAACTAATTTGTCCCTGAAAGCCATGAATAATCAGGATAAATAATTGTGATCTCGATATTGATCAATTTCTAATTCTAATGATCATTTTGGCCGTAATTGTGCAGCACTGATGGAAACTAAAGAATAGTTGATATCACTTCTAATCTCCTCTTCTCTGACTGAAGACTGTGCACACATTTGGCCTCGTCAGGTTCGACAAGCTTGACGTAGGTCAGTGTGTCTGTGGGTGTATCCATACAGCTCCATGTGTGCATGTGAGAGCTGCCCGTGCAGAGATTTCCCCCGGTGGAAACCATCTCCGGCCCCTGAGGCCGTCTGAAGCAGACAGCAGGTGGGGTCGGGACAAAATACTGTCTGCTCAGCAAAGACATTCCAGAGATGAAGATTGTCTTTGTGTGTGAACGGGAGACGTTATAAATGTTCAAACAAACTCAGCGACCTTTGCATCACTCCTCGAGAACAGACACAATGTCCAACACCCTCTTTTCTTGTTATTCCTCTCACCACCCCAGATGGTACGTAAACAAACAGCGGCGACAGAGCTGATAATACATTCCTGTCTCAGATGAGAGGTGTGAAAAAGAAATGAGCCTTATATGGGCAAAAACCACACTTGATTGACAGCTAGAACATTGAAGTTTCATTTAAAGCCAGCGAATGCAAGAGGACGGGTGAAGAGTGGTGACTAACTGCTCGGGGGGGGCTTTCTTTTGAAGAGAGGATGCAATATTTTGTTTGACAATTGACTTTGCCTGTTCCTCAAAGACACAACTGTTCTGCCTCTGTCTCGAAATCAGCTGTTGTGTCTCCTTGGGCTGTGTGTCTCACTTCATGGGAACATTGCTATCTGATGAAGGAAAAGGGAGTGAGTCACTGGAAGATACAAATCACTCGACCTCTTTGTTCCTAAGATGGCCGCTTCACTTCTTGTCTCAAAACATAAATTCTGAAGACATTTGATTTAATTTGTGTTGTGCATACTTTTTCTCGGTCTCCCACTAATTTTTCTACAATATTTGGTGATACCGCATCATTTCCAAGAATGGTTTTAATGCCCACTATATCTGCTACGCCAACAGATGCTTGGTTTTTGGCAGTTAGGCCCATTTCTCTAGTGACATTAATGGAGATATTAATAACACTCAAGCTTTATTTGCCATCGTTGATAGGCTAACAAATCCCCTTTTGCAGTCACCCTCTGGCTTCCTGTCAGCTAAAAAAATGTAAGGAGTTTGCATACTTTTTCCATCAAACAAAAAAAAAAAAGAAGACAGAGACATTATGACCACACCCTGAATGAAAAATGTTTTTTTTATTTCTTATGTCTAATTTGACTGCAATTAATAACAAATTTCTTTACAGTGCAGTCGTTTCATCAAGAATATTTCTACCATCTTGCTACAAGCTTTCTAAACAGTGTTCTTAGCTCTTTGGCAGTGGATTAGTTGCTTATTGTAAATGGCTTATTTTCTCTGGCATCTTTCCAGCCTCACTAAAACCTGTGGTTGTCAGTCCTCTCCTGGAAAAGAGAAAGCTGGATAGTTCAATACTCATCAACTATACAGGTCTCTTCACAAGCGAGATTATTAAGAAAGTAGGTTTTAATCAAATCAATAATTTCTTCCAGAAGACACATTCTCGATGGTTTTTAATCAGTTTTCCGCTCATATCACAACACTGAAACTGCTTTCACAAAGATTTCAAATGGCGTTGGCCTGAATAATGATTTGGGGAGTCTTAACAGCATTGTGCAGCACTGGATACAGTGGATCATAAATTACTTCTAGATAGACTAGAAAACTGAGGTTGAGCTTTCGGGAACGGTCGTGGTGAAACGGCTTTTAGCCACTATGCTCCCTTTGGATCTTAGATATGCCCCAAATGTGGCCATTTTTAAAACTAAATTTAAAAATTGTTAATTTATCCATTGCTTTTAATTACTCTGTTTTTATGCTGCCGTTATCTATTCTGAAAATTTGGGTTTAGACATCTGTACTTTTATACAAATACAATTTAACAGAACATTTTTATTTATTTGATTTTATACTTTTATCTTTGAAATCATTTTCTTATCTTTTGCCTGTAAAGCACTTTGAAGAACGTCTCTGGATGATGATGTGGTATATAAATATACTTGCACTTTAAGAATTGAAAGCGAGTGTAAAAAGTGACCATTGGAAGTACCATCTGAGATTATCTTTGAGTTTCAGATATGCTTAGGTCATCATTTCCGTATCAGCTGCTGTGCAAACTAACTACGAGTTCAGTTGACCAGTGGGTCTTTGTTGACAATCTTGTCATTTGATCCTTTTTTAAAAAAAATTTTTTTTACCTCAGATCTGAGTCCTTGGCCTGTATTTAGCTTATTCCTAGCCCCTTCATCTGAATCCCTTCTTCCATATGGTCCTCCAAGGTGGCAAAGAGCCGCCCAGCATTATTGTGCCAGCTGTCCATTCCTTGCTGCTCCTCTGCTTACAGTAGCAACTCCTCCACATGGAGGTGCCACAGAAACTCTCCAGAAACATCATGATGTCTGCCTGCACACTCCCTTCTAGCTGAGTGTAATAACAGAAAGCATTTATAAGGTAGCAGCCAGCTGTTTGAATACTTCTGTCACACATCACATCCCTAATGCAAACAAAGAATATCTTGTTTGCCATCAGTAGCTCGCTGACTAATTCCACCCGTAATGCGTCATGTCATGTTATTTTTTAGGCCTTGTCCAGACATGTTAACATCCTTTCTCTTAGAAACCAATAAACAAACACAGCCACCCTGTCTTTTTTCTCCCTGTCTGCCCCACTTATTTTTGGGAATCCTCTGCCTGTGACGAGTCATGGGATTGACCAAGTATTGACCTCATCACGTAGCTGGAGGAGGAAAAACACACCCTGCTGCCTTTCAGCTCTTTTTAGTTCTCGGGTCGCCCACTCCTAAGTGTGTTGTATTCTTTGAGTGTCTAACCCCATTTAGTTACAATGAAAGGAAGATGAATACAGCTAATGTTTCCCATACACCCACACAAAAACTCAGGCCCTCCTCGAGCACAGGGAGGGGAATCCCCCTGAATGTTTTTTTTGTGCCAGGTACTCTCTGGGCTGAGTCTGAGCAGCGTTACCAAGCCGACAACCTGTGGATGCATGTGTGTGTGTGTGTGTGTGTGTGTGTGTGTGCTTGGTAAGTTTGTATTTAACCCAGCTGTTTTGGGAATGCTGGGGGCCACCATGGGTCAGGAATGACGTAAGAATGTGAGAACAGAGGGAGGGGCGGATATCTGCTGTGGAATTCCTGAGTTTTGACTCCGTTCTGTTTTTGGAACACTATTGTCTGCTGTTCCGTTGATCCTCCCTCAGCATTCGTCTCCTTCCATTTCTGCATAAGTTTCCCTCCTAACCTCAGTCTTCCCACTTATATTTGGAACATTGTTTGTCCCAACTCATAAGTGCATGTTTGTCACTTTGGGGCCGTTATAGACGCCTGCTTTCTCCCTTCGGTTGTGTGTTTTCTTTTTCTTAAAACAGAAGACACACCTGGTCTGTTTGGAACTGGAATTACACGCAAGCTGCTTTTGATTTTCTCCCAAGTGCTGCCAACCTTAAAGCAGTTCCTCGCAGCGTCAGACGGGGTCGGCCAGACTTTTAGGCAGACTTGGACAGTAACGACCATCTCTGCTATTCACGGCTTCGTGACAGTCAGCCTAATGTTGACACTGACTGTTTCAGACACCTGGCGTGACGAGGACAGTGAATGGTCGCCCTGCAGAGCTTCAGTCGGCCTCTGTCCTTACGCCTGAATAGCTGCGACTTCAATCAATGACAGTATTCTATCTCGTCAGCCCTAAAAGCACAGAGTGGATCTGTGTAGTCAGGCTAGTAGACAGGAGAAAGCCTGTGTAGTCAAAAAGGCCCTTTTTTGTTTTTTTGAACACCCTCGCTCTCTGTCGCAGCTCAGCGTTGCCATGAAGACACTTCCGATGAGTCATGTGTTTCAAAGATAACATTCCAGCTTCGTTCCCCGGGGACCAGGCTTATTAATCGTGCTTGACCTTTGACCCCTGAGTCCCAAAAGGCCGCTACAAATCAAATGTCTGCACGGAACCGGACCACGTAAGCCATCGACAGTGCAGACACACTGTTGTGTTGCTTTATGGAGACAAATTAATGGTGTTTTCCTGTTGGGCTTTTTTTAAAATTGAAATCAATCTCTAAAATCGAATTCTAAACCTTGAAACAGACTAAACACGGGCTGTGTACTGCGGTAGAGAAGCTCTTGCATTGTGCTCTCAGTTGGCATGTAACATGAAAAGATTTGCTGAAAATGTTCTCTTGCTTGTCATGTTTTGTGCACAGATCGAAAGACGCATGGAGCTGGTGCGCGTGGTGTCCCACAACACACACAAAAGGATGGTGTCATGCCTACAGGGACACATTGGCGCAGATGCAGAGAAGAGACATGTAAGATGTCAGGTTTTTCAGAATAAAACCTTTGATGCAGCTTAAGTTTCCCTGTAAAAACAAACTAAATTAATCAATCGTTCCAGGATGTGTAATAAACTTGATTTTTAATGTCACCACACACACACACAAAGGTCAAGTTCTCACTGCTTATAATATAAATGGATTAAAAGTGTCCACGGTAGAACGTACAGTCTATGATTTCTCTTTTGTTTTTTTTTCTACCCTACACCACCCAAAAAATGCACCACAGTCCGTACCGCGCCTCTATACAGGAAATGGTCAGGTAAAAAAAACACTTATTCCACCTCGCTGGTCCTCAGCACCACTCGCTCCATTTCCTCATTTCCAGTATCTGTCATCTTGATTCACGCCGCATGACATTTTCACCCGTCTGGGATTCTCTGGATTAAAAACAGGATGTTGAGCGTACATCAGTGTTTTTGCACCAGTATAAACTGTGAAAGTGTTGTCACTTGATAGATGTCTCACTTCCCTAGTTCGTATCTTAAATCCCGTTTACTGTCTGTGTTTTCCTCCTGTGCTTGGAAAGCTCTCTTCCTCTTTCTGACTGAGTTTACTGGTGACCTGCTCAATGGAAAGCCCTTCATGAAGTTTCCATTGACTTTTACATGAAACACTGTAGTTTCTGTTTAGAATCGGGGTACTTTCTGTGCACCTGCATGAGTTGAAGTAGATCTAATCACTGTCTGCATCTGTTCCTCCACCACAGAAAAAGCTTCCTCTCACAGCACTGTCCCAGGCGATGGTGGAAGGCGGGAACCAGCTGGGGGAAGACTCCTTGATAGGGTGAGTTTGTGATTGATTGACACACCAGACACCCAATCGCCCCTCCCTGTCAACTGTTGCTATATGGAGCAGATGCACCCCGGAGAGTGTGAAATATGAGGCCGTGCATTCAGGGCGAGTAAAGCGGCTCAGTTTGGTTTTTGTGTGTCTGTAACTTGCAGTTGTCACATGAGGATCAGATCAGTCACTGTGACTGAGACAAATACAGAAACAGGACCAGTCAGTTCGTAGTTGAGGATCTAGAAAGTGAATGTGTCCAGATCCACACTTCAGCCATGTGTGTGTCTGGGGAAAAAAAAAGGGAAGGGAAAGAACGGCAGTTGGTCTACTTGCACATACATTGCCTACACTATAGTACTTTTTGTATATCAAGGCTTGGAGGTTTTATTGTTAGAAGAACTTTGGCCCAAAACCCCCGAAGATCAACTGTCACTAGGCCACACTGAGCTCCCGGCTTCAGGCAGCTGGAAATGATGACATCACATTGACCTGGTTTTGCTCTCGGCTATTGATTGTGGACATATTTAGAGTTGGTAGCAGAGCTTTTCATCCTTCTGTGTTTTTATGTAAATCATATCTTGGCAAGAAGATGTGTGATTACACTTCTCACCTCATAGTGCCGATATGATAACGAGGCATGAGCATGACTGTGTTTTGATTTTAACACCCGGTTCTCTCCCTTTGTGCTGATGTACGTGTGTCAACAGGAAGATGATGGAGGTGTGCGGAGAGGCGGAGAATCGTCTGGCATCAGAACTGATGCAACACGAGCTGCAGATCGAGAAGGACGTTCTGGATCCACTCAGCCAGCTAGCAGAGGTCAGAAACCATACGACATCTGGACACAACAGCAGCTGAGCAGAAGCTAACTATATATATATATATATATATATATATATATATATATATATATAGGTATATATATGTGTAGAATTAGCTTTGTTTGGTCTGAAAATAGTAGTTAACTTTATTTTTTTAATCTTGTTTCCCAGTTTCAAATGAACTACAGCTTTTGAGTAAACATGCCAGATGACATTTGTTTGCAGTCTGCTCATTTCGATGTTTTACCATCATGATTTACCATCAGCTGCAGGACTGGGTACCAGACTTCAATACTTTCACGGCACCAACCCAAAGAGCAGCAGCAACGCCTGTCAGGTCTGTTTCATTGATGTACCTCCTCAGGCTGACTCAGCACGGTGTGTTTTTGATTACTCCTGTAGGTGGACATCCCCAACATCCTGAAGCAGAGGAAACAGCTGGCCAAATTAGTGCTGGACTATGATTCTGCCAGAGCGAGGTTTGTCATTCTGTCTGAACATGTTCAACCTGAAGTTTTACTGCTTGTAACACTGGAACTGCTAACACAGTAGTATACTTTACACAGATAAAAAAACTAAAAAAAACAACTGTTACACTGTTCACTTATGAATTTCAAATGGTGTGTCTCTGATATACTAATTGATCTCCATGTCCATGTTTTTCCTTCTCTTTCCAAACTCAGATGGTTGCAGGCAACCAAGTCAATAATCTCAGGAACAAACACTCAAGCACTGACGGCCAAAGCTGACCTGCTGAAGGAGGAGATGGATGAGGCCATGAACAAAGTGGAGCTTTGCAAGGTAACCGGCATGAATACACGGCTTCGTTTTGGTCTTCCTTTTCAAATTCATAGCGGGGTACATCACCAGTCATATACTATCAGGATTTTATTGCGGCAATGTCCTTGAGGAACCTTTGCAAGGCCGTGACGTCAGTGGAGATAAAAGTTGGTGGATGTCATTATATGCACATGATAAATTTTTAATCGTTGAAGATTGTATTTAATGTTCTTGGACTCAGACTGGTAGAAGACCTCGGCTGTGTCCTGAATGATTGGGCAGGCTGAAGGTCATCTATGGTCCTGGTAATCTGTGTTAAAGAAACTGGAAACAGGCCCGGCCAGAACATGAAACTGGGAAGAGAACCGTCACAGCTACGACTGGACGGTCTTGGTGACTTGGGCCCTCTGAGCCAGTTTGCTGATGCACACAAATGACTGAAAAAGCCCCGTCAGCTTTGTGCGTGTGTGTTTGCATCTAATGAACTGAGTCACTGCTGAGCTTTAGTGTGTGTTGCGGCTGCACGATGTGTTTTTCTATGCAGGAAGTGCACAGCTTTGTGCTTCCCGTTCACCAGTTCTCCCTCTCAGACCTGCCAACAGCAGGATGATTTATCAAGTAAAGCTTAGCTGACCATTAACTCCACCTGAAATGTCCTTCAATTTGATGAATGACATTGTGTTGTCGAGAGGAAGACATTTTCTCAGGGGCTAAATCTACCCTTCCTCTTTTTTATTGTCTTATTATTATTCAATGTTCTTGGGTAAAGCACAAAGTTTCTTCATATAGTAAATAGTATAAAGATTAACTTCCTCTTTTCATTCAACAGGATCAACTTGCTGCAGACATGTACAGTTTTTTCTCTAAAGAAGGCGACTATGCCCACTACTTCATAACGGTGAGTGATGTGTGTCGACAAGCCAGAGAAATGTTTTTTAGCCAGAGTTTCTGTGGGAACGTTCACAGCTGCAGAGTAACTGGGGAACAGAGACTTGGCCAGCCTTTGTATTTACTTTGCTGTCATGTGCTTCACTGCTTGTCTCATTCCACTTGCATGTCTCTCTCCGTTTCTGCAGCTCTTAGAAGCTCAGGCCGATTACCACAGAAAGTCTCTCACTGTTCTGGAGAGCGTCTTGCCGACCATCCAGGCTCAGCAAGGTATAATACATGCAAACACACACACGCGTTTAACACAAAACAGTACAGCGTTGTTAAAGGAAGACACACAAGAAGGCACTGTCTGATCCATAATATGTGACCGTTTTACTTGGAGTCAGGGGTCTCCAACCAGTAGCCCGCGACCCGGTTCTGATTAGATCGCGGAAGGTTCGAACAATATGCAGTGCTTCCCATACATAGACTTGCTTGGGTGATCCATTTCATAATTTTTTACGTCACTGTTGAGCGAGTGTCTGTCACTGAATGACTGAGAGATTAAAGTTAAACTGCAGTTCGACTGAGTGCCGTGACTTTTCAAATTAAAAGCCCCCCAATTTCACACAAGTTTTGACCTTGACTGTAACCTGTGTTTCTTTCAGGAGGGGCGGGAGGTCCCAATCGAAGGCTAAACACAGGATTTTCTTTGTTAAATCTAATATTATAACGCTTCATTTGATACTTTTCAAACCAGTTTGCCCACACAAGCATTGCGTACACTGCAGCAGACATTTTGGGAACGTCTTTGTTCCCCAATTGAAAACATAAAGAAATACATACAGGAAAAAAAGCATGCACATGCTGTTGAATTTAAGCTGCTGTGATAAAAAAAATGTTTGTGAAGAGTGTCAATTTGTCATTGTTCACATAAAAGAAGCTTATTCAGCTGGTTTGGGTAGAGCTCAGCTATCTTAATAAATGTAACTAAACATGAGTAGCTCTCTGACAATTTCTTTTTTTTTTTAAAAGTAGCCCTCAGAGGAAAAAAAGTTTGGAGATCACTTTACTTGGAGAACGCAGCCCCTCGTTTACTTTGGTCCCTGTGTTTTTTTGGTGTCCCTCTAAAAGACCATTTCACCTTAGACTCTGGAGACGTTTGCTCATAGAAGTCCTGACAAGTAGTTGGAAGGAGGAGAAGCAGTTTTCATTCACTTCTCCAGCGGGCCAAACCCACTGCTGTACCATTCAGTCACATCCCTCTGCTCTGGTTTTCTAACTTATAAAGTAATACTTAAAGGCCACAAATATGGCCCACATATTAGAGAATAGTCTTTTATTTTCACATCTTTACTCTCCAAAAATAATCTATTTTCCCATTGTACAAACATAATGTCACGTCTTGCTCTGCTTTCTTTAGCTGTCTCTGGTTCAAGGAACTCTTTTTTTTTTTTTTTTTTTTCTGCACTAAACACATGTGGTGTAAACCAGACAAGCCTGGTCTCCCAGCATGTGGTGATGACTCACCAACTCCACACACACACACACACACACACACACACACACACACACACACCACACACCCACACCACACACCCACACATATCACAGCCACCTGGGTTTTGCACCCACCCCCCAAACACACAGACACACAGACACACACACACACTTCTCTGCCTCCCTCTTCACTTGCACATGAACTCACACACACAAACAAATGTACTCATAAATACAGAGAGATGGCTGAATAGTCACTCCTGCTGGCTGCGAGCATGTGGTTATTATTTGGCGGCACCCTGTGAGGAGGACTGGTAAAAAAAAGTGGCCCGAGGGAAAGCTGTTGACCCAGAAATCTGCCATCCAAACCAGCAACAGGCCTCACTCGCACCGAATCCTTTTTTTTTTTTTTTTTTTTTTCCTCTTTTCTTATTGCATATCACTGTAACAGACAAATAATCTGCAACAGCTCCGTTACAACACTTGTTTTCCGTCTCTTCTTGCTACACTCTAGTATCTCTCTCTTTCTTCGCCATTAATTGCTCTCTTTGCTTTCAGATTCATGGATGGAAAAGCCTGCGTTTGGCACGGGGCTGGATGACCACCTGAAAAGGAGTGGAAGGGAGATCGCGCTGCCAATCGAGGCCTGCATCATGATGCTTCTGGAGACTGGCATGAAGGAAGAGGTGAGGGGGTTCAGACAGACACAGAGAGGCTGGCAGGGAGGGAAATCCTACATGGTGATTGTACCGTACAGATAGAAAGGTGGAGGCGTTGAAATCCTGTGAGTGAAACTGAATTGGTCTGGATCGCCGTCTCCTTCGGTAAGAAGTGCGCAGTAAGACACTGAGGTAAAAGTTCAGTGTCTTGGTTGCTTCATGTTACTGTCACGTGATGGTTGGGAGCCGCATGGCCTCTACAAATATTGTGAATTTAATGCCGGAGCAAGAACGAAGCCTACAATTAAAACATAAAAGTCTGCAGTGGTCATTTACCGACATGCCGTTGCACTCTGCTCACATTGGGGGAGGGTCGCTTTTGTTTACAGCTTAGTAATTTTCGGGGCACAACAGATGTCATATGGTGATCAATGGCGATCGGTTAAAGGCAGCTCCAATAGTTTCAAAATTAACACGATGCAGCACCTGAAAACAATCCCCAACTGCCCAGCACTAAAATCTAATGTACGAAAGTTAGCAAACTTAAGGATGAGATATTTCTACCAGAAGGTGATGGAGACCAAAACAGAGCTCAAAGCAAAGTCAGTATTGGATGAGGTGGTCAAAGGCATAACTTGGTTAATGTCAAGATCTGATTTTCAGCTTTTCTAGGTTTTTGCACCCCTTAGCCAAAACCCAATATATATACGACTTAAAAAAAAATCTGTGTATAAGATTGAGTGTTTTAAAGCTGACATTTATGTCAGCAGTTCATCACTTGTTTGCTTTACTGACTTTGCTTGTGTTTGCCTTGCGTAAAGCATTGAAGTAGAAGAAGTACTAGCGTATCTCATTAGAAATCACTTGGAGCAGTGGTTGCAATTAGCAGCTCCACTGTTCACTGACGTGATTAAAAGAAGCTTTAAATGGATTGCTCTTATGAACGACTTAAAATTCAAAGAGATGGGCAGATAAACAAACTGTACATGGACATGCCGTTCCAGAAAACACGTCGCCTGTGTTACGGTACATTGATGATTTATGATATGTTTGTGATGTCTCTTCTCTGAAACAAATTTAGAATACAATAGACTGTTCTTGTGTCCTGTCCATAAATCACCTCTGTGTGTTCATGCTCGTGCAAAAGAAACAAAAGAAGAGGTAGAGAAGAGTGCAAGTGTTAACTGCAGAGCTCTGTATTTGTTGCCCTATTCATGGCCTGCCGAGTCCAGTTAGTGTCATTATGGTGTGAAGATGGCCTTTGTTTATGTGTCAAAGTAAATAGCTCGCTGTGCTGTGACTGCTGGGTGTGTTTGTTTGCCCGCTTTAAGGTTTCATTATGTGCAGCTGGCAGAGAGAGTTTATGTCGTGCATTCATACAGAGTCGATCTGTAATTGAGTGTGAGGCGAGTGTGTTGTTGTTGTTGTTTGCTGGGGATGTTACCGTGGTTCATTTGTGTGTGTGTGTGTGTGCATGTGTGTGTGTGTGTGTGTCAGGGTCTGTTCAGAATTGCAGCAGGGGCATCCAAACTAAAGAAGCTCAAGGCGGCGCTCGACTGCTCCACTTCCCAACTGGAGGAGTTCTACTCGGACCCCCATGCTGTCGCCGGTACGTCTCGAACCAGAGACATTTTATGTTTTCTTTATTTTTTGGTATTAAACTCGGACCAAAAATCAAGAGCAAGTAAAGATCTGTAATTAACATTTGTTTAAAAGTGAGTCATTTCTCAATAATTACAACTGTACCCTTTGATACTTTAATGTCACCAATTGGATTGCTTCGACAGCATCTACCATCAAAAATAGCTTTTCATTTGGTACCAAATTTCGATACCTAGCTTACTATCAGCTTTATAGATCATACCTTTTGCCACGTTTATGCAGGAGTACATCTCATCAGCCTCAGCGAGCCACAGCATTTACCGTATGTAGCATTTACGTGGGTGGGATGCCAACATGGATGCAGTAACCGGAGGCATCTCTGTGCCCCGCTGGCTGGCTAACATCTTCCGATAGCATGTGAGACGTTTAGGGGACATCTGTAAATTGTAGTTTCAGAAAACAATATGGATTACACACTTCCCCTCTAAATCACATGAAAACTTACTGTATTGTGTAATCTCATTTTCCTTAAATGGATTTTTATTAAACTGGTAGAAAAGAAAGTATTTCAGGAACTGATATCACACATTTTTGAACAATACCTAACCCTAATTTCAACATTCGTAATTGTAACTGAACCATTTAAATTAAATAACAAAACTGGAAAATTGTCTTAAGAATGAGAAATATCTGCGTGTGTGGTTTCAGGAGCACTGAAGTCGTACCTGAGGGAACTCCCTGAACCTCTAATGAGCTACCAGCTTTACGATGAATGGATCCAGGCGTCCAGGCAAGCCCCCTAATATTTTCACTGGAAATGAAATGTACCAGAAATGGATCTATCACTGTACAGCAGTGGAAGAGGACAGAATAACATATTTAGGCCACTTAGCCATCTGGAGACCGGGCTAATAACATGCTCTGCTTTCAATTATCTATTGTTTTCCATCGTTGTAGTGTGTCGGACCCAGACAAACGGCTCCAGGCCCTCTGGGTTGTGTGTGATCAACTACCAAAGAACAACAAAACCAACTTGAGGTTTGTATTTAAAGAGACCAGTTTGAATTTCCTCTGTTGAAAGAGACTGTTTCTAACACCTCTGCTCACCATGTTTTCATGCAGGTATCTGGTGAAGTTTTTAGCCAAACTGGCTCAGGACAGCGAAGTGAACAAGATGACTCCGAGCAACATCGCCATCGTCCTGGGACCCAATCTGCTCTGGGCCAAGACTGAAGGGTGAGAGAGGATTGGGAGGGAGGGGGAGATAATACAGATAGAGAAGAAGAAAGGATCTACAGTGTTTTTGTCAGTCATATTTAAAATAAGGGATCCTCGTTTGAAGATGGTGAAATTCTCCAAATGAGAGACTGTTATTTGAGCTTATTTCGGTCTGCCTCTCATTATGTCGGGAAGCATCTAATTTTTGCTCATCTGTTTACGCATGCCCAGGAGTCTGGCTGAGATGGCTGCAGCTACCTCTTTGCACGTGGTGGCCATTGTGGAGCCCATCATCCAGCATGCTGACTGGTTCTTTCCTGAGGGTAGGTTCTGGGTCGTCAGTCCGACCTTCTCTCCCTTCTTTCCAGCCAAGTAGTCCTATTGTACACACGGGGGGGGGCTCATGCTTAAAGCAGCTGATATTAGCTGCCTGGTAGGACAAAAAAAAATCATTTGTAATCGGGCTTCCAAGATTAGAATCACTTCCGTGCCTATCCAGCATCAAACTGACTGTTTGTGCTTTAGAGGTTGGTTTGAAGGTTACAACAGAAAAACAGACGGCATATATTCCCCTTAATTTAGCTCGTGTTGTGTTAAACACACATGAAGCGAGTACATATGAAGAAGTAGACCAAACTATAACTCCAATTCACAAATATTTGGACCAAAAGAGGCCGTTTCCAAGATATTTTACAATAATTTGATTTGTTATGGGCAAGAAAGCTGTTAGAGTGATTCTTTATCCCAAAACTCTGCGCTCTTAATTTCTGTACATTTATCTTGGGCTGCAGATTCCACCTCGCTGCGGTCCAAACATTTAGCATTTTTCACAGTTTGTCAGGCAGCTGCTCTCCTTTTGTCTCCCATAAGTCCCTTTGTCTCAGACAGAGATGATGATAGGTTGCTTTAACTGACCATCTCTGGTGCACATACAGAGAGGCATGATGGGACAGTGAGAGCTCTCACCTCACAATAATAAAGGCCCTCGGTTAATTACTGACTGGTTCTGTTGGGAACTCCTTTCTCTCTAAACAGCCACTCTCAGGTGGATTTGCTTCTCTTAAGTGCCCATTAGGAGGATTTGAAGTTTCTCCTGTGCGATGTGCTGGTGACCTGACATGCTGAAGGTGTTTGCCACCTTGTTATCTACTGCGTAGACCTGGTAATAGAGACAGGATATCCTTGTAAGAGCACAGATATTGAATGAATGAATGAATGGTGTCTATGCCAGTCAGGAACAAAGGGACTGTCTAATGAAGCTCAATATGACTCTCTGTCAAGACTTCCCGCGTTGTTTTATGATGTCAGGCTTCCCAGTACGTGTTGGCACTCTGGTCGTCAACATCTGCCTCCTCTTACCCATAAAGCCTTGTGTTTTGGATGAAGTTAATTTAACAAAAAGCAGGCGATATAATCGCCTCCTTCCTTCTTTGGTGTAAGATTTCTTCCAGTTGTGTTACACAGCTTAACAAGACGATAGACCGTGGTAAAAGTTCCTCTTTCTTCTTCCAGATGTGGAGTTCAACGTGTCCGGCATGTTTGTGATGCCCACACCTGCGTCCAACCACAACAACCACCTAGATTACGACTGCGGCACCATTGAGAGGAAGAGGCCCGGCAGTATGGTGGGACCAGAGAACGATTCAGCGCGCAAAGACAAGTAATCGACCGGGCGTTTCTTAGTATCTTCTTGGAAACCTCTTAGTTACTCAGGTTTTTTTCTGACCAACAACATTCACCACTAACTTCTTACTTCTTTTGAAATAATTGTGTCTTTAATCCAGTTGCTTTTTCTGGTCGCTTTTCGTTTGCTTCTAATAAACTCTGCCCTAAATAATCCTCATAATTTGATTTTTACTGACTTCTCTCTGGGGTTTTTTGCTGATTCTGGTCTAACCGGTGACTTTCTGATCGAAGCTGTGGTGTCTTCTGTTTCTCTCCCTCAATGTCTCCCCCGCTGTCCCCGTGCAGCACCCCTAACAAGCACTCGGACCACAACCTCCGTAGAGGCAGTAACACCTTAGGTAGAAAGCAGCACACCTCACCTGCCTTCCAGCCTCCTTTGCCCCCCGTGGAGGCTCCGGGGCAGCAGGGACACGGGCCCGGGCAGGTCCCCCAGCCCTCGCCTGAGCCCCAGCCACAAGCTCCATCGGGGGGTTCAGGGTTTGACACTACCCAGCATAGCTTGGCGCAGAATCTGGCTGCTCTCGCAGCTGCTCAGCAGCTTCTAGCCCAGCACACTGAGGAGCTCAGGTAAGAGCTGCTTCCCCTGCCTCTGCTGCTGGTGGGGGGAAAAACACGGCATGCCTTCCAGACAGACGTGCATGCTCTTTTGTTTTCAGCGTGTAAACAGATGATGTCAGAGTGATTAGTTTCATAAAGCAGAGGGGATTATTAATGCATGACTCACAGACACCAGCTATTCTCTTGGTCACTTTGTTGTTTCTCTTGCAAAAACCACAAGTTTTCTTACGCCACCACCAGTCGCAGCTTCTTGTCTGAAGTCAGCCCACAGAAATGGCTCAACAATGGCTTCTGTCATTCTGCTAACAGTCACTCTCGTGGGCCTCTCCACTTCCCATCGCTCTGCTTTCCTCCCCAAATCACTCGAATCAGCAGGAACTTTGCACTAACTGGCTCAAACTGCTTTGAAAAGCCTGGACGTTGGTGCCTGTTATGCAAAGACTGAAGGGTGTCTTTGATTTAGTTGGTGAAAGGATGACATTAATTTCCAGACAGATAAGACTATTCAGCGCAGCATTCTTTGGGTCCTACAGTGTCTGCCGGGAAGGTAGATTCAGATGAGACACACAGATTACACACTGGAGGGGAACTGGCTGTTTAAGATAAGGCTGGATCGACAGCTCGAACCTTCACTAAAACCCACTGAGTGCTGCATGCTGTTGCATAAGCAGTATCCAGAGTATCAGACGGCTCGAAGGTCTAAAAGATTTTGTTTTTGTTTTTTTCCATCCTCTCTAAAGCAACCCAAGGCTACGTGACTCGACACAAGCCCCAACCCCTGTGCTCCAGAGGAATGGCTCCGGAGGAGGCGGCCAGGCTGCCGGGCAGCTGGGCTCTGGAACATCCGGGTCTGCATCCATGGGGCCGAGTCCACACATGATGCGCAGAGGTAAGAGTCTTCACTCTCATCTGGTACAAACAGAAATATTTCTATCAAGATTTTCAATCACCCAGCTCATAAGATATCAGCTAACAGCCGGGAAGCATCTCCAAAATAATATATATTTAATGTACTGAAGTCCTAAACATTTCTGTGCACTATATTTCGTTGAAGGTCCCATATTGTATTAATAATTCAGATTTCCATTGCCTTTTAAAATGCTATACCAGGTCTAGATTCTATATAAATACTGTGAAAGTGTCAAAACATACATTCTTCAGAGAAATGCACACAGCCTGCAACGGTTTGTGATGTCACAAACTCACGCTCATGTCATGCCCTCAGCAAGGCCCACTGTCCTGTCTTTTATGTGGAAGAAAACCCAGAGCCATCATTACAGCTCAGACGTATTAAGTTACAAGACAGAAGAAAACCTGTGGTTGGCCTGGAAGTGCGTCATTCAGAAAAGAGTCAGCCAATCAGAAGAGAGGATCATTGAGCTCAATGTGCCTTAAAGACACAGACACAAAACAGTCTGTTAGTAGAGATCCAGAGAGAAGCTTAAAAGAGAAGTAAGACTATATTAAGATGTTTTTTGTACTTAAAAACACAAAAATATCTTCTTAGGAAAGATACAAAACCCCTTAAAATGCGTATAATATAGGAACTTTAAATTAATTCCAGAGTTCTCACATGGAGAACAAGCTTGCAGGGGAACGATTTATCGCTCTATTTATTGATTCACATCTATGTCATTATTGGTTCGAAAGGAAAAGTTTGGCAGTTAGGTGAACGCAGATGTTGGTAGATAGAGCCAAGCCAGCTGTCCTCCTGTTCCCAGTCTTTTAAGCTCAGCTATCTGACTGCCAGCTCCAGCTACGTATTTACCTCTCAGACAAGGCAGCAGTATTTTCTATGGTCTCATGAAACTCTTGGCAAGATGAAAACTGTTGAGCTGTTCTTTTAACCCCCTACAAGATTTACAAGATTTTATTTCAGCTTTTATTGTTGGCTTGAGTTATGGTTTCAGTTTTGTGTACTTTAACCTTCTTCTTTTTTTTCTTTTTTTTTTTTGGTGGTGGGGAGGGGGGATTTCTGGTGATAGTAAGACACTGGGAGCTTTATATGTAGAGCAACATATCTTGGCATGTAAATTTGGACTGCTAGCACATACAGATGGAAGTTTACATGGAAAATGTTTGATCATTATAGCTATTTTTATTCTACAATAACCACAAGTTTTGCCACCAACTTTCAGGTACCAAGAAGCAGGCTCCTGCTCCTCCCAAACCAACCAACCCTCCTCCCAGCCAGCCCTGTAACTCGGTGAACCTCGCCTCCTCCGGCTCCTCCCAGTGTCTCAGCCCCAGCCCCAGGCCCCTGTCCAGCCACTCGCCCACCACCACGCCCACCTCCCCCTCCTCACAGCAGCAGCCGTGTGCGACGCCCAGGCGCCAGTCCAGCAACCAGCCCCCGATCCAGGCGCCCAGCCACCCGCCTCCGGAGCCTCCGACGCCGGCCAGCCCTCCGCCGCCGCACGCGGCGCCGTTCGGCGGGGACCAGCGGAGCGCCGACCCCTCCCCTCCAGGCACCCCGACCCCTCCCGACACCCCTCCGCCCTCCGCCAGCAGCCAGGACGCGGTCGCCCCACTGTCCCCGTCTCCCTACCAGTCGGGCTCCCTCCCTCGACCGCGGCCGGTCCCCAAACCTCGGAACAGACCCAGCATCCCGCCACCGCCGCAACCCTCCGCACTCACCGGTGAGACCAACGGGATCTGCTCCAGCGCTTACAAGACGATGGGTGGGTGTCATTTCTCATTCAGCGCATGTACAATACTGCAACTCACCATCTATTACCTGCTGAATGTTCTCTGTTTCTAACAGTGTTGCCTTGTAATACCTCCGCAGGTTAAAGAAGTTCTTGTGAGAGGTTTGTTGATAACGGACTCTTGTACCTGTAGCACCTGCATTTTGTGTTCGCCTCTTCAGGTCGTATTCACCACCACAGCCGTGTTGTTCTGCCTGCAGCCTCCATCAGATGTCGTTTATCTCGGCGCTAATGCACAACTGTCACCCTGTGTGCCGTGGTTCTTTAGTGAGGGACCCATTTCTGATGTTTCATACTCAAAATTCGACATATTCAACAAAGGAAAAAAAGAAATCAGATTAATATGTTGACGTACAAGCAGGAAACAAATATAAGAAAAAAAAAAAAAACCCTGAATAAACGAAAGGACAAAAGGGGAAATGTTTGAGCGCTTCCATCCACTACTTTTATACAAATATTCAGTGTCTGCATCAGTTGATGGTGCTGAATCTAGTCAGCTGCCATCAAGGAATTTATTTTCTGAAAAGTCTTCTCTTTTCTGACTTCTAGAGTTCATTTCTGTGATGAAACAGACTTAAATCATCCAACCAGAGAGGGGAAACATTAAAACCATGTAGGAGACATGATGGATAATTTGAATTGTTGTTCATTAGTTCACAGAGATCTGAGGTTTTGGTCCACCGCCATTTTTCGTCTCCTCAGAGAGGCGGGAGCTGCAGTGAAACATGCTTCTTTAGTCCCTTCAAAATGTTACTGAGGTTTTTTTTTTTTTTTTTTTAATTATGGCGATCAAAAATGCTTTCTTTTTCAGCAGCTTTTCTCCAAACTTGCAACCCATCTGGAAAAGTTTTCTAAAACTTTTTTGCAGTAAATTTGCAAGGACTGGCAAAAAAAAAAATCAAGGAAGTCGAGGAAAAACATTTTTCTTTTTTAAGTACTTCCTAACAAAGAAAGAGTCACATGAGTCCACTTCGACCAAACACAAAAACATTTTTGCAACATTTTTTGTGTTATTTTCCCATATTTTTGGCCTTCTAGTTAAAATGTTTTGTGGACTAATGTAAAATATGTTGCCTTCTCCTTTAGTTCATCCCGCTGACTGATTGACATTCCTTCTTTGTAACTGTTTTTCTGCTGCTTTACAAACTCCCACCATTGATCATCCAGTACCAAACCTGATTAGTATTAAATATCAGAAATGGGTGTTTTGGCCTTTAGAGGACTCCATACAGCAGATAATATGACAGTCTAGCATCAGAGCTATCATTTCTCATGAGTCATTCACTTCCATTAGCACCCACTGAACTGTAATATGATCGGTGCCACTGTGAGGGTGTCATTGATTCATGCTGAAGGTAAATACCGGGCTCACATGTCACACCTGTCGATTGTTGGGTCAACTTTGTTATTCTTTTCTGAAACGTGAGCTGTTGTGTATTATTTTCTCTCCATGTAAACTGTTATTTATTTGTAAAGCCGGTGTCCCTCCATCGGGCATGTGTGACTCTTGACGTGCATGTTTATATTTTGAACGGCCTCCTCACTGATGCCCATAATCAAAATGTAACATCCACACTCAAAGCTTATCCTCTGTTGCCTGGCAACACACTGGGTTGCAAGTTGGGGATTTCCAGCTCCAGTTCCTGAATAATTACAAAAGGTTTCACTTTACTTCACATGAACCAAACTTTTCACATTTTCCATCCGCTTCCACCTGCTCGTTGCACTGCCGCTCACCGCCACCTGCTGTTCACTCGGCCTCACTGCGCCCGTCGCCGCTCCGCTCCTTGCTGCTGGAAAATATTCCCCAGTTTGAGTGGATGGCAACAGCTTGAAGTGTTTTCATACAGCAGGATGAAGCTGCATATGTTTGTGATTATGGCCATTGTTCATGTGATGTGGGCATGAGTAGTGTATTTATCTTGTTGGGGTGTTTATGGGATGTTTTGTGAGAACGTCTGTGTGCATGGAAAATGTATAGGAAGTCTCTCACTAACACAAACAGGAACTGAGATCATCTTTTTGTAGTTTTTTAAAAACATTTTTTTCATATATCTCCTTTGTTTTTTGTTGTTGTTTTTTTTTAAAGATACTTTTGTCGCAGCTTTATATTAAAAACACATGAATGATAGTCGTCAGTATCTCGTCGTAGTGACTTATCTGTCCTCTGTCCCGTGTCTCCGTCCAGATCCGGCGATGTCTTTCAAGGGGCTGAGTCGAGCTTTGGTCCCCGAACCCGCTGTAGACCAGCAGCCAGCCCCTTCCTCTTCCTCCTCTTCCTCCTCTTCCTCCTCCTCCTCTTCCTCCTCTCTGCCTCATCCCAAAGACTGTGACCTGGACACCGAGAGCACTGTCCTATAAGGAGGAGACGATGACTCACATTGGTCCAGTACTCCCACCACACCTCCCCTCATCATCGTCGTCATCATCATCATCATCATCATCATCATCAACACACACACACACACACACACACACACACACGCCTCATTTTAGTCTCGTCTTGTTTCTCCGCAGCCCATATCTGCAGCTCAACAGATAAAACCTCTGCTTCCCCTCAGTCCACCTTATCGAAGGACATTAATGTGACGTAAAGAGTCTTCAGGGCGCCATCGCGGAGGTCATGGCTCTGTCAACAACAACAACAACAACAGCAGCAAAACACACACATCCCCCCCCCCCAATTTATTTTAACTGGAAAAACCAACGTTTTTTTTTTTGTCGAGGTTGCCTTTATATTATATATGTTTTATAACTTGAAATGATGTCTTAACTAGCGCTGAAAGTCAACGAATAGATCAATGAGTAACATAGGCGCGAGTTTTCATTATCAGTCAGTTCATTTTTAAGCAAAAAAAAAACAAACAAAAAACACCAAAACTTCACCTGTTACAGCTTCTTAAACGTGAATATTTTGTGTTTTGTTTTGTGCCAGTAAACTGAATATATTCAGGTTTTTGGATTGGTCGGATAAGAGGCAACTTCGACACGTGACGGGCACTTTTCACTATTTAATAGACCAAAACAATAGTATGAAGAGTTGTCTGCGGCCTTGATGACGATGCAGGTGATCGTAAACGAGACACGTCGTCATACGTAACAGACTTCAGACTTCTGACTCATTTCCAGCTGTTTGTAGCAATTATGTCTTGACAGGGTCCTCCTGACCTCCACGATGGTGCCGGATGTAGTTTTCCTTTATGTTGACACACACACACACACACACACACACACACACACACACACACACACACACGTACGTCTTTATGCTGCACTCCCTGCAGAACAAGCTCCAGACAATCAGCTGCAAGGAGCAGAGGGCCCGGAGGCTGACGACTGCGTCGCAGGAATATAAAGAGCGTCAAGCAGCCAAAACATGAACTGATGAGACTCCTATCTAGAATTTGGTGTGAGGCGTTTTGTATTTTTTTTTTTTTTTTTTTAAGTGTTGAAAATGGCCTTAGAACAAGAAACGGAACAAGAAGATGTATTTCTACGGAACAGCAGCGGGGTGTAAATTACAAACCAAAACAAATACTTAAAAGTGTAGCTGCTGACTGCAGGTTTCCAGTCGTCTCAAACACTTGATTTACCCTCTTTTTTTTTTCTTTTTTTTTTCCTTTTTCTTTTGTAATGGGAACCTCGTGGTTTTCTTCTTCACTTTTGTATTTATTTACCAATCTAAAAAACACACACACACACACACACACATTCCCTGTGGCTCGGACGTAATTAAATGCAGTCTTTAAAATGTAAATCATGCCTTAGTGGTTCCTCCCAAGGACCACGAAATAAGCATTATATATATATTTACTGTACGGAGGATGTACTTGGCTCCGAGTGCTACAGTATTTCCAAGAAGCTGTCTTGGCAAAGGTTATGTTTCAGGGATGTGAGGAAGGCGCTTTGACCCTCTGCGGTAGAAGACATTGTGTCTGGTATTTAAACGCATTTTGAGTTTTTTTTTTTTTTAAAAAGCAGAAGTAGCAGCCTGAACACAGTATTTTTTTGTTCCTTAGCTTCTTTTTTGTTGTTATTGTTGTTCTTGTTTTGCCGGGACGTTACACGGCGGGCTGCGTGTGAGTGAATGTAGCGATTTAAGGTTCACCAGCCTCGTCGTCCTGAACAGAAAGACGCAGAACCAGCTGATGTTGCACTTGAGCACAGGCCAGACTAGTTTAAGGGTTTTTGTTTTGTCTTTCCCACTGAGCTGAGAACACACAGTGCTGTGACATCTCAGTAGTGATGTGGTGTTGGACTCTGCCAGGTCAAAAGATACAAAAAAATGGCTTTGTTGTCTTTTTCTGTGTATGCTTTGCTTTTTTTTTTAAACTTTTTTTTTTTATTCGGGCCTCAGATATAATGCAGTTTGGTTCCCAGAGAACCGACCCGACATGGTACCAATGGAGAAAGTCTCGGGTGGCGCGGTTGTTTGTTTTTTCCAGAGACAGTCGAAGCGCTATGATCCCCTCTTTTCTCTCCTCGCTCCTGTACCTTGCTGCCTTATCCTCCCGCGCATCTACAGAACAAACAAATGCCATTAAACTAGAAATGATAATGCTGCATTTTTAAGCTCCATAGTTTTGTATGTATGCTGTCTGGTGAGCTTAAGTATGGGATAAGACATGTAATATGAATGCTTGGTTATACCCCCTTTCCAAAGAAAATAAAGTATATGAAGAAACTATTTAAATCTACTCGTGTTTCTCATTTTTAAAGCCCCCGAAAACGTCAAATAAACGAGCCATTTCTGTATAATTCATCACTGAATAGGCAAAAAAAACGTTTAGTGAGAAACTTTTCTCCCATTTGATTGACGGGAACCCTGGCAGCAGTGTTAACAGTTTAACAAGGGCTGATTGGTGCGTACTGTACAGTCGATGTGGATGACATCATCTTTTTCCACTTATGCCAGTGAAGTGAATAAAGGCAGTTATTCACTTGTTATGTGAAACCACAGAAAAACTCCCCAGTTTGGTGTTTACCCTGTCGTAGCTGGAAACGTAACAACCTGTCAAACTATATTAAAACGGTCTAAATTGAATTTAGATGGGGAAAAACAAAAGTCTTGGAGCAGTTCAGCTTCAGTAGCTTTCACGTCTAAATATTCAGGTACAGTACAGTGTGTTGAAGAAAACCAGCTCCCACTAATAAAAACATCACTCCGCGAAGTACCTTTAAACACTGATGTCCTCTGGTTAAATTATACAAACATCATGAAAGGCAAACCGTTTCCTTTATCCTGAGTTTTGTTGCCAAATGTTCTTGAAATGAATAAAATATTTGACGGTATTTTTTTCATATCGTTTAGAATCTTGCTACCAAAATACCCTGAAAACGTTGTGACTGTATTTAAGGGCCGTATTGCTCATCTCTAAATATTACTTCTTTTTTTTTCATCTGGAGGCACAGAGCAGTCGGGCAGTGTTACTTTCAAGCATGACATTTTTATAGATCAAAAACATGTCCTTCATTTGAAAGCAAACAACAACAACAAAAAAAAAAGGTAAAATGATCACAAAACAGGAACAACTTTCCATGAAAACATAAAACGGTTTAAAAAAAAAAAGAAAAAAGGGGAACCGATAAATAAACCTAACTAGACCAACAGAGGGGTATTTAATTTCCAACCTAAATATCCAGGGAGGGTAAATGCTACCAGCTGCACATCTTAATACATTAACTGCACCAACATGCATTTTGACTGGGACAAAGAAACACTGTTACTACACTTGTAGCAGCTAGGTCTGCATTTTTACGAGATCACGGCCACCTCGTAAGCCTGACTAAAGCTGTGCGTAAAGAATAAGAGAAAAAAGGAATTTCCTGACGACGCGCTTGAATAAGAAAACAAACCAGGACTCGGGAGGACACACAAGCATACAACACAAATGAAAAAGGATGAACAGTGCATAGCAAAAAAAACAGTCCATTTACAATCTCGTACAATAGTTCATCGACATAAATACAACACAGCTGCAGGTACACTGTGCTGTAGATGAGTCATGTCGTCACCGTGACAACCAGAGAAGCAGGAAATAACCATTTACAGTAGGATGTTTTTCGACCAGCACCCGTTTTTTTGACGTTTATTCCTTTCGGCTGTCGTGTCTGCCAGAAGCACACAAGCTCAGTCTTTTCACATCGAAGCTGGCTTTGATCTTTTCTGTACTGCCCCCCCCCCCCAAAAAAAAACACCAAATAAAACAAAAGACATACATTTTTTTTGAAAAAGATTCACTTTCACCCACACGCTCTGAAACGGATGATTCATGAGCCACGTCTCTCAATGTGCTGATGTTGTCAGTGTTGCTGCGATGTAAAAGGAGCAATATTGGTCCGAGTGCTCTGAACGATGTTCAGCAAACAAACTTGCACGTGGATTTGGATTTAATTAAGTCCTCAGAGGCAGAAGAATCAAAGTGCTGATGGTGAATGGCTGAAATGGCGGCGACCTGCTGCTCAGAGGCTTCAGTGGCCTGATTGGACTGATTTCAACATGTTTGTGAGGTTTTGAGAAACAAAAGCAAAACTGTGAAAATGGCTTCAATAAACATCATCATGGGTGAAGCTGAAGCCAAAATTCAGTGTGACCACCCACAGATTCACCAGCAGCTCAGTGGCTAATGTGTCACCGTTGTATGGAGGCTAATTATGACCAAGATTTTGGGAGGTCAAAATGATTTAAACTACATGATCTTTAAAATTCAGATCACCTAATGTTGAAATATTGTATTATTACCTTTTGATTTGGTTTAAATTCCCATCATTGCAATTTAATTTTTTTGAGTTGACAAATTCAGATAACATTAATAACCAAAAAGGATAAAGGCCATTTCATTCAGGCTTTTTTTTTTTTTTTTTTTTTTTTTCCTTAAGTCATGTTTAAATTAGAAATGATCTATTTAAAATTTTAGTGAATGAATTTTGCCAATCAAGTCAAATTTGAGCTACTGCACTGTTTTGGCCCCACGAACGGAAAACGATTAGTTGAATATAAGCAACTTGAAAACTTAAAAATTTTCAAAGATGTTAACTTCGAGCCATTTGAACTGGTATAAATACACAATATTTTCAATGCTATAAATTTGAATTTGATCATTATCTTAAAAACTAAAATCTTTGCGGCCTTGCTCGGTCTCCATAGAAATTATCAGCTGATCTTCATCGGCAAATTAGAACCAGAGCAGGATGTGGATGCCTTTGACTTCAGCTCCCCGTATGAAGGGAGGAAGGGAGCACATGTCTTTAAGTTCACAGTAAATTCAGCCCGTTCTCATTCCCAAGAGCGTCAAATACTGACGTTTTGTCGAAGCTGTTTGCGTCAGGGAAATACGTCCGAGGTGCTCTCTGGCGTCGGCACCGTCACTACCCGGGTCAAAGGAAAAGCTTCGGGGACGGAGTTAAAAGAGTGACAAACTCTGCATACGGAGGCGGTTGGACGGAACAAAGACACGTCGTGATAAAGAAAATGTGAACATAGATTTCTTTTAAGTAGCAGTACGTTAGTTATGTAACGCAACGTACTTAACTCATGTCATGTTTCTTTACATAAAATGAATTCATTTTAGCCCAAACCTTAACCGAGGCTTCTACTAAACCAAACCACGTTGTTTTTGGTGCCTTAACCTCAGTGGCATCGTGCCGTGAAAAAAAAAAAACATCAGTATTTAATTCCCTGCGATGAGAACAGGTTGATCAATTAGATGAAAATGAAGTCCAGATCAGCAATGGGGACACATGATGTTTGAAAAAAAAACAACAACTCCACGATCTACTTTTTTGTTTTTTTTGTTTAAAACAAATCCTCCTGTACGGGAGGCAGCGAGTGCGCCATCAAACACCCCGTACACGCTAGCTGAACTACACTTAACTGTCGCCAGTCTAAATCTACACTTAATCTTTACAATTTTCAAATATGATCTGATAGAAAATATAAACTTTATATAGTCATATAATAAACGTAGCAGGTAATCTGTAAATACCCAAATAGACCAGTTGTTGTCATTGCTTAAATCTCCCTTAAATGCAGCTTCAACATGAATCAAATGTACGTGGATGGCCTCTTGAGTGTTTCTTTTATGATCTCCCCACTAATGTGATTTAGAAGGAGGAGTAAATAACGTCAACAGCGGCGGGAGTATTCAGTGTGCGGCGAGTTCTTGTTGACCTGTGGACACCTGAATGTTCCTGCTCTGCCCAGCACCTGAAATAACAGCCCTCGATAATTGTGGTGATTATCTACACGTAGATACAGCCTATTTCCATTTTGTTTGCTATAGATGACGACATGGTCTCTGTTCCCGGTTGGCTTGAGTGTCTCTGTGTGTGTGATCTTGGCACTTCGGTTGTGGAGAGCAGAGTGAAAACGGAGTCGGTTCGGTCCGACACCTGCCAGGCTTTTCTTTTTTTCTACCAGGCATGAGGGGAAGACAGTCGGGGGCTTCGAGGGTTTTCTGGAGTCTGGGTCTCGCTGAGAGCTCTCTGGAAGATAAAAAAAAAAGAAAAAAAGAAAAGAAAGAACCCAGAGTGTCATCTGATTTATACTCAATTTATCACATTATCTTTAGATTTAGAGCACATTTATTTATCCCATAGACAGCAGCACTTTGCAGCCTAATGACTTCGTAGCTGCAGGCAGTTGTCTGTGCGAGAGCCCCAGCTCAGTACTTCGGCGGGGTAATTAGCTCACCTCAAACTTGGACATGAACTGTGAAAAGATGCCGAAGAAGCTCTCCGTGCAGGTGGACTTGCTGTCCTCTCCGAAGAAGGAGGCCACCTTGGAGAACTCTTCCATCGCTCGGGTCTGCAGAGACTCCAGGGACTGGATCGCAGGGTGGCTGTTCTCCAGAAAACTCTGTGGGCGCGAAAGAGGTCAAACGTCAAGAGTCGGTTCGTTCGTCATGAGGAACTGAGCGCGGGCAAACGGGAAAATACATAATGCCCTCTGAGGCGCCGGAGAAGCTGCTGATGTCACCATGATGTCGTCGCGGTTATCTCGGCCTAGGCTTGAAGGCTGTGTCTGTTTTAGAAGAAGAGGGAGCAAAGTGTGAAAGATCTGCGCATTTTCAGAGCATTATGGGAAATGTAGTGTCCATCAATTTTTGGAGCTTGTCCCATATTTGGGACTAAAAGTCAAAATTGATCAACCTCTGTTTGTTCCAATACTTTTTAAAATCTGTCTCTATTGAGTCACTAAACTTTTGGAAATGTATTACATTTCTGAGGAGCGCACTAACGAGCTATGATGTAAAAAAAAAAGAAAAAAAAAAAAGCGCGTATTGCTTTACAAGTCCGAGATCAGATATGCACGGTAACAACTCGAGTAATATATATTAAAAAAAAAAAGGCGTTTCTTTGCTTAAGAGTTCTGTAGGCTTGTTTCAGAGGCGTTTCCAACTTGATAACATACAAGTTTTTAATCCTTTTCCTTATGTTCCTTATGAAAATGTTCAAAACATACCAAAGCAAGCAATAGTTTGACATTTTGGGAAATACTCATATTTGCTTTCTTACCAAGAACTCAATAAGAAGATTTTTTTTTTTGTTCTGCTCTCATAACTTTCTGTTGAGTCTGAAGCTGAAGCTACGAGACAGCTTAGCGGTTAGCTGGACATGTTTGTTTCATCCGTACAAAAACCATAAAGTAAAAGCTACACATTACTACAGGTGTTTATGATGTGTTATGTGCTGCACTATTGTTGTTTTTATACAATTTGTTTTGTTGCACAAAATAAACAAACAATTTAAGCTGTGTTCAGACAAAGCGAGGCCCAACGGTGTCCCGCTTTTTTCAGTCTTAATACTGAGGTCAGCTAACCGGTTGCTGGTTGTATTTAATTACACAAATTGTCAGCAATTGGTTGCTTCCATGAAAAAAAAGTTGCAGCTTACAAAACCCCCACTTTTTTTTTGTTTTTTTTTGTTTTTTTTTTACAGTTAGCGTATGTAAAGCTGTCAGCGTACGCTCATGACGGAAGCGAAGTGGTCCTCCGAGGTGGGTGGGATCTTCTGACAGGCCGCCCTGATGTCCTTGATAGTGTTGTGAAGGTCATTCAGCTCTGTCGTGATGACCCTCTGGTGCACTGAACAAGTTACACGGAAATACGAGCGGTTAATTACCAAAACAGTAGCAGTTATTGAACATACACATGATCGATTGATTTAAAAGCAGCTTCACGGAAATGTGCAAATCGGACTTAACAACCGGCAGTTTTAAGTGTCAGATTAAAATATTTCAAACCACTGCCTTGTGCCTTTTGAACAAACATGTCATAAATCTACATGAGGTTTTGACCTGCAGTGACAGCAGCACATTGTGTGTACTCTGTACAAACATTTAGCTTCTCACAGGATCCAACCACTTCAGCCACTAAATGTTTCTCTCAAAGGAAAGCAGAGTTTAGGAGCCCTGCTGCGGTGACGCCGTCACACCTTTAGCTGCCAGGGGCACTGTTGTCAGGTCTCTGGAAAAGTTTTGCAGCTCAGGGAAGTGTTGGCACAGAGACTTGGCCAGGATGTGGAGAAAGGTGGATTTCCCGTCGACTGTTTTGGTCGTGCTCAGCTGCAAGAGAAGGAGGAAACCAATGAAAGGCCTGGAGACCAAACTCGAGATCAACACAACATGGTTGAAGCTCAAGTGTTCATGTTGTACCTCGGTTAGGAAGTTGATCTTAAAACTGGTGGTCCTGTGGCTCTTAGGCTGCCCGTTGTTCAGGTAATTTCCCATCGCGAGAACAAACTGTTGGCAAAAAAAAAAAAAAGAAAAAAAAAGTGCTTAATATTGCCAGTTAACACCTTCACTGATGGCTTCACAGTTGTTTCGCCTGCAGTTCATTTTTACCTCCAAGATTTTGGCCAGTTTCTTGCTGCTCCTCAGCTCCACTGAAGCCTTGTAGATGTAATCGAACGCCACCTTCATCTCCTCCGTCCTCTCCTGCAGAGTCGTCTTGAAGTGGAGGCTCCGCAGACGAGTCTTGTACTCGGGCACCATCAGCATCTGGAACATTCAAAATGAATGCAAATCCTTCCATTCCCTCTTACTTTTTTAAACTCTGATGTTTTTTTGTTTTTTTTCTTTTCCTGTGACTACCTGGAAGATGAACTGGTCTGGCTCGCTCAGTTTGGCCGGATCCTGATCGAACTGCTCGTACTGTTTGACCTCGTCGTCGTCGGGGGCGTAGAGCAGCAGCTGCTTGATGTGGGCCGGCTCCAGCCTGTCCGTGGTCATGTTCATCAAGACCTGACGGAGCTCGGCGGGAGACAGCTTCAGATGGGCGATGAGGATGGCTGCAGGGAGGAGGAGGAGGAGGAGGAGGAGGAGGAGGAGGAGGAGGAGGAAGAGGTGGGGAGAAGGAGCAAGATGAGGAGGATTCAGGTCTGGTTTCACATTACAAAGAATATCACTGCTGACAAACTGGTCATCTGCCTGCGTCGGCTCTTTCTCCCTCTCTTTTCTTCATATTTCTTACCATGTTTCTGTAATGTCTGGTTATGAAATCCACAATTGTAAAAAAAAAAATGTAATATTGGTGTCATAACTGCAGGATGAATACACGAGTTTGCTGTTTTATGTGATTTGTCGGCCATATGATCAGCTGCTCTGCAGGCAGATTTGTAATTGTATAAGGAGAATTTCAATTTCCTGTTTTTTAACCGATTCACTCTTTCCCTGTGTGTCTCTTAGAGTAATGATTCAAGCAGCCATGTTGTAAACAATGTGTTGTTTAAAATGAGCATTTCAGTACATCAGTACATTTAAACAAAACTGTTTCATTAACATAAAGAGCACTTGTGCTTGAAATCTCACATACCAGACAAAATGAAAACAACACCACCATGCAGCACATATGTAAGTGGTATTAAACAGACAGCGGTTATTTCCTCAAAGATTTTACAAACTGTCTAACAGTCATAATGATTCCACCATTGATGGTCTTTATCACTGTTAAATTAACATATTAGTCCCTATATTTTAACAGTATACCACTTACTGTTTTATTTCTGTTAGGTTTGTTTATTAAGTCTCTGATCCCGTCCCTGTTCTTCAAATGTACTAAACCAGGTTGACTTGCTGTTATCAGGCTAAAAATAAACCTGTTCAACCTCATTCAGCTCTTCTGGTTCTTTTTCAATATCAGTTCATGACTTCAAAGCTGCAGTCACCTGGTGGTGATAATTTGCATTCTTTAAGCATAACTGTCTAAATGGCATCAAATCTTTGAGAGAAAATCTTTGTGATTATTTTCATTTCTTCTATTTGTCTTGGTGTTATGAGGTTTTTATCAACAATGTGGATCTAATATCTTGTCTAATTTGTGTGGCTATAAATAAGATCTTTCAGAACTTCAGGGGATCTATGTTGTATACATTCATATAATCATATATCCTCAATGATGCAATGGACGTTTGGTTTTGGTTATGTTTTTTGAGACGTGTCTCCTTACTTACTAGGAGATAGAAACTTGTAGATTGTGGCACCAAATTCACGAGAGACACATTTTCTAAATGTATATTTGGCCCTCAGTGTTTAACCCTTTGAATTTAAGAATAGCACTTTGGGCTTAATTTTACTGATCTAAACATTCGGCCTGGAATTTAATCTCTGTTGTGAAAAATAAACCCGATCCAGTACAAAATACTGTAACTGGTATTGTTTACTGTCATCTCGCAGCCTTGATCCTCGATGTGTCACGTCTTGGTGGTACTCACAGGCGTTGTAGGCTTTCTTATGAGACAGGATCTCCACCACGTCTTTCTTTTTAAAGTTCTCTGGCAGGAAGGCTGGCTCTGGAGGAGAGACTGGTAATTTTTAACAACAGTGTAAGGATGTGTCCTCCAGGCACCGGGGGTCAACACACAAACTCAGCCTGCATGCGACAGGTTGACGGGTTAATAACACAGCTCTGCCATCAGAGGCCAAACTGCCCCCTCTACTGCCACTTATCTCCAATAAATAACAGGAAGATGTGCTTTTTCTCTGGCAGATCAGTGTTATTACTGAACTATGTGAAGACAGAAAAGAAGAGGGACATATGGTGCCTTATGGAGAATGAAGTGCAGGTGAGTGGAGCAGCTTCGAAGCAGGACATGGATAACATCATAACTGCGAAGGTACAAACAAAACAGGTGATGTCAATAGACGGACACGTGTATTCAAATCATTGTAAACATATCATTTTAGACTTATAATTCCACCTAAAACAGATAAATATGATGTTGAGCATGATATACATAAAGATATGATATGCTATTGATAATGACATACAAAAAATGGGCAACCAGAGTTACATAATTACTCACTGGATCTGCGTTGAGTCCCAAAGTGCAAGTCAAGGTCTAAGTACTTCACCATGTCGGTCAGCTTGTCGTAGTCTGAGTCCTCTCCGAGCTAAACGCACACAAGGACACACTCTGTACTCTCCGAAGGCACAGGCAAGCTTTTGTGACGTAGAAATGGCTTTTCTAAAAATCATTTATATACAGACTGATAGGGTTTGAAGTGGGGATCAGAAAGTCTGACATGTCGACAGCTGAACAGATCAAATCTGGCACGGATTGTATTTACAAAAGCCAGATTGTTCCTTCGACGCTGCCGTGACTCATCGGATCACACATAAGGAGGTCTTTCCAAATATGGGAGGAGAGACGTAGGAGGAGTGAGAAAAGTCACAGCCGAAGTGAGAACATTCACAGGGTTGTATATTCATATAAAGCGCTGAACCACAAGGTGAAGAAAGAGAGGAGAGAGATCACCGCTCACCTGACCCCAGATCGTTCCCTCAGAGTTCTCCACCTGCTCCCAGCGCAGCCTCTTTACGCTCATGTGGTTGGCGTCGGAGGCCTGCGGGCCCGACTTGGGCAGCGGAGGCGGGTCACAGGGTGGTGGTAAGGGTGGAGGAGGAGGGGGTGGAGCCTTGGAGATGCAAAAACACGTAATTTACACTTAAGACACAGTGTTCTTGTACAGTACAAATACAACAGTTCACAGCTCACTCAGCGAGTCTGGTGTTTGGATCTCAGGGGGAAGAACTCATGAGCTGCTCGTAGGCACTCCATCAGTTGCAGCTAACAAAATAATTAAGAACATTTATGTCTAATGTGAGATCCCAACAGAAGTGAATCCTGATGTTGAGGCAGATGTTGATTGAAATTGACCTTCTTTTTCTGGCACAATTTCTTTAACTGTGTTTTTATTTGCTCTTGGAATGAGTCACAGACTGGGTGAGCTGAATGGTTTCTGTTCGTCCACCATCAAGGTTTCCCGTTTGCATGCCAAGCACCAGAACTGTAAGGTGCTAGTTTGTATGATACAGTTCTTGTTATTTTTATGTGACACCTCTGTTGCTAGGTGGTCTTTGCTCTGCTACTGCTGAAGGGATATTTTCTGTTCTGGCTGATACTTACGTTTGTGTCACGCAAACAAACAAAAGATTTAAAAAAAAACCTAGTGTGAATGCAGGTGTTACCTGTTGTGACTGGTGTTCCTGCCGTGTGCTTTCGTAGGTCTTAGTGTGACCGGGGAGGGTGCAGTGAGAGGCGGCGGACTGGGAGAGCAGCGGGGAGCCCGCGGGGCCCTGGCTCGGACACTGGGACGGGCCGTGGTCCTCGAGGGACAGCGGCAGCGGGCCCTGGTAGCTGTGTTGGTGGTGGAGCTGGTGGTGCCTGTGCAGGACGAGCTGACTCGGCCTCAGCAGCTGAGGGGAGGGCTGGGGGGAGGGCTGGCAGATGGGCTGGGGCTGGCTGAGCTGTCGGGGCAGGTAGCAGGGGCGAGACGGCTGGGCGGCGCGCAGGGTGGTGGAGCCCAGGCTGCTGGTGTGGACGTGCGACAGGCGGCTGGAGGTGGTCTGGAAGCGCTGGTAAGTTTTCTCCGCCTCCTCTCGGGTGGGGAGCACCTTGTGCATAGGAGAGCGACTGGACAGGAGGGTCCTCGGAGGAGGCGGAGGAGGGGGGATGATGGGGTGGTGGGGATGGAAGGGCATCCGGCTGCGAGGGACGTGCTCCGGAGAGAAGCGGACGGGTGGGAGGGGGTCGGTGAACTGGACCGGCGGGGGGATCAAAGCCTGGAAGGGCGGGGGAGGCGGTGGGCTCTGGGTGGGAGGTGGTGGGATTGGTTCTGATGCAGAGGAGTAGGAGGGAGAGGAGGCCTCGTCGCTGCTGCTGTGATCCTCGCTGCTGCCGCTGCTGAGCCGCCGAGTAATGAAGCCAAAGTCCTGGTCCTCGTGGAAACTCATCTGGAGGGAGGAGAGGGGCACCATCAGACCTGATGACCTCAGTGTTCACCTCCACACACTCTAATAATACACCGCTATCAGTGCTATACTCATCGAGCTGATTCTCAGGTATTGGTCATTTTTAGGTGCTTACTTTTTGCTGCTTGCATTATTGGATATCTAGAAACAGAAACTTACTCTGCTGCCTGCTTATGTTTACAATGAAAACGCTATATTTAGTACAACATAAATACAACAAAATAATTGCATTAAATTGTCTACAGTGCTCCAGCCCATTTATTTATTAAACACAAGAAATGTAATGTAATAATGTGTTTACTGTAAACTACAAAAAACAAACAAACAAAAAAAACGCAGCTACAAAGTTTCATGCTTCAACATCAGCCAGCACTTTAATATATTCTTAGATTTCTATCCAGAAACAGGCAGATGTTTTTAGACTCTACTGTATAACTGAGTATCATGTTTTACTTACAGCCACACCTCTTCTTCTGAAACCATGACAACCACCGTGATATATCTGTTCATGTGACACAAGTGTTCATTGTAGCGTACATTAGAGCCGCTCTAATGTAAACATGCAACACTACAACGTAATTAATTCTGCAGATGTGAATTCTGCAGATGTGAATTTGCTTATGATTTATTAATATTTACAGCATTAATTATTTATTAGTAAGCAAATGCACAACCCACAGGTCGTCTCTTAATGATGCTATATATACATATAACACTTCAGCTGGTGCTACTGTTACTATCATGTTAGTATAATTACTATGAACAAACAAGACCCCTGCAGTCTCTGCTGGCTTCTACAGTGCATCTTTTATTTTACACTATGACATATTTCAACATTTTAAGTTTGTGGCAGTGAGTCATGATTGTTCATAGAAATTACACTAGGATATTACAACTAATTTAAAAATGACTTATTTGTATTTAAATATGATATGATTCTAGCAGCTTTAGATTTAATATAATCAATATCTACATTATTCTTTCCCCTTGATACCAGACACATAAACTGTGTGCACAGATTGCAGTTATTCCTCCCACTGAACCAGAATCGGCAAGAGTTTGATGCATGGAGGGATTATGAGAGCTGAAAACAGCATCACCACTCAGTCTTACTGCTAAAGGCCCAAAAATTCATTTCATCACAGACTTTGATAAGTCTATAAAACTATAGAGGTTTGACAATTGCAAAAGTTACCCAAGGCCTGGAGAGGAATGCAGGGACAAGCAGGTATATGACACCTTAAATGTGTTAATGTGAACATACTTTTCTCATATTTTGCTATTCAATTGATTCCGTTCCTACTGAAAACAAGGCGTTTTAAACACCTAGAAGCTAAAGAAGCCATCAGTCAGTTCTTTTGGATTCATCATTTTTTTTAGTTTTCACCCTTTTATAAGCCACAAATGAAATCTATCTTGATCGGTGGTGCAGCCACAAACAGCACAACTTGTCCCTCAATTGTCCCTTTTTCTCTGTAACAGAAAGCAAAACTATGATCCCATTATTCTGTATAGAGGGTGACAGGTCGTGTGCCGACATTTCCCCAAAGAGCTCAGAGAAAAGCTAAAACACTGGTAGTTTCCATCTGACCCTCACAGTCGGCAGTTCAGTGATGGAATAACTGAAAGTCTCTCTCATAAATCCTAAGACATAAAGAAATATAAAAACATGCATTCTACACTACTGTTATTCTGAGTTACCTCAAAAAGCTTTAATATAAAAGCAATTCATTTGCTTAATTTTTTTCCCCTTACCTCCTCATAGTCGTTCTCCCCGGGTACGAAGTCATCCACCAGCTTGACCCGGTGGCCCAGCTGCTCGCTCAGCGCGTCCAGGAACTTGTCCGTGTCGCGGCTGCGAGGCGGCCGGGAGAAGGTGAACAGCTTCTTGCGGCGAGTCAGCGTGTTGGGACCGCTGTCCGAGGGTTGAGGGGAGGCGGGGGGGCTCTCCAGGCTGACGTAGGGGTTGGAGTCCACGCTGCTCTGGTGGTGGATCTCGTACACGGGAGTGGGGAGAGGCTCCTTCCAGGACAGCGACAGGCCGGATTTACGGTTACCTACAGAGGAGGACATCAAAGGTATATTTTAACTGCATAACTTGGCTTTCATTATACCACTAACTCCCTCTAGAAATGATCTGTGACATTCTTGCTCACGTTTCCACCTCGAGGATCACGTCTTCTGAGAGGTAACCATGGCAACAACAAAAATATATATATATATATACTACAGGCTTATATGCACATAGATTGTAGGATTTGAATGAGGTCTAACACATTCAAAAATCAGTGCTTCTCGTCCCATGATCACATCACAATCTGCTGCCTGTGATGACACTTTGTTCACTATAAACGCAATGTAGTAGCTTGTGTTTACAGAGAATGTGATACGATGTGAACATGGCATCAGTCATGTGCCATCAAGGTCCAAAATTGTGTTTTTCATCACTGTACTATATCTGACTTCAATAATTCATGAAGCAAATGTTGGTCCTTGGTGGCTCATGGCTGCAAACCACTGATGACAGCATGTATCTAAAAGCATGTATTTTCATGTGTGTGTGTGTGTGTGTGTGTGTGTGTGTGTGTGTGTGTGTGTGAGCCCCGGAGTACCTGTGAAAGAGGAGAGTGTGAGGGGGGAGAGAGAGCGGCCGTAGGCCTCAGTCTGTCCCGGCCCCTCGGGCTCTGCCGAGGAGCCGCCGTGCAGCGGAGACACACTCTTCCCTGCGTACACGTTCCCCAGCTCCGTGTACACACCTGTCATCTACGGGTGGAGGCACGATGAGCGGGTTAACACACAGTCGCTGTGCTACATTTGCTTTGAAGGTCTGCTGCTTCGAAGCGTTTCAGGAATGACAGGTTAAATGCAGCCTCCAATCAAATTTAATAGCACATGTGAAATTGCAGTAATTATGAGCAGACCTTCAAATAATGTGAGACCAGAGAGCACGGGTAACATAACTAAGCAACTAAGCATTCATAATGCTAGTTGCTAGGCAGCTTAGGCGCTGAAAAGCTGCAGGTATACCTACATGATTGAGGTCAGGGGACTCGGGGAAGGAGGTTCCGTCTCCTGACTGCCTTTCCTCCGGGCTCCCGGATTCATCGACATGAATTCCTGAAGCACAATAAAGCATGAAGAGTGACACGTGGACATAAGCCTCCTCCATCCATCCACCTCCAGGCAACAGGAGACAGGATGAAGCAGAGCAGAACAGCGTGGAGGAGCGAAAGGCAAAAGCTTGGCTCTTGGAGGAGAAGTGAGCGATGGCAATGGAAAACAAGGGAAACCATGAGTGTAACACCTGAAGCCTGAGATCAAACGGAGAGCTTGGGGAGCTTATCAAAAGCAAAGGCAGCTGAGACACGGAGGTAATGTATGAACTGGTGATGACCATTTTTGTCTCGTGAAGCCTTCGAGTCCTCAGAGAATTTGCCTCGCACACATCTTTTATAGAAACAGTCTACTGCATGTTGTTATGATTAGACACAGTCCCACCTGGGAGCTGACCACTGCAAACACAGCCGTGTTAGTAAAGGAGTTTAACTGGAGGATGGATACCAGGGAATACCAGAAGAGTAGAAACTGCTGAAGGGACTTTAAATTTCTCATTTACTGCCACTACCTCCATTTTCTTTGTAAGTCTGTGGATTCAACCCCCACTAAAAACAGAGCTCACTCTTTTAGCTCCATTTTTGGTCCCCACCTCGTCCAAAGTGAAATATCTGGGTTTTTCGCAGCTAAATGTTCAACAGGTATTAGATTAATCGTTAACTTTGGTGAGTGTGCAGTGAGTTTTTTTAGCTTTTTTTTTTTTTTTTTTTTTTTTTACTAAAAAAAAGCACCTGAAATGATGCTATAAGAGTGGTAAAATTAAAATAGAACATTAAAGTTGCGAGCCGGACAAAAAAAAAAAAAAAGAGCTAAACCTGGCTCTTAAAATCCGACAGACGCAAATAATGAGGTTTTGTTGCAGAATAACACTTTCTATGAACCCCTCAACCCCCTGTAGATTATACTGATGTTGTGCTTTGTGTTTTATTATTATGAACGTCTCACTGGGATGTTGTTACGTGCTGCGTACCCATTCCCAGGTGAGTCCCGATGATGCAGTCATCAGAGCTCCTCTCTCGGAGGTTGCTGCGGTACGATGTCCCCGTCACACGCATAGAGCTGCTCCGCCGGTGGTGCTCCGTGCCTCCATCAGGCTCTGAGACCGCTTCAAAAAAAAAACACACACACACACGCACACACACACACACACACACACACACACACACACACACACACACACACATTCACCATCACATTCTGCTATACTTTGTTAATTTACAGGCTTATTACGTGTGACCTACTCCTTTGTGGTTGTTTTGACTTTTTAAAAAAAAGACAGTACGTGTCTGAAAAATGATTTTCATCTTGTAATCAAAATCAAACTGCTGTTTCAAATCAATGAAACAATCAACTCCGTGCTGGTTGCTCGTATTCAGGGTGTTTCCCCGAATGCACATCATCCCCATACGGTGTTTTCTGGCTCACCGTTGCTCTTGATACCAAGGAAGCGCGACAGTTTGCCCTGGCAGCGCTCCTGCTCGTCGTAGGTCAGCAGCTGGTAGATGAACTGCCAGATCAGCTGCTTGGCCGGAGTGTCCAGCACCGGAAACACGTCTACGATCAGGGTGTCCACGTTCCTGGAAACACGCGCATACACAACATCGACTTTACGTAACCGACGTCTGTTTACCGCTGGGTAATTGATATCCATCCAACGAACGGATTTGGTATCGTAGCCGAGTAGCTGAAAATGAGATGCAGGATGAAGACAGATCGTGAAGAGGTGGGAGGATAACAAGGATGTCAGTTATGGTAGGAGATTTATGCCTCTTGGGTAGATACGGTATGCACGTACAGTAGATTTCAACTGGTATATGTGCTTTTCTTCCTGCTGCATCACATGTTTGCATCATCTGCGGAGCCATCCGTCTCTTCTCTCCATCCCTTCACCATTGAGACGATATCATCAGAGCCTAATGGGAGGTGCTAGCTTCCTGCTTATCTGTGTGCATGTTTCTTTCTCTGCTCTCTGTGGTAAAAAAAAAAAACCCAGCTGTTTCCTCAGCAACAGCTTGATTTCTGTGGGTGTAAGTTAGCTGCTTTAGGGAGTATTACCAAAAAGATGGTGACAGATGCTGCAAACTTAATTTAAGGCTGATTTTGTTTCTACTCTCTTTTGGAGCTGCCAACTTTGTTTACAAATGTTCCTGATTGAAGCTGTCAGAGCATTTTAAAGATGATGATGTTAAGCAGAAGTAATATTAATTAGATTCAATTTATAGCTGTGGATTACAGTGTTTTCTCCCTTAGAAATTCGTACAGCCCAATATCGAACTCACCAAAGTCCCTCAAACACTCTCCTGCAGCTGCTTCTCTCTTCTGTCCTTTTGATTTTGCATTGGCCGACATGTTTCATGCATCCCTCCGTCCTCTCCATCTGCTTCTGCTTATAGACCCTGTAGACTCTCTGCTCTCTACCCCTCCACCCACTCACCTGTGCTGGAAGAAGGTCTCTAAGGACTTGCAGACAGTGTATCTCTCCTGGATGGTCAGCAGATGCTCCAGCTGCTGGCTGAAGGTTCGCCCGTGGACTTTGATGCTCGGCGGGAGAATCTCTGCCACCCACTGCAGAGAGCTGAGGGCCGGAGACCTGGACAGCAGGAACAGCGGAAGACTATCAATACTTTTCCATTCGTACTTTAATGCTTCTGCTTCATTCTGCATCTTTATTAAAAAAAGATACAATGTCAGATTTGAGATTTTCCACGCGTACTGACCTAGAGCGGGGTAGAGTGGCGGGGGTCAGACTGGGGGTTTCCTCTGGGTCGGTTTGGTCTGAAGAGTACTCAGATGGACCCTCCTCCACCACCAGAGTGGGCATCGCCCCGCTGCCCTGCAGCATGGACACCACCTTCTCATGGGAACAGTTCCTACAGCAAGGGGGGGGAGGAGGGGGGGGAATTAGTGAGCTTGAGAGAAGCCGAGGTGAAGGGTGCAGAGCTGATGGCTTTTAGCTATTAAGCAGACTAAATCTATTGCATGTCTTCCAGCAAACTCACAGAATCATAAGACAGTGGTTCCTAACTTTGTTGGGATTGTAACCCCTTAAAACAACATGTAACCTGCTGCAGAGGTCAACCAGTTGTAACCAGAGAAACCAAATGACATTTTTTTTCTCTTCTAATTTGGTATTTCAAGAATTTTCAGACTTGTACAGTAAAGAAGTAAAGATGTAAAATTTCTGTCCAGTCTTAACTCTCAAAAGTGAGAACATCTTGTTCTTTACATGATGTATGAACAAGGTAAATCCAAGCCATAGCCCTGGACTCTGTGGTTTCAACAACCTATTCATCTCAGTTTTAAAATAAACATTACCGAGATGAGATGTTTTTTTCAGTTTCACTACACCCGAGATAAAGACTGCAACAACAGTTGTCCCCATCAATATAACAAATATCAAATTTTCCACATTTTTGTTCACCATATGTTCACTTTGCACACATAACGTTAAATCGCCCACATATCACGGACGTTGTTTACTTTCTCTCTCTGGTGAACAACTCCCACTGTTTCCCTGATCACCTCCCACTGCTGCGGCACCATGTTATCAGGCAGAGCAGGGAAATTAAACAGCGCCAATCAAATCAGTAAATCAAGCAGCCACAGGAACAGCCCAGCAATTCTTCTTTCACATGGCTACCAGGGTGGCATCCCGAGTAACAATGGTTCTTCACACAGCATTGGAAATGTTGACTGATTGGTTCATATGTTGACTTTGCTGAGTTCATAGGTACAAATCAGTTTCATCCGTGCTGAATTTCTGATCTGTACTCCCACATTAACTCACTGAAAAGGCAGAAGGTCAAGAAGTTGTAAAGTCCACCACAGAACCACGATGACTCCCACAAGAAAAGTTCTGTTTATGTAAAGGCTGTGATCACGTGCATCACCACAGGCACACTTACTGTACGTGCTCACAAATGTGAAGGTGTGTGGAGTTTTATTTCATTCATGTGGGGGAAATTATGAGTTGTAAAAACTCCTGACTTTTTCTGTCCCACACTATCAGGTCAAAGTTTTTGTAACCAAATATCTACAAAACGAATGACTAATGACCTAATTTCCAACTTTTGACTTTATTGCTAATTAGCTAATTTGATGTTTATTGCTAAATTACAACCTTTGTGTTTATATCTAATTGGATTTTGTTTTTGTTTATTGCTAATTTACAACTTTGTTGTTTTTTACTAGTTAGAAAACAGTGTTTTGTGCTTTTCAGATGTTAGGATGCTAACATTAGCATGTAGCTCAAAGCAGTGCTGTATCTGAGCACATCCTTGCAAAGCAGCTAGCCTGTTGACTCTTATGGCGGTTCTGGACTAATTGTACTTCCAATCTGGTTCTTTCCACCGAAGCAAAGAAGAATTAGATCCATCCATCCATTATCTATACCCGCTTTATCCTGAACAGGGTCACGGGTGGGGCTGGAGCCTATCCCAGCTCACATTGGGCGAAGGCGGGGTTCACTCTGGACAGATCGCCAGTCCATCACAGGGCCAACACGTAGAGACAGACGGAAACAAAGACCATTCACGCTCTCATTCACACCTAAGGGCTATTTGTAGAACCACCAATTAACCTGAGGTGCATGTTTTTGGATGGTGGGAGGAAGCCGGACGACCCGGAGAGAAGAAGAGTTAGATGTGATGATACATTCTGGTGAGTTTTAACCATGTCTGGGCCTCCTGTGGAGGGCTGATGCAGTACGCGTACTCTCTCTAAGTTGAAAAACTCGGCTCAGAAACTGACATACTGGTGAAGAAGAAACTGACAAACTCAAATAAAAGCTGTGTTTGTGAGAGAGCTGATTTTCATACAGCAGACGGCCTCTGTTGGAGGAAAACAAGCCCCGGTTTCTAAATACACTGCCTAAGTTCAAGAACTTGGACAGGCAAAATACTACCAGCTACTACGACTGCTAATAATAACGGCGCTTTCCATTTATGACGAACCTCATGTCCAGTCCATTAAGGAAAAGGATACGGTTGCCTGGTTTCAGTCCACATTCCTCAGCAGGACTATCTGAGAGGGAGACAAAGATGGCAGAAAATCAAACATCAATTAGAGACTGAAAAAACAGATCCTGGCACAACATGTCCGGCTAACAAGGTGCACAGAACAGACGGGCAGAACGGGGAGAGATGGTGACTAATGTGATGCTGTCAATCTGTGTGTGACATCCAACAAAGCCCATCAACAAACGAGATGAGCGCCATGCTAAATCTTATTACATAAGGAAACAGTGCTGTCAAAATAATCCCCGGTGGAATCTGTTCAGCCTGCGCTTTACCCGTCGCCTCCTCATCTGTCAACTTACTGCTGAATTTCCCTCACACTGAATTGTCATGTCATCTGTTTTTTTTTGTGTTTTTTTTTTAACCCAAACTTTATAATAAACTCCTCATTCGATAATGTTGCAGGTTTTTGCTGTCCGACTTAGTAGCTTTAAGTTTTTGGTTTCCTGGTTATCGGTAAAGGATCTGAGTTTAGATCACGACGAGAGATAAGCCATCCACCCCCACCATCTCCATATCAACCTCCATAAGGCCCACTGAGTCAGTCCGCTCTAGCTGCTTCTGCACATGTTGGTGGGAGATGATGGTGGGCGGTAACAGTGCTGTCATCGTCAGACACACACGCACGCACGCACGCACGCACACACACACACACACACACACACACACACACACACACACACACACACACACACACACACACACACACACACACACACACATACCTCCCTCCTCATCGAGGAATCTGGCAGATTCCCTCAACAGTAGCTTCGCTGCCTCTTGTCTTTTATTTCAGACAGCAATAACAGTTAACCTTTTACTGCGGGAAATATAAAGAGTAATTAACAGATTCACCACAAGCTCCGAGTAGCAATTACCCCCAGAATTACTTCACGGAGAGTTTGGATAATATCTCCAGTAGAAAAGCAGTAGAAATAGGTCAACTGGAGGCACACTGACTTTACTGATTAAAAAAATGAAACAATAAAAGTTACATTGCTGATCTGGAAGAGGGGAGCCATTAAATAAAGCTTAATAGTTACTCGATGTTTTGACGTGAATCTACAAAGAAAAGCCATTGCAAGCTATAGCAGGTGGTAGAGATAAGAGTAAAGACACATTTAATACTTTAAAGATAGTTTGATGTTTTGGGAAATATGCTTATTTGAAGATCACCTGTCATGTCTGTGGGATAAATGCTGTTTGAAAGCAGAGCCAAGAAACAGTTAGTTTAGTGTAGCACAAAGATTGAATATTCAAACAGCTACAGTATAGCTGGACTGTTTTCTGGCCCCACCGACAAAACCACAACTTGACTTTTTTACATTTAAGTTTTTGTCCAGACTAAACAAAGAAGATGACACATACTAGTTAGGAAGCTTTAGAGGAGCTGGTTGGTTGTTTTTGTTACCTTTGTGCAGAGCTAGCTGTTTCCAGCATTTGAATTTTAAGTTTCTAGAAGCGTGACGTGCTCCTCTGTGGATGTCCATTAATTAGACAGCCACAAACAATGAAAGGTAGTCAGTCTGAAATCTGTAGGAGATATTCAAAAAGTCATCTTTTCAGCATGACGTGCTGGTACAACTGTTTTAACCCCCAACCTTTGAATCCAGTAAAGTGCATAAAACATTGAACAACAACTATGGATAGTAATTCGTCGCTGCTGCAAAGCAAAGCCTGTTCCCAGTGTTTTCCTCTCAACGTTTCATTGGTGAGTCAGACAAATCCACTTCCTGGTACACTCATAGTCACACACACACAAACACCTCCTGATCACCTTCAACCCGCAGCGGCTGGCACCACAACAGACTCGCCCACATAAAAATGCATGTGCCCCCCCCCTCCATCCCTCCCTCGCCAGCCGACACAGAACAGGTCCGAGCACCACACACACACACACACACACACAAAGAGAGAGAGGAGGCGTCCATCAGGGTTGTGCTCTGCTGTGTTTCAAATAAAGAAGCAGTACCTGGGATGACGGAGTCAATGCAGACGGGGGCGTGGCCTCGCAGCGTGAAGCCGAAGTTCTTCTTCCCCCTGTAGACGCGGATGATCCTGAGGACAAGACGCAGGCAGGAAGTCAGATCAATAAATTATTAGCAATATAAAAAAAAAGCTTTACAGATTTCTGAAAACACGCTCATCATAACAACATCTTAAAGGAAATCTGTCCTTCAACTTTTGAAATTGTTGAGTTGACACAGTTTAACAGACTTCCTTATTTGTTTTTGTCAGTGGCTGCAGTTTGTCAGTGTGGCCTTTGTAATTGTTTATGTGCAAAACATTTTTTGACTTTTGAATTCTTAGCAGTCCCTCTCTCCTTTTATGACATTTTCAGATTTCTTACATCAAATCACAATCAAAACTATTCTGCTTTCTTTAAACCTTTGATCGACCAATCCACCATCTACTATCAATTTGAGCAGAGCTGCAACCCATGACATCCATTACACGAATGTCACAAAAAAAGTGTTAAATGCCAAACAGAATTTCCCTCGGCTCAAAGTGATGTCTCAAAGGGTCGTGTTTTGTCCAACCAACAGTCCAAAATCCAAACAAAGAAGAAAGAAAAAGCAGAAGAAGAATGTTTTGTCTGATAATACACTCCATGGAAAATAATCTTATCTATGGATTTAAAGTCTAGCTGGTCTTGTTTTTTGTAATAAATGGATCAGCTAGTGCTTTCTCAGGCAGATCATTTGACTTAGATCAAGTAAGTATCACTTGCCTTTTACTGATAAGCACCTTCATCTATATTTAGGGTTACTTTTAACTAGATAAAACTGTCAACCATCTCCTTCAAGCATGTCTTGAAAATAGCATTACTAGAACTATAAAGACTTTCGGAATACTTTCAATTGTCAATAAACATTCATGGACTTTTGTGGTGGATGAGGTTGGTATGGTTTGATTCCTGGTTCCTCCGGTCCACATGCTGCAGACACTGAATCCTAACATGGTCCTGATGGCAGGCAGGACTCCACCATTAGTGTGTTTGTGAACAGTTGAATGTGAAGCAGAAAAGATTAAGGTCTGGTTTTAATTGAAATATGGGTTTAGGCCTATGCATTTCAAGACTTGCTTCAAGCAACTACATCACCATTATGAAGTAGTTTTTCCTTTGAGATTTATTCTCTTGTTATTTGGACTTCATTTTTTCAGTGTGCTAACATTAATCATTTGATATTATTCCGTGTGTTTTTCACATGTGTTTCAGTGAATAGTTTCAGCCCTGCTTGTGACGTCATTTTACCTTCAATGGTGCTTAACAGCCTCTCCGTGAATGAATGGGGAGCCCAGCTGTCCCTGGAGTGAGCGCACGCCGTTTAATTTTTTGTTTTTATTTGTCACTTCCTGCAGGTGGGAGTTTGAACAAGGACACGACGCTCTATTTACTGCAGTCCAACTTTGGGATTTAGCCTGACAAAATGTATTTTTTTCTGTTTATATAACAATCCAAACTGGTACAGCTTAAATGCCACACATCCTTTTGTGTGTGTTTCTTCTAATTCAACCAGCTTCCGGCCTAAATAGAAACAAATCGGGACACATTCAGCCGAGAGGAAAAAAAGCTTTGACTTTGTGCTGATGGTGCTGCTCCTCTGTCACATTCTCCTAAGCGGAGGAATACAGAGAGGAACCTCCCCTTACATCAAACATGAGACTTGTGCTGTCTATCCACGGCAGGTTGCCATGGAAATGACTCAAGGCAACACTGCCTTGGTATATAAACAGGGGGAAGACAAAAAAAAGACGGAGGGGAGAGAAAACAGACAAATGCATTCTTTGATAGCCGCGGTTTAAAGCAGTTATGTAAGACGAGCTAAATGCAGAGAGGCACGCTGGGTGCTGTCTGTCTGTGTATTTGTGTGTGTGTGTGTGTGTGTGTGTGTGTGTGTGTGTGTGTGTGTGTGTGTGTGTGTGTGTGTGTGTGTGTGTGTGTGTGCGAGAAGGGTGTTGGTGCTGCAGAGAGCGCTCACCATCAGCCTTGAGCACACTCAACGAACTAAGTGGGTATGACTATCAGGCTGCTCAGGGCCGCTCCTGATCCCTGTCAGTTTACACTTCATACATATGGATGGTTTCACATGAAGTGAACTCAAATTCACAAAGAATCAATCAGTGACTACTTAATGAAACCTACTGAGACGCACACAATTGGCACGTTGTGCGCAACCTCCGATTTTGGACCAAAAGGACAATCGCCGATCTATATGGATTGATTTTGAGCATCTATATCAATAGATCATTTTGCAAACAGTTTAAACACATCCAGGGGATAATTCATTCAAAAAGTGCTACATCTCTTTGTCACACATGTCTATCTACACCTCTATCTATCTGTACCTTTCTATATATCTTTCTATTTGTGTTTCTCTGCCAGTCTCTCCATCTCCTTATCTCAATACCACTACCTATATTTCAGTGGGTAGTTCCATCTCTCCATCTTCTGTCTATATTTTCCCCTCATCTTTTCTCCACATCTCCCTCTTTCTCCATCTATACATCTCCATCTCTCTGCATCTATCTTCAGCCCACCACTGTGTCTGTTTATCTTGTCCTCTATCGATACCCGTCTCCCTGTTTCTGCCTATCTCCCTGTCTGTCTCCATCTCACCATCCATCCATCTTTCAAGTTACAGTGAAGACATAACAAGTGTTACACAACACTCTCTGGGTTTATTTAGTTCGGAGAAGGCACCAGCATGCGGCACAACTTCTTGTTGACTGTGCCACTTACACCACATGATGTAATCTCTCCACCGTGACCAGCTTGCCCTCCTATAGTTCTGTGACGTGTCGGTTATGATCACACTTGACATGAACAGCTACGTCTTTTCTCCCTTGTGTGGATGAAGATGAATGTTGGGATTTAGTTCATTCGATTAGTGTGGGAGTTCACTGACACTCTTGTAATCTTGCACCAAGTCCAGTGTGGTGTTATTGACTAGGCTGTCATCATGTCATCAGTGGGATAGTGGGTGGAGGAGGAATAGGAGAGGCGGAACGGTCAGGAGTTCAGGACTAACATGCTGAACAGGTGAGGAGGTAAAGATGTGGTTATTTGGCTAAATGAAATACACATCTAAGCACTTCCTGTCTTGTATTGTAGGGTACAAAATGATCTTCATATGTACACAGATTTGAGATTTTCTAAGTACAGCTTTGGAATAAGACTCAGGGGAAGACAGGAGCTTTAGGACGGAGGAATCAGCATTACAGCCAGAAGAAAGCAAAGCAAAGAGAGGCAGGGTGTCCCCTGCTTCACGTACATTTAAAAAATATTTTGCCTGCAAATGATCTCAACAGAAAGTGACTCCTTGGCTGTTGATACTAACCTGTTGTCAGGCTGTATCCCACTGTAAACAACACTTCAAACAGAGCCAGACAAACTCAGAAGCATCATTGCCTAAAAACAAATCTGTAGTCTCACTCGTGTGTGTGCTCACCTCTGATTGGGTCCGATGGGGGGATGGGGTGGCATCCCAGACGTGGACTTCCTTAAGCCCCTTTCTCTCTCTGCCTCCCCCCTGCCTCCGGGTTCGCCTCCATCCCTCGGCACCGAGCTGGCCCGCTTTGACCCGCGGTGGCGGTCCGAGTGGTCCTCGCTCCGACTGCGCCGGATCCTGCCCTGCGGCTCGCTGATGCTCTTGCTGCGGCACATCCGGTTGATGACGTTCTGGGAGACGGCCTCATCGAAGCGCTGACGGTGCTTCTTGGGGACGAAGATTCTGGCAAACATTGGTGGCATGTGAGGAAAATAAAATCAAGTGAGCTGTTTGTCCATGAGAGGTTACCTCAGAGAACGAAAAGAGCAGGAAAGAGGATGGATCTACATCCCCATCCTGAAAACATAATTTAAAAAGTCTTGGGTTTCCAGTGAAATAACAGCCAGCGCCAGCAGAGATGAAAAAGTGATGAGCACCACTGAAACAATTCTCAGAATCCCAGTCAACACTGATTCAACTCAACAGGCTTCCCCGCTTCCAAGTCTCAGATTCAAAAGAAGGAAGAAGAGCTTTTGAGAACAAGACAAGTTAAATTCAAAGCTGTGGAGAAAAATCTATTTTTCTCTGAGGAGAGAGACGGTGAAGAAACCGTGACGACACTCGCTGCTTGCTGGAGTCTCACTGCTGCAGCGTGAGGTACCAGAGCCAGAATACAGCAAGAGAAAAAGGTGTGGGAGTGATCGAGCATGGGATTCTCTCTCTCTCTCTCTCTCTCTCTCTCTCTCTCTCTCTCTCCCTCCCTCCCTCCCTCCCTCTCTCTCTCTCTATCTACAGCACCTCATTCTCAGCCTCTCCCTCACTTCCGTCCACACTTCACGTCTGTGTCACTCCGTCAGTGTGAGCGCAGAGCGGGAAGCTGTCATTATCTTGTCGACCTCGGACCTCACCAAGGTCTTCCGTTCTCACAAAGACACTCACAAGTTAAAAGACAAGAACAATTGACCAGATCAAAAGCGGCATTCAGTCAGTAGGTGGACAGATGTGAGCTAAATCAATCGCTTTCATTTAAAGTGTGGAGAACATTTAACACTTACAGCACCATATCCATCTAATTGAGTACTGCAGCAGCACTTCGAGTGTCATTCTGATTTATATTGTGTGTGAAATCTGAGTGGATTATTTGAAATCCATTACAAATTTACAAAAAGACTAGGGCTGGGTACTTTTTAAAATGTTTTCAGTACAGATGTGCAGATGTGCTACTTGAGTTTTGTTAGTACAGTATTACAAATTTCGTACTTTGAAGAAAGTCAAACTTCGCGACCCTTTTTCCCTTTAACAACAGAAGACAAAGTTCTAAAGTGAAGTCTAATTTAAATATAAGCAGCTACACAAGAACATTACGTAGACAATTGGTTTTGCTACAAGAGTTTTACAGGCACATTATAGTTGGTGCCAAAAAGGTCCAAAAAAGAAGTGTGAAACTCTGAACAATTTTCATCCTAAACGGTGGCCAAAGAATTTTCAAATTAAGGTGTCTGAGGAAGCTGCAGCTGTTTCAGAAATGTTTTTTGCTACTGCTGCCGGACAGAATCAGTGTGTTTGTTGTGCGTTTTAAACAGAGGGCACGAAAAACACGTTCACTTCTGGGTAAAATAATTCATGCTGCAGATATTTTGGCGGGTAATGTATTCACATGCTGAGGATATTTCCGGTCAGTGCAGAACGACAGTGTGCGGTTTGATAAACACCAGCCTGACAAAGCTCCTGCACTACACAGGTAAAAGTCCTAACATGGAAGAGCACTATTTCACTATTTGTTGGTGTTTTAACGAAGGGAAGTATGTCATTCTGAGCACAGCACAAGTCTCACTAAACACGTGAAAAACATGCAATCTGTGGCAAATAAAATGTCAAAGAGGAGGGCAGGCTGTTTTCAATGGAGGGCTTGTTTATTACCAGACAACAACACCGACTAGGGCAACCAAACAAAATTAGTCTGCACACACACACACACACACACACACACACACACACACACACACACACACACACACACACTTACAGCTTCAACTGACAACAGCAAACAACTTTTCATTCAAGTGATTTGAACTGCTGCCAGGAGACAAAGCAGCCACCCACACATCGAAACACACACACAGACACACACGTTTTCTGGTACTGTACTTGTGAGAAGATTCACACTGTAGTCCCTTTCTTTGTTCTGAGGCATGTTGAACCTTAAAGGATGAGTTCACCAGTTTTTATGATGATGGACACAGATATGTTACTGTACTCCTGGAATAATAATCTTTTGTTAAACGACGGTGATGTAAAGAAAGTAAACAGTTAGAAAGTCAGAAGCTTTAATAGACAAGAATGTAATGCAGACATAAGATATGATACAGCATTAAATGTTTTTTGTTATTGTAAAGGGTTTTTTAGACCATGTTGCGTGGTGATTTTACACTTCAAATAAAACTGAATTGAACTGAATGGAATTAAAGAGACTGCTGGCCTTCACGGGTTTAAAGCTTCTTTCAGGTGCATTTTGGTAAATTTGGACAAAGTGACGCAACTTGTCTCCCACTACTTACAGTCTTTATATATCCCGAGTTCACTGCTGGCAATCTTCTCATGTAGTTCAGCTTAAATCATATTTCTCCAAATGTCTAACTAATCTGTTAGTGAGACATTAAACTACCCTGTGTGTGAGAACTGGCCAAAGTAACCTCGATTTTGAGAATTTATTAGCACAACATTTACATCTTGTACAGAGCAGCCTACACCTTTTAAACTGTACTAAGAGCCTGTCTTTTATCACATCAACACAAATGAAGTACAGAAAATTCAGACTGCACAAAAGAGAAACCCCAGTTGATACATCACTCCAGTCAGACGTCAGTCATTTGATTCCATGTTTGTTGAATCACGGTGGCATCAAGATCCAACCGAGAGCTGAGCCCGAACACAGATCTACACAAACAACCATTCTCATTCCCACCTACACCAGTCTGTTGTGTTCTCACCGGCTGAGTCGCTGCTGATCAGATGAATCAGCCGTCAGCAGAAAGGGTGCGGGGTCTGTGAAGAACAGCACCAGGCGAGTAATTAGCGACAAACACGCTGACGGAGATGAGCGAAGAGACAACAGCGACTTCTGCACGTGTCCAACGAGAAGCTCATTATGCTCATTCAGAGAGGAAAAAAGCAACTTCACAGCAAAATGTGAGTCTCAGCCACTCATCATTTCATTATCCACGGCTGTTTAAGCACTATGTAGAGCAGTATTCAGGGAAATATGGTGCATCTTCTGCCATGTGGAACCTAAGGGTCAGAGCTTCGACCGGTCGCCTGTATGAAGAGCTCAGTTATGTAAAAACCTGCACCTCAGATGTTTACTCTTTACTAGCAGTGCAGTAAACAGAGCCTGAACCAATCTGTCTTTTTGAGGACGATATTATATTTGAGAGTAAAATAAATGCACAGAGTAACAGCTGCTTTTCATGATTTTTACTGAAACAGATACAAAAAAAACAAACAGTTATATGTATAAAGAATACAGATATTTCTGACTTTGGGCCCCCTACTGGCAGCACTGTGAAATACATGTTGTTGTGCTCTCCACAGGAGCTCTCCGTTCAGCACCACAGCAACACGAGACAGACGGACCAACAGGCTTTTGCACAATTATGTCACCTCATGTTTAACTTGTGTTTTCTCGTGACTTTTAATAGCTAACTGCAGGTAAAATGTAGTGTGGTAAGATTAAAGCAGAATTTTTTTTTTATTAAACCCTGAAAAAACTCATCTCTTAATCTTTTAATGTCTTACAATGTCTACATCTTCACCTCCATGCAAAACATGTGGATGTATGAATAATACTCTAACTATGATAGCTAATAGTTCCCACCTCCATTCTTGTATTTTTTATTCTTTTGGGGGAGTGCAGGGTGGATTTTTGTACAATGACAAGTAGCATACTGGGAAGTGTTAGGTACAGGGAATAGGAAGCGTGCTGTTCTGCGCTCACCTGTGACCGCACCCAACAGTGATGTCACGCTGCACTAGCACACCTGAGTGTACACTTCTACATTACTGCAGCAAAGCAGGAAAATAACCAACTAGAGATCAGCAAAAACAAGATTTTCTGTGTGGTTTCAAGTCAAATTTCAAATGTTAAGATTTTTTTTCAAAATACTTTCACAGCATTGATCTCAGCTAAAGGAGTTTTCACCAACATTTAACCTTCCTGCTGCAGGAAAAAAACACTCACCTGCAGTCCCAAAAGTGCCTTATCTTTACCCAATATTTCACATTTCACAGAGGCGTTAAAGACACATCCGCTTTAAATTACCTGTCATCTTAAGAACATACGGCGTTTATTTCATCTCTTTTTTTCTGCTGTGACTTGTTTTACAGAAGCTGACACTTTTAAGAAACGGTGGGTATCTCATTTGAGGAAGAAATCTGTTCAGTTAAAGATATAGGTCACATATTCTTAGCCGGCTGTCACTGTCTCTGCAGACTTTTATCAGCTTAGAGGTGTACATGTATCTGCAGCCTGAGCGCAGACTACCGGCTACAACAAGCAGACTCCCGAGATATAAATACATGTTCTCTGGTGCTGTAGGTGGAGCAGCCCACACAGCCCCTCTCTGTTCGCTATCTGCGCTTCCCTGCTATTTACAATTTATTTCTATCACAGCACTAATATGCCCCTGTCTCACACACAGATACAATACCGGCCTGTGTATGCATGATGTGATAGCTTCAGCTCTCCTTTCACAAATGCAGATGTTTTTCCATCCCTGAACGCTCAGCCATCTGTTGAAACAGCCACCTCATCACAAAAAAGTTTTCTGCATCAACTCCTGGAAACTAAATGAGTGCTCTGATTTGACCTCGTTTATAAAGAACAGAGATCTATAATTATCTGGAGGAGGATTGTGGAGGAGGAAGCAAGCTGGGAGACAGGGACGGATTTCTCAAAAGGGAGGAATGACAAGCAGAAAACTACAAAGAGCAGACCTAATTTCAGTTTGAGTGTCCGGATGTGACTCGGATGGAAGCAAAGTGAGTTTGGTGCAATGTGTTAACACACATAGAAAAAGTAATAATGGCGGACGAGTCAGACAGAATCTTTCTCACGTGATCTATTTGTCCTGCTTTGACAGTGACTGAAGTGAAGCACGGAGGAGGGTCACACATTTCAGCATAAAGCCAGTGCAACTAAAATTTATAACATTACAAATGTGTTCTGAGCCTCACAGGTGTGTGTGTGTGTGTGTGTGTGTGTGTGTGTGTGTGTGTGTGTGTGTGTGTGTGTGTGTGTGTGTGTGTGTGTCCGGGGACCCATCAAAAGGAGATGATTAAAAACTGAGCTGGTTAAAAAACAAGTACATATTTGATCCACTGACTGTGTAGACATGTACACACTGCACTGTTGATGTTGACACATGCTACACAAAAATACACAGACACCAACACATCACTGACTCCTTGGTTGCTATGGGAATAAAAGGAGAAAAATGGTTGCCGTCCCCTTCATCCTATGACCTCAACCTTATGATGAACCTGCAGTGCATCCTTACAAGGAAAATCTGCAGATTTCTGTTGACTTCTTTATGACCTCATGAGTTTTTTCTAACTTCCTTTTGCATAATGAATTCAAAATATATTAAAAAAAAAATGTTGTCATGGTATTTCTTTTTTCTCATAATAACACCCACTTTGTAATATATCTGTTGAGGATGAAGGAAACTTTTCCCACTCAAATTCATGACTTTAGTACTGTTTGTGTTCTTCACCCACTTCAATAAAAAAACATGTGAGAGCCTCTTGTGAGAAACTGTTTCTCATCTTGTACAGTGTAGTAGTTTAGGAACAGTTGCAAACAAGCTCCAGCCACTCGAGTCAAGAATAATCTAACACTACTAAAGGATGAGCATGAGCATGAGGAGCAGCTAATTGCAGAATTGTGGCTTTACTATGACCTACTACTTTGATAAGTTCTGTTTTTCTTTTATACGGCACAACTATAATTGTCGTATTAAATTGTAAACTGGATGGATTTACAAGTTTAAGCTCTAAATGAGTGATTTGATCTGTAGGTTCTCCAAGACCATCGTGTTACCCATGCGGTTACTGAAAAGCCAGCAATCCCCGCTGCTTCCCGAGCAGACACGGAGAGGCTCCCTAAAATTCTGGCAGATAAAGTTTAAAAGGAATATTCATGCACTCTAAAAGTCAACACAATGCTCAAAAGCAAGCTCGCACTCAAAGACACGGCCACGCCCTTACACATGTCACACGAGATTACATCCTAAAAGCAGAAAATCACTCATCCTAATGGCATCGGTCACAAAGAGTCAAGCACAACTGTGACGTTAACAAATAGTTTACAACCATCTCTATGTGGTCACATCACATCAAACAGCATGAACAAGCAGTTAACGGCCCCAATGACTGAAATCATACATTATGCATTTAAAGCCTTAAAGAGATCTTAGAAAACAACTTGGGAATGGAGAGTTTTGAAACTAAAAAACAGCACCAGCAGCAGCAGTCGTCTTGTAGTGTATCAGACTGCATTAAACATTCACTCACATCCCGCTTTGCATTCGTAATTACACCCACATCCGGCGCTTTGTGCAAACAGCGCAGGTGGCAGACTTAATGAAGCTGACAAAGATGCGCAAATGTCCGCTTAATTAAAATAATAGGAAGGTATACTCACCCCAGACAATCCATTGTTTTAGCTGTTACCCATTGCTTAAAAAAACAAATAAACTAAACATAAGTGGCACCAGCTAGAGCGGCAGTGAGGAGAAGAGTGGACACCTCCACTGCTTCTCGAAGGAGAATGAAAGGTAAGGTGGGACCGTGGTGCATGCAGGAGGCTGCCTTTACCAAGTGTCAAGGGAAAACAGTCCCCATGCAGAACGAGCTCTGAGCAGAATAATGAGAAGAAAATCCATCAGAGCGAAAAACAAAAACCCCTTCAGAGAGAGAGAGAGAGAGAGAGGGGTAAGAGAGTTGGGAGATGGGTGGGGGGTAGAAGACCACAGAGAGATGATATTAATGTTGTTACTAGTGCTCGTGCAGATAGGAGTGTCCTCCATGATACAAAAAAAACAATGAAGAGTTCTCAGTGGACGGACTTTGAATTATTCATGACCAATTAAAGGCAGAAAAATCTGGCCGCCTCGCGTCACTTCAGGTGGGAGAAACAACAAAAGTATCTCACCGATGACCTCACGCTGATGGAAACCCTTCTTACGGGATATTAATACCACTAAATGGAGTTGAAAGTGGCGTGGTAGTAGTGGAGGAGGAAGCCAGAGGAGTACGAGAATAAAAGGTCTGATTGGCTTGTGGAAGACATGCAATCTGTGGACAAGCTGTCTGGGGATTCGGAGAAAAAGCGGGAGTGCTGGTCCTTTTGGCAAACCACATGACTCTGGCTCCCTGGATCATTGTTTAGTTACCTGGCGTTATTCATGCAAACACACTGCCACGCATCTTCAAAATAAACCTGAGGGATGCAGCTCCAGGTTTTTTGTTTTCAGAGACGGAGCAGCATGACCACCAGTGCTGCATGATGTTCCCATGAAGCGAGTGCTCAACTAAATCTGTGTGTGGCTCGTCATCACACGCACCTCCATGCTGTGAATGCACTTCATGTTGCCAAGCCTCATTTACCACTAAAAAACCCTCTAAAGCTCGGGGGGCCCCCTCAGCGTCAGCTCAGTCTCTGGGTTTCACAAACACCGATGACAGACTCGAAGGGTCACCGTGGATTTACCCCGGCCGGCAGATGGGGGGGGTTGGGGGGGGGGGGGGGGGCTAAACCCACTGATGTAGCTTTATAGTTTAATCCTTTCCCTGTTGCTCATTCTGCTACAGGGAAATTATGTTTACGTGGTCATTATGAATTCAATCCCTGTAGATTATTTAAATTTTCACTGGGGCCTACATCGAACAGGGGGAGCGTGTGTGTGATACAATACAAAGACATGGTGTAACATTGAAATATTGCAACAGCACTAGCAGCTGTGCAATGAGCATTTCTTTGCTCTAGTTACTTTGAATGTGAAAGTCATGTATTTTGGCTTTAGAGAACAGTTTGACAGCTCTGAATGACAAGAAACAAGCGGAGAGACGAGGTGGAATAACACGTCTTCATGGCCTATCAGCCAGACACAAAACAGGGATGTTTTACATAATCTGTGTGTCTGTGTCCTCCACTGAAGCCGTCTTTCAACTCCTTTCTTTATTCTTTCCCCGGAGTTTACTCTCTGTAGTGTTAGGCAAACAATGTGAGGAGTAATACACCTCTGGGCTCCTACCTGATGCAGGAGATGAGCTGCCGGTGCTCATCAGTGGCGAGTATCTCTGGCAGAACGGAGGCCAGCCACTCAACTCTCTTCTCTGCTGCGTACTGCTTCAGCACATTGAAGAGCCTCTCTTTCACTTCGGGCTCGTCACCTAAAATCTGGTCGACCTGGTGGAGATCAAACGGTGATGTCAGAGCCGGGGAGCAGTTGGAGGAAATACAAATTAGAGTGGATGCTGTAGCTTCGTAGGATTTTGTTAACATAGTGCCAGAAAGGTGCCACGACGACACTTTATCTGCAGCTGGATTTAAGGATACATTACCTGCATTTTATCTGGTTGTGTCAGATCTCTTGTCTTGTTCTTATTCATCCTACACTATAAACTTATTTAAAACATTTAACCTGTACATTGTAGGAAACTGCACATGTACATTTGTTGGATCTTGAAGGATTCGGCAGAATTACCGTTTCTCCTCTGATTAGAAAACCCCTTACTATAACATTTGCAAAGATTTTGATCTTAAAGCTCCTGAAAACCTGTCTTTTCTATCATGTATTTCTCTACGACGTCAAATTTTCATGACTAAATAGGTAAGAATAAATCCTCAAGTAAAAAAAAATCATTCTAACAGGTTATTGATTAAGATGAAAATTCAGCTAATCAGCTTTATCACGATTGTATGAGTCATGTTTCATTTCCAATGATTGACAGTTGCATCTCCCTGGCAACATAAAGTAGCGACAGGGTGTAGCTACATTCTGCTTGGTGCACAAAACCACTGAAAAACACTTTTTTCCCCCAATAGATCACAAAAAATGCAAATTCAAAAACGTATTATGTCACTGTTTGTAGAAAATGTTGTGTTTGCGTGGAAGCTGACAAAGAAATTCAGTTTCTGGCACCTTTAAACTTCCCTGCTCAGCTGGACCAGCAATAGAAAGTAACCTGGACTCAGCTGTGACTGTGCATTTAAACGTACCTTCCTGTTGAACTCCAGAGCCTTGTGCTTGCGGTCCAGCCTCGCCCCCTCTCCTCCCATCTGACTGTCCTCTATGCTGATGCTGTGCTTCTGCCTTTGGCCGAGGCACAGAACCCCCAGGCGGAGCGTCCTCCCCTGGGAGGCCTTGATCAGGGCCGCGGCCATCTCGTGCTGCCGGACCGGGATGCCGTTCACCTCCATGACGTAATCCCCGGCCCTCAGACCTGCGCGGCCAGCTGGAGAGCAAGGGGAGCAGTCCTCCACCAGCAGAGGGCAGTCTCCTACGATGGTGAAGCCAAAACGACCATCTGGACCTGGTATGATGTCCATCTGTACAACATACGAGAAAAAAGATGAATTTTAAGAATTTGCCTCATTGTTTTGATCACAGAGGATCCACCCAGTAAAAACCCACAGAGGTCTTTCGATACAAGTAACAGGCATTAAACTACATATGCAATATTACTGTGACGGGTTCAAAAGCTGTGAGACCTGCTGTATGCGGGACACCACTCCGATGCTGGGAGGGATGTTCTTCTGAGTCTGGGCGATGGTGATGACCGCCTGCGGGCCCAGCGTCGACACATTGTGGCCCTCGATCTCCAGGACCTGGTCCCCCGCCTGCAGCCCTGCCAGGTGGGCGCTGCTGCCCTCCTCCACAGACAGAATGTAGCTGGGGCCATTCCCGCCCAACTGGAAGCCAAACTCCTCCGGCCAGCCCTGGTTGGACGTCGGCATGCTGAGGACTTGGTGGGAAAGGGAGGAGAAAAACAACCTCAGTAGTCTCGTCGTCGATGACCTTCGCAGTGTCTGCGTACAATGTCTAATGGCATGAGAGGACATGCAAAAAAATTAAGCACACAAACACTTACCCACTGCACCCAAAGCATTCAATTCTACCGCCATTGCGAAATAGAAAACCCTTAAGATATAATAGTATGAGTATAGTATTGAATAGTATTCAATCTGACGCAGATGTTCCCTGTCTCCTTCCTGCTGCTACCTTCCGTGTCTCAGGTCGTACGATGGAGTGTAGCTCTGTGACCCTCTACCCTGAACCGTCACACACTCCGAGGTCCCTGACCTGGTTCATAAACTCCATCGCAGCCAATCAAATGAAAGCATTGCAGAGACTGTGACCTTAATTAGCCTGAGAGACAAAAGTTCCTCCTGCAGTTTTTTTTTCTTTCCACTCAGGGCACATACAAGCCTCTCCTGTTGAATGGCAATTATGCATTAAAGTGACAGACAACACATGGGACTGCACTGATGAGCCTTCAGCGGGTAAAATGAGGTAAAATGGCAAATGTGAAGGCACCTAAACTGGACTGAAATATTTAAATGAGAAGGAATTAACCCAAATGTGACAGTTTTCCAAACCATCACTAATATAACAAATACAGATTTACAAAAATGAAGATGTTGGCTTATATGTAATCTGCTCTAAAGCCTCGAGCTCAGCTGGAGGCAAATGATGTGCTCCACAGCCACAGCACAGCAGCCAGGTTTTACACAGTGGACGAAGCCGATAAATGACTTACAGAAATCTTTAGACGGATACCGAGGGCCGCGTTTGCTCTGCCGAAAAGAGTATCTGCCTTTTTTGTTTTGCAAAAACTTCTTCATCTCGAATGTCAAACGGCAGGTGGCCTGCCAGCAATCCAATCTTCTCAAATATAATGTTAAAAAAAAAAAAAAAGAAGAAAACACCCTCAACCCAAAGTCAAACAGAAAAGGTGACGAACTCAAAATACTGCCCCATTCCTCCTCCCTGAAACCACAGCAGTCTCCTCGTGAGGGAAAGGGTGAGTGTGCATGAAAAGCGAGTGCAGTCTCTATGTGAGTGTGTCAAGGAGTTAGTCCTGCGTCTCATCCCTGATTCATCCCAGGCCAGCCTGCTTGCACAGTGTTAATCAGAAAACTGGGACGCGTGCACCCGCGCACCTCGGTTCCTTAATAATTCTCTCTCCAAAAAGGGTATTGTGAGGCCTCATTTTTCTATAAATACACCAGTGTGTCTTTTTCCTCCTCCTCCTCTCTTGGCTAGGTGGCTCTCCGAGGGACCGCTCCTGGCCCAGAATCACTGTGTCGATGCAAGGAAGCCTGATGAGTACTAATTGGAGCGTCTGCTTGCCTGCAATCCTGTGTGTCCGAGCGCACTCAAATGCGCGGTCCATTGAGAAGGAGCCAGGGGGCAATTTAAGACTTTAGCCTGTAGGATTAGTAGGATTATCAGCTGAATCTTCAGCTCTCCTCCACCCCCTGTCATTAATACAGAGGGACAAGTGCTCGCCTCCCTTGATGGATATTTACACGGACTCTAAAGGAACCATTTCAGGCACTGTGTGTACGTATCTGAAGGTGACAAAACATTTTCATTTAAGCCTGAAAACACAAAACAGATGTAAATGTTTAACAGCCAAATAGGACTGAAAATTTGTGGTCTATGCCCTGTTTTAAACCAACTGGTCTTTATCACCGACTGGTTTGTGAGGTGCTGTTTTGAAGCCTCAAATCTGGCATTTTCGTGGTCACTCAGTTTTGGTTTTTTTTGGAGCCAGAAGTGACCATATTTGGACAAACTGAGGAGCAGCGAGAAGTGGGTCTGACTGAGAATTTGAGGACAATAAGCCTCGCCCACCTATACAGGCAACCTGACTGCACCACAGGCATGTCAATCAAAACAGGCACATCCCCCAAGCATCTCTTTTTGAGGCCTTATATCTAATTAATTATAGAATTATTTTCAGAAGGACCACCAGAACACTTAAGAGAAGGAGTGACGAGCGAACGACACCGTAGTGACTTTTGACAAATATATATTGACTTTCTATTTCACAAGAGATGTTGACACTTTTTAAATGGGAGTTTATCTGAGTCAGGTCCTGGTGGCCCTGATTAAAACTGTGAAAAAGCTCCTGCGTCTGAAAACACCTCATTTGGTGGCTTGTGTTTCCTGCTACTGTGGATGATCAGTCTCACTGCCACACCTTACAGGTACATTTGTATAGACCACAGCTATCGTTAGTGTCATTAGAAACACCTGTGGTTCTCCTACAACAACAAGTCTGTCAATTCTGTGCTAACTTCAACCTGGGCAGATGTCTAATTCGTCTGAAATGAAAACACCTGTGTGTGAGCCTTCTGAAACACACTTCAAAAAAGTCAATCGCTGCTCCTTTTAAAAGGAAAAGATACTTAGACTTTATTAACAGCCATTTTTATGATTACACAAAGCTTAGAGGGAAGAGTTTCCATGAGACCGATTTATACTGACAGTCTTAATAGCACAACTCCACAAAAGCTACACGACTACAATAACTCATAAATGTAAACAATAAGGTGAAGCTCAAGTACAATAAGCTTTTTATATTAGATTGTTGTATATTATTGAAAGAAACATTGATCTAAATAAAGTATCATATATTTGAAAATAATAATTCACTACAGCTGAAGCGATAAGTCCTGAGGAAGGCTGCAAGGTCAGCATGTGGGAGTGTAAACTGTCATTAGTGGCAAAGCACATGATAAGGAACAGAATAAACAAACTGAATAATTAAACACAGGCTGTATCTCCCAACACACGCTGTTTACCACTATCAAACTCTCCACCTCATGTGCGACAAGATGACACAGAAAAGAAAGCAAAAAAAACTGTCTCATCCTTTTCACTCAAAAAAATCTGAAGTAAATATGAATCTTCAGAGACATTATATATACATTTGAGCATATTTACTTAAACTTTGGATATGTATATTCCAAAAATCAGGAGCTGAAATAATCTTTATGACAAGTAAAACTGCCACTTCAGTTATAAATAGGGTGAAAAGTATTTAGAAACACTTTTCAGTCCCACTTGTAACTACAAATACACTCACAGCCTTATGTGACAGCACATCAATCTAAGGCAGGAAGTATCTGAAGGGATTAACACACCACCACAGCATGTCATAAAGCTGGCACAAGCACACATCCAGTACCTTCTTAAACAGCATCCATAGACGAGACCGCACAGCTCCTGAGTAATGCTCTCCTCTGCAGCGCCGTGAGCTGTAACATGAGTGCTGGGCCATGTCAGCAACCAGATCCAGCAGGTGTCCTGTGATGCCTGGTTGCATTGTGTGGAGCACTGGATGACAGTGAGAGAGAGGAAACAGTGCTGACTTACTTTAAGTTACTGTTTTATGTAAACACTGAAGTCAAAATGTTGAGAACAGCACAGTCTTATTAAAGGGTCTGATTAGGGATGGATACTCTAGTCTAGGTTTGACCAGGCTAAGTATAGTGGTTGTAGATCTGGATCTGGTCCAATGTGGTTCATGTTAAAAAAACAAACAAAAAAACCCGTGAAATCTCTCTTTCTTTCTTTTTTTGCATTTCACAAATTGAATAAAGTTTTTATGATTCAGAAACTTTATTTTAAAGAACTTTAGTTTATCTAGGATAATTAAGTCCAGGTATGACCGGTCTCAGTATAGTAGTTGTTGATCTGGATAATAGAAAAAAGCAGCGAAATGTCTATTTGCTTCATTTACACAACTTCAATAAAAGTTCCACAAATTATAAACTCTGTTTTAACGACTCTTTAGCCTCTCTGGGATACTTTCATCCAGGTTAGACCAGTCTAAGTAGAGTGGTTTTACATCTGGACCTGGTCCAATGTGGTCCAGATGTGGTCCAGATGTGGGGAAACAAAACAGTGAAAAGTCTCTGCTGCATTTTCACCGAAGGAATGATTGTGCCACTAACTTGAAAGTGCATTCAAGACAAGAGTCAAGGCTTTATCTGAAATGCCTAACGCCCCTTTTCTCCTTTCCTCTCACAGCTGAGCAGCTGCAGTGACGTAGACGCGACCCATCCACTGTTAGCTTTGAATGCTAGGGAAGTAGCGCTGTTTACAGACGCAGAACATGAGCGTGGACCAAGAGAGAGGCTGTCCGTCACAGCGTACACCTGACCAACTATGTTGACGTGAGACCGCCTGAAAAGGCAGCGATGTGCGACTTTGACTAGAAGGGTAAGGTCGGGTTAACGAACTTGAAAATGTCTTTAGGAAGTAAAGAAAGTGTACATGTCTGCTAACAATGGGCGCTAATAAGTTAGCACGCTAACGTAACTTTGTCGAGTAGTTTTAAACACATCGTACTTTTTTTTTTTTTTAAAGGTTTAAAAGTCTTAACCGTGTTTAAACGAAACGACTACACAAACCTAACAATAATGACGCCGTACTAATCTTCTTGTTGAAGGCTGCTACCTGCTCGCGGTGCGTTCAAACACCTGTTGTTGTCCTCTGTGATGCTGCCGGGGGACACATGGACTTCCTCGCTCTGTTCGCGGTCTACGTCGCGGTGGTGGTCACGTGTATACTTCTGGTCTGCAAATACTCAGGACGGCAACAAACACCCTTTAACGTCCTCTTCGACTCGGCGGCGAAGGTGACGATCAGATCTACCGGGACTTCCACAACCCTCAACTGGGTGACGCTGTTTTAACGAATTGATCAACAAACGCACCTTTTTTTTTTTTTTTAACATTTACATCAAATGTCTTCGCAGGTAGTCGCTCCCTTTACGCCGCAATGGCTGCAGGCGTTTTCACAGCGGACCATGCACAGACTTTTCCACCAAAGGTTTGTGGTTTAGGGTTTGGTGCTCCCGGACTGTCCTGTCTTTGCGTAATCATTAAGCCTTCGGGGGTGTGCTATTTGCCTCTCATCGCAGGAACAACATGTTCATCTATCTGCACGTCCTCCTGGAGGCCGCTGTGTACGCAGAGTTCACCCATGAGGTGTTCGGCTTCTGCAGGGAGTTCGGCACCACCCTGACCAGCCTGTCGGTGCCTTACGTCCTGCTGGCCGTCAAGACCTCCTTCTTCTACCTGTGCATCAAGAGCGATCCAGGTTAGTTTGATATCAGCTGCAGCGGTTTCAAACATACTTGTTATTGGCTCCAATATTAGAATGGCAAATGTGATAATGCCATGTTTGGCAATCGCATTTCACTCATACACATCTGGAATTTTCTTTTGTGACTTGGAAGGTAAAAATGCCAGAAACACAGTAATCTTTATGTCATCCAGGTCCGTATCTTGGGACAATCCCTATCCCACTTTACAGGTCATTCTATCTGGTATTAATGAGTGAGACTGCTCTTCCATACTACTGCTTTTAAGGCCTAAATCTATAATTACATGGTGGAAGTCGAATGAGTCCAGTTCCGTTTGACTAAAACACGTTTGACTTAGGTAATTTAGCTGATTTTAATTAGACTATCTGGAGAAAATCACCGTTAAGTTAGTTCTGGACAGGCTAAAGTCCCCATGGTACTACAGTGTAAAAACACAGACCACCTGTAGTGATGTTTGCTTTGTTAAGGCCAATTCATAGTTTTCTAATCTGTGCACACCACTAACCGATGCTGACTTTTTTGATAACGGCAGATGAGGAAATTTGTATCACGTGGACGCAGAAAGCATGATTTGGCCTTGAGTGCATTATATTTTCATAACTGTCTCCCCCCAAATTCACCATCTGCCAGGCACAATTACAAAGAAGAAAGTCGCTGGCCAGCTGCACATCTATCCATACGACAGGAGACTCTTTCACCCGGGAGTCTCCTGTCCAACCTGCCAGCATGTCAAACCGCCTCGCTCCAAACACTGCAGTGAGTACAGAGTTATAGATGTCCATTGTACTGCACCAACTTTTCTAACTCTGGGTTAGATAACTAAATCAATATTTGTCCCGTTGTTGCTTATGAAACATTTCATTCAAAGAAACGTATCTCCTTTTCTTCTTGGTATTATCCCTGTAGGAATGTTTTATTTTAGTAAAAACCTACCTTACAACCTGCACGGTTAGCGTTCAGTCTCAGAAAACATCACTTTTTAACAATACTTTTCCTGCTCAAAAGGAAAAACAACTCTGTGTCAGTCCTGACCGTAAACACTGTCTGTATTACAGGGGTCTGCAACAGGTGTGTGCAGCGTTTCGACCACCACTGTGTCTGGGTGAACAACTGCATCGGCGCTCAGAACACGCGCTACTTCCTGCTTTACCTCTTCAGCGTGTGCGCCATGGCAGGTGTCATCGCCCTGCTCACAGGAGACATGCTGCTTCAGGCAGTGCTGCACTCAGGGCTCCTGAGGGCCAGTTATATAGACGAGTATGGTCAGCAGCAGCCAGCGGGACCTCTGTTTGTCGTACAGGTGCGACTAACGTACTGTATATAATGTGTACACAGTATGCTGCAGCCACATTTATTTCCAATTTCATACCACACGTTCAACTGAAAACATCTGCTTTTTCCCTCCAGCATCTGTTTCTGACCTTCCCCCGAATCGTCTTCATGCTGGGCTTCCTACTCTTCGTCTTCTTCCTCATAGCCGGATATGCCCTCTTCCATTCCTACCTGGCTCTTGTCAACCAGACCTCCAACGAGTGGTACAAAAGTCGAGGTTACGTTTGTCACCACTGCCACCCGACTGTAACAGCTGATAATCTTTGCAGCCCAGTCCCAGATCACTCCAAAAGATACTTCTACAGTCGAGGGCTACTCCGAAACCTGGGAGAGATTTTCTTTCCTCTGCAACCCGTTAAGAAAAAAGACAACTGAGAAAAGATACTGACTTCTGTATTTACATCCTCCTCTGATTTACTGTCCAAAATAACTACTGAGAAAATAAAGTTGAGTTATTTCTTTATGGACTCTGGTTTCCATCTCCCATGAGATACCATGAATTGAAAAGGTCTAACTTGCCCATTCAGATCATTATTTGTTTATTAAAAGTTGTAGCTACAAGGATGCTCAGGACACTTTATTCCGTTTCTTTTTCGTCCTCTGGCTGCTGTCAACTAAATGCTTCCAAAAGAGAGGGCAAAAAGATCATACCCTCAGTTTTTACATGTAATTTCTTCAATACGTCAATATAGAATTAGGGTTCTTCCTTTAAATGTATTGCACTTCATGCATTTATATGTTTTAGGAGTTGCTGGGGATTTAAATGAATAAATTGATAACATTATTAACAAATATATGACTGGGGAGGTCAGTGAAGGCAGCAGTACCCTGATGTTCATTCAATTTCACCACAAAAAATAGCGAGCCCTATTGGGTTAAGAGTTGCCTGAAGAACTATGGGAGTAGTAGTTTGTCTGTGGATGAGTGTTTAGCAAAGAGTATCCCATTGTTCTTGTAATTATTATTATTTTTTTTATTATTAAAAATAACATTCATATTATTAAATAAGGGATTAGTGACGGAAGTTTCCCCAGACATGCGCCCGGACTTCTTAGTGTGTGACTCCTCTTCAGTCTGTGATTGGTTGTTACGTTGTGGGCGGGGTTGACTGATAAGTAAAGCAACCAATCACAGCAGTGTAGACTTAAGCTCTCGCGTCCGTTCAGTTGATCCAACGAGCACAAACCGTCCCTTTGAACCGGTACGGAAGTGACCGCAGAATTGAAGCAACATTCGGCGGAAGGTCAGGTCAGGTCCGGTCCGGACTCCGGTGAGTTTGAACACCGCCGTTATCACACCAAAACCGTTTTTTTTTTTTTTTTAAACCGGTCGTTTAGTACCGTTGAAGGCTCGGCTCGGACGTCTCCACGTACGGCCCCTGACCGACTTTATGTAACCGTAACGTACGTGGCTTTTGCTCCGCAGCGGAACCAGTGACGGTCCGAACCGGTCTAACGGCTGCGCGTCCCTCCGCCTTCACCCGATGTCTGGGTCGAAATGCACGCGGCTGAGCGGAGCGCTCGTCGAGCGGCTGCTGGACTCGGTGGACAGCGTCCTGTTCGACTGCGACGGGGTGATCTGGCGCGGGGACCAGGCCATCGCCGGCGCTCCCCGGGTCATCAACCTGCTGAAGGAAAACGGGAAGAAGGTCTTCTTCGTCACCAACAACAGCACCAAGACGAGGAAGATGTACGCCGATAAAATGACCTCGCTGGGGTTCAACGTGACGGAAGAGGAGGTGTTTGGGACCGCGTTCTGCTCCGCCATGTACCTGAAGACGGAGTGCAAGCTGGAGGGCAAGGTCTACCTCATAGGGAGCAACGCCATGACGCAGGAGCTGGAGGCGGTGGGGATCCAGCAGACCGGGGCGGGACCTGACCTCATCGCCGGGAAGCAGGCCGACTGGGCCGGCGTGCCTCTGGACCCCGAGGTGAAGGCGGTGGTGGTCGGGTTTGATGAACATTTCAGCTACATGAAGCTGAACCGGGCCTTGCAGTACCTGACTCAGCGGGATTGCCTGTTTGTGGGGACAAACAGGGACACGAGACTTCCTCTGGAGGGAGGCAAGGCTGTCCCAGGTAAAGATCCGCACGTCACACGGCGTCACCACACACGGTTCACCCATTTCACACCTTCAAGGCGGCTTTATTTTACTTTTTCAGGTCAAGAAATCCAATGGAAGTCATGTTGCTGTGCTCGGTACAAAATATCCTGCACAAGGCGGTTTTCAGTTGTGTTGAAGCAGAACCAGAACAGAGCTGAGACCCATCATGCACTCTTCACTACTTAAAATCACATTAGTTCATTATATTTGTCTATTTCCTGGTAGACCTACACCATTAGTTGTTCTGTAGAAACTTCATCACCAGCGATTCTGATCATCTTTTTATATATATATATATATATATATATGTGTGTGTGTGTATATTCAAAATTCAGAGTCTATGGCTTGGGGGGCGTGATTGACAGGCATGTCCTGCAATCGGGTTACGGCTGTCGGCGGGCGGGACGTACTATCGTCGGGTTTCCAGTCAGATCGAGTGAGATCAGCCACTCGCCTCCCCACCTCCCGCAGGTATGGTAACTAGCGAGGTGGCGACGGCCAATAGCCGAACTTTTTTTAACCACCCAGACCTACCGAGTATATTTGTACTTTGTCAAACGACCTGCTGAGGTTCGTCTGCTTTTCACGCTCAGGTGAGGCCAACCGTTACACTGACAATCTGCCCTCTAGTGGACTGGTGGGTGTACTACATGCTTTGGTGTAATACCGGGCTGCAATATTTCCAGTCTTAAAAAAAAAAAAAAAAAGAGACCCTAGTGATGTCTCTGAGACTTTTTACAATTTCAGAAGTAAAAAGCCCCCTCACCCACTGCCCCCCTCTCTCTGCCTCTCAGGTACAGGCTGCCTGCTGCAGGCCGTGGAGACAGCAGCCCAGCGTCAGGCCCAGACGGTGGGCAAACCCAACCACTTCATGTTCGACTGCGTGGCCTCGCGTTTCGGCGTGGAGCGCGACCGCTGCCTGATGGTCGGGGACCGCCTCGACACGGACATCATGCTGGGCTCCAACTGCGGCCTGAAGACCCTCCTCACCCTCACGGGGGTCAGCACGATGGCGGACGCCGAGGCCCACCAGAAGAGCGGCAGCGCGGAGAGGCAGGGGATGGTGCCCGATTATTACGTGGAGAGCATCGCGGACCTCCTGCCTGCTCTGCAGGGATGAGAGACCGATGACATTGTGGATACACCATCTCGCAGCTGCCTGAACGTGTGCAGCCGCTCGCGCCAGAGTCCACTGTCTTTTATAAAAGGGAATATTTTTTTAATCATCTCTCTGACAGTCACGACCAAACAGTTGGCTGCTGTGTGACAGAAGAGACAAAGACTCTAGATACTCTATCCAGATTTTATCTATTTACTAAAACCTTCTAATTTTAACATGATTTAAATGATTATTAATAACTTCAGAACAAATATCTGCAGTATTGTTTTAGTGTATTTAAATGTTAAAAGAGCAAAGTTTTAATCAGTCTTGTCATGCAATGTCCTCTTAAGCAACTCCAAGTCAATGTCAAAAGGGGAAATGAACACGGAGTTTGTCAACAGTTTGGTAATATGTCTTCAGGTTTACATATATTTCAAGAGTCTTTTAAGTAACAACGCCGAGAACAGGACTGAAAGACACTAAACGGGTCAGAGTTCATCTTCTTGGGCTCTTGTAGTGTATTTTGAGACCTCAACAGGAGGTGCTGATATCTACACTTAGATTCGAGGGATGGTGCAACGATTCCTGCTTCTGTCACTGATGTCTGTCGTGTCAGTTTTCATTGTTTTAAAGATACTTCTGAACAGTGTTGTCTCTGAAACAAATCCAGAATAAAACCAACTGTTCCCACTGAAGCTCCCTCACCTCTCTGTGGCTCTAAAGTTTGAAGTCCCGTAGCTAAAGTCACCTTGGACTGTCATCGTTTGGATGCAGCAGCAGTCAGAGCTGCGTATCATCTCTCACCTGATGAGAGAGTCTCTGAGCTGTGCCTGCCTCACCTCTTTGTCCATTGTCTGGACTGGTGGTGGTGTGGGGGGGGGGGGGGGGGGGTGCAGCCAGTTCCTCTGCTGTAAGTGTATATTTGAGTGTGGGGGTGGTTGGGGGGGGGGGGCAGATGGATCATGTTAAAGGGATGTATTAAGACGTATTAGGCAGAGAACACATTAAAAAGGGAGGAAATTGCAGGAAGACAAAGACTCGAAAGTTTGACAGAATTGAGAGGGTTTTTTTGTGTGTGTGTGAAGTGTGTTTTGAGAAGGTAAGAGGAGGAGGAGGAGGAGGAGGAGGAAGAACAAGGTGGGTGGAGAGGTCTGCGGTGGGGGGGGGGGGGGTAAGAGAAGCTGGCCAGGTGTACCGAGTCTCAGCAGTCAGTCAGCGCTGGTCATGACCACAGCTCCGTGCCGATAGCTGCGAGCCGGGAGCAGACCGAGTGAGACGGGACACAGGATGGTGAGGTGTTGGAAACGTTCAGAGGACCGACTGGAGGGAGCACCGTGCACGGTAAGCACCGGCCGCCGCTCACCGGGGGACCGTTTGGACAGGGGTCAAAGCTGGTTTTCCTCTGCCCGTCCAGCTCCTGGGTCATCCAGAAATACATCTCTGTCACACTTGTGTCGGTTCTCCCGCTCTGCTGGTTTGGTGCTTTAACCTCAAACTGAAATGTCAAGTCGTGTTTTAAGTAGCGTGTCTTCTGTGTGTGGAAACGTCTTCTCAGGAGGGGGGCCCCGATGCTTCCCACTTCCCCCACAAGGCCGTCTGGGTCAGCATCAGCGTCTCGGCCTCCCTGCTCCTGGTCGTCATCGCCCTCGGTTTGACGGGGCACCTCGGGGTGTCTTGGCCTCACTCTCGGGTATGACTGCTCCACCGTGGACCCCCCCCCCTCCCCCCACTCCCTCTCCCCTTCCCCAATCCTCTAATATCTGGAATGACTTTCTCACAGTGTGTTTCTGTAGTCTTTACAGATTGTGAGAATCACAGCTCCAGATCAGACCGGCGGTTTGATCAACCAGTCAGCCGTCGTGGACCAGCAGAACGACCTGGTGACCTTCTCGGTGACCTCACCGGCCAACCGGACGTCCACTGTGGTCTTTGACGTCAAACATGTACGTCCGGGCGACCTGTGTGGGATCTGACCTTTTTCAGACTGTGACCGATGGGATAAGGTGTGCAGGTTATGACCGGTAAACTGTCTGGTTGCTCTTTGTGTTGCAGGGTTTGATTTGCTACAAACCTGTCGAGCAGGAGAGCTGCTTCCTCCGAGACATGGAGCGGTCCGACTACGACAACGTGAACTCCCTCCTCCGCCAGTCAACGCACCAGGTAAGAGGCGGCGACATTTCAGCACGTGAGAACGCAACACGTGACCCAGTTGGGGTTTCCCTGGTTGCATTCGGCTAAAAGGGCATTTGCCCTTTCAGCTCTGCCAGGTGCTTTTTTTCTTTTTTTTTTTTTTAAATTTCTACTAATGTGCGAACTGGCATTTCTGCCTCGCATTAAAGCTTTATCCCCGCCTAATATGCCGCACCACTGAGCCGCGACCTGCTGGGTCTCAGAGGTTTAGCATGTCCTCCTGGCTGCACAAAGAGAGGGGTGAAGCATAGAGGGGCCTTGAAGAGCCTCCCTCCCTCGCTCTCTCTGGGCTCCAGGGCTGAATTCCTCAGCACATCTGATCCTTTCAGCCCCCTCCGCGTGCTCGGGATCTCTTTACAGGAGGCTGTGGCGTTGAGCCCCGGGGCACAATGGCCGCTCTGTGTGAGGGCCTTTTAACTTCTAAGATGCCTTTTTTTTTTGGATTAAAATACCGATTGATGCATTAAAAAGGGAGGGCCCGTGTGAGTGTCCGCTCCACAATTGGGCCCTCTGATGTGATTTGTGTGGGCTTCTTCTTTTATGATCATGCAATATTAGAAGGAGAATAATCTTGGCTTTGCTTAAATAGATGGCCAGAGATGAGATGTGGGACCTTGCAGGTAAACTGAGAGGCACCTCTGTTCACGTCTTATCATCTTTTTGCACAATGCTGCCATCTCCACGCATCAAGAGTTGAGTTTTTTTTGGGATCCTGTCTGACGGTGTCACATATCTCAGCTGCTGTTGTGGTGATTATATCTACGATAGGAGGGACAGTAGACGCGGGTTTTGTCTCTACGTGGAGGCACAATGGGCTTCTTGGTCTTTCACGGCAGAGGAAAGCTGCTTGTTACGTGAGCCACTCGGGCACAACATAACTTAAAGTGGTCCACTATCGGAGCCAATCGGAGGGTGTAAGTGCTGCAATTACACGCAGCCTTTGTGACGAAGAAGACCACAAATGTATAACTGCGTTGACCTCATCAGCGGCGCTAATAAGAGCTCGAGTTTCAGGCTTGGTTTTTCTTCTTCACCGCTCCCGTTTTGGAGTTGAATATGATTCCTCGCTTGTATTATTAAACCCTCCAGCTTTGCAGCTTCTATTCTTTTGTGTCCTCGGCAGAGCCACTTCCAGCTGTCTGGGAACGAGACGCAGAGGCGGACCGAGTTCTTGGGGGTGCTGGCAGCCAGTCAGGTGAACGTGTCCTCGCTGGAGGAGCCGCTCCAGGCTCTTTGTGAGGACAGGTCCGTCCACTGGACCAGGAGGGCTGAGGGTGAGAGAACTGCTTCCACACAGACACCAAATGTCAAGTAAAAGACAACGTTTTACTGGTGTTGGGACGGGAGATATCTTTATAGATTAGCAAAGTCTGTCGGCCGACATTCAACAAAACCAAAGGGACTATCTGTGTGTCCAAAGCCAGAGAGAGCTCACCCGTATGCCATCGAAGCTCCATTGTTGTCCAAAACTACATCAGTGAGACACAGTCTTCCACGGGATGACATGTTTCCTCATTACGATGAATGTGGGCAGTGTAGTTTATTATAAACCGGCCGCACATGTGCCGTCCTGCTGCCAGAACATCTTTACGATGGCACCAAATGTGTATTCATCCGCAGCGGAAAATAGTCCTCAACAAACTCACCGTTTACTCTTGTCTGAGAACTACAGTACCCAGCTGTCTCAGGAAATTGCGTGGTCTTTTTTTTTTTTTTTTTTAATGAGTCTATATTTTGACTTGTCTTTAAGGACTTTACTCCTTAATTAATGAATGAATTCATTCAGAACATGAGATTTGTTTACAGTATAAAATGATAAGCTTCATGCTTAAGATCCTGGTTTCACAACAACTTAAAGGAAACAGATGTAGTTTTAACTTAGCCGGTGATTAGCTTTAGAATTTACTCTGACCCACATTCAAATCACAACCAGTGGGGCTACAACTAACAGTTAGCTTCAGTATCAATTAATCTGATGATTATTTGATCATTTTGTCCCAAAAGAAAAAGTCAGAAAATAGTGAAAAATGTTCATTATAATTTCCCCAGAGCCTTCAAATGATTCGTTTTGTCTGACTGACTGTCTAAAGCCCAAATATACTCAGCAAAATGTAATAGATAACTTTTAATTGCTGCAAATCCACACAGGAGAGGAGCTGAAATCAATGTTAACTAATCGATTCATGGACTTTTTGTCTCTGTATTAAAAAAAAAAGTGTCACTTAAAGTCTCAGAGGGAAACTGTTGCAACACACATTACAGTAATAGTTTTATTTCAGTTGTATCTCAATAATAAAACAGCTAAATGTCATGTCATTTTAAGTATTAGAGTGCCCGTTCATATTTAACCCACCGATTCATTTGTCGGTGTCAGCAGAGTATCTAGCTTTTTAAATTAGTCCTGTGCATCTCGGTAACGAAGCAAAGTGCCAGGCTGAAACCCAACTCTGTGACCTTTCTACTGCCGTGACAAACATGATGTACTTCACTGTATACTCAGCTAACAGCGTACAGTGGGACTGGTGACGAATGTGACCCAGTCGGCTCAAGTAGTGAAAATATCTCACATGTATCAGGCTGCTTTAAACTATGAATATTGTCTAATGTGTAAATATGCAAAAAAAAAAAAAAACACTTTGTGATGGATTCAATTCATAATTTTTTTTTTTTTTTTATTATTTTTTTTTTTTATAGAATACCGGTAATTCATTTTAATATCCCCAAACTGTGATAAATATTTTGACAAAGCCAGTAGATTTTATACACATTTTTTCTCTACTTGGTAACAACAAAAATTCTGCCATCTCTATTCTGATGACTTGTTTTCCACAGTGAGACGTTCACAAACATCTTACTAACAGCTTTGAAATGTTTTTTTTTTAAGAGTTTTCCTTGATCTCTCTTTTTGTCTCAGGTCCCGGTAAACAGCGTCTGGTCTATTTCTGCATCGACATCTGCTTCCCCAGCAACGTCTGCGTGTCCGTGTGCTTCTACTACCTGCCTGAGTGACTCATTATTCTCTGTATCCTCCCTGCTAAAGATCAGAGAAAACAAATTTGTCTTTTTTTTCCTTTCTTTTTTTTTAAACTCCCTTGACACACACACAAAAAAACAAACAACAACAACAAAAGCCAGCTTTGACTGGATTGTTTCCCTTCGTGTCATACGGTCGCCAGCAAAACCAGTGAAGCCGTCCACTTCCATCCTTCCGAGAGAGAAGAGATGGAGACAGGCTGTCATGGGCGTCGCCAAATCACCGTCGTCACTCTCGTCATGTTTAATATCCTGTCTGGTGGCACACTTCAGAAATTACAGAAGGAAGAGCCCTTTTTTTTTCTTTTTTTTTTTTTTCTTTCCTGTACAATTGTATTTCCCGTAAGCTGCTGCTGCAGTATCATCATGTGTAACCGCTCCTGTTGCATTATGGGTGTTTTTATCTGTCCAATAAAAGACATAAAAAAAAGGAAGGAGACTGGCTGGATGGGTTTTTCCTTTTTCCTGTACATCATTTATTCTTCACAAAGATGATCAAATTATACATGGCACACACGAGTACATCCAAGCATAAAGATAACATGAATAATGTGGTCCTTAATAATAAATATGATGCTCTGTAAAAACAGAGTTGGATCAATTTATTAAGAAATTGTTCTCTATAAACAGTGAATGGTGAATTGCCTTTAAAGGCATCTGGCGAGCCTCAAACTGAAGCCTCCGTTTCCTCAAGACAGTCATTCCTGGGGAATCTTGTTAAAAATAATTCCCACTTCTGGGAATTAAGTCACCTTCCAAAAAGTCTGTTGATTTCCTGTCCTGTTTCACGTTTGCACCGACTGTCCTGATGCCTTCTGACACTTCTTCCTCTTCCTCCTCCTCCTCCTCCTCCTCCTCCTCAGCCGAGCACGCTGTCGTTGAAGGCCAGACACACCACGGCCTTCTGGTGCCCGCTGTATTCCCTCTTGATCTCGCCGGTCTCTACACACCACAGACGAGCCAGGTTGTCTGACGACGCTGTGGACAAAGAAAAAGAGTCACAACCTCAGATTTACCTCGGAGTAAGCTCTAATGCTTCAGCAGTTATCAAACCTTTACCGACCACTACTAAAAGACTAAAAACTCACGTAACACGTGACCAAATATAGAGCAGAAAAGAATCTGCATTTTAGCCAATTTAAGCTACTGTTCCACATTTTAAAGGTCCCATATTGTAGGAATTCAGATCACCGTGTTGGTATGTGCGAGTATTAAAACGTCCAGTCGACGCAGAAATGCACACAGCCTGTATTCGGCAACTGTGCCGCTTGGACTTCCATAAGTTTGTGACGTCACAAACTGACGTTCATGTCTTATGGTCTGCCCTCAGCACGGCCGCCCACTGGACAACAGTTTGTGAAGAAGAAAACTCCAAGCGGTTATTCCATCAAGGTGCTCGCAAGCTACAAGACCTAAGAAAACCTGTGGCTGGCTTGAGCTCGTGTCAGCTTGAATCACTGCAAGAATGACAACGGTGCCGCACGTGTACTGACCAGTAACTATATACTGGGAGTCTCCGGAGAAAGCACAGTCCCACATCCAGCCTCTGGACGTCTCTCCGGGATTATTACTCTTGATGCTCAGCTCCGTCATCAGCGAGAAATTGGACGTCCTCCAGATCTTACAGGTCTGGTCTGCAGAGCATGTGGCCAGCAGTCTGCAGGTGACCGTAAATACATTTTTGTCAAGCTGATAGATCCCCAAAAGTGAATTTCATGATTTGGCAACAGCATGTCACGAGTGAACAGACAAGTGCGGAGGTGAGAGGGGCACTCACGTGGAGTCGGGGCTGAACTTGCAGCGGAGGGAGTAGCGTTTGTGTGCAGGGATCTTGGTCTTGGGAATGAGCTGAGTCACTTCATCTCCGATGCCTCCAGCGAGGTTCCACACGTAACAGTTTCCCTGCAAACGAGAACAAAAATTGTGTTTGTTTTTTTTTTTCCTCCAATATTACGACACCTCCTGCATCAGACGCACTCCGACTGTTTTGAGCACTGACCGAGCTGTTGACCGCTGCCATGTAACTGGCGTCTGGGTCGATGTGGACCGAGTTGATGGAGACCTCCGGCTCAGGAATCAGCTGTTCATTGTGGTCCGTTTTCAGATCCCAGATGTGAATCACTCCACTCTGGTCCCCAACAATCAGCTCTGCCTAAAAAAAAACCCCAAAAAACCCCACACACAACACTGAAAGTATCCTGAGATATCTTCATCCACCAGCATGACGTATGGAGCAGCCAATCCTCCGATGCCACTTTATGGGACCGTGTACGAACATCTCACCTGGTTGGGATGCAGACACACGCAGTTGATTGGAGCGTTCACTTGGAAGATCCTCTGACACTGCAGATTTCTCGACCTTACAGGAGCAACGGGGACGGTTCAGTTCGTGGATCATCACATAAACACGTGACAGGACGGCGAGCTCGTACCTCAGGTCCCATATGCGAGCCATGCAGTCCTCTCCGCCCGTGTACATCCAGCGTCCGTCTTCGTGGAAGCCCACGGACGTGATGTTCTTGCTAACCCCGTCGTAGTTGATGACCGGGTTTGGGTTGTTGGAGTTCAGGTCGTACATGCGGATGTGCTGGTAACCTTAAAAGCCCAGCGTGCATTTACTGTGAAATACAGCAGCAGGAACACGGAGGAGGAGGAGGAGGAGGAGGAGGAGAGGGATCGTAAGGGCATTCATAACCAACCTGCGGCTGCGATCATACTCCTGTCAGGTGTCACCTCCAGTGAATTTACTTGCTGGAAACAAATGTTAAGGAAGTGGATTATTAAGATTGTTTCTCTAAAACCTGATTTGATCCTGAATCATTTCAGTGTTTTGTGTGTGTTTTGTGCGTGTGTGGAGTCCCACAGGGGTCACAGCAGGTTCTGTGTCGGTCACAGGGAGGATACGGAGTCCTGGTGCTGGACTGTCCGGGTGCAGATGCCGCTGTGGGCCTGCCAGAAGCGGACGGTGTGGTCGTATCCAGCCGTGGCCAGAATCACCGGGTCGCTGCCCACCGTCCCCTGGTTCACGTTCATGCTGCACTGCCGTCCGTCAGCGGCGCAGACACTGCAGGGAAGTACGGGACCGACTCGGCGGTTTGTCGTCGGTATATCTCACCCCTAAAACAGGTTCGTGATTTTTTTTTTATTCACAATAAGGAAAGAAAACATCAAACTTCCACCGTCACCTTGCGGGCTAACGTCAGCGGAACAGGCCGGTTCAGCTGGACCGCAACTTCATTTACATTTAAATAAAAGTTATTCGACTTCAAAACTCTCACATAGTAACATTAATTGCACTGTCGTGCTTTTTTTTAACAAATCCGAGTAACAGTGCGTTTGTACTATTTTTTTTACGTTACCCTCTGTTGTTGGCGATCACGCCAAAAATCAGTACGTCTCTGTAACGGGTCCCTTGGAAACATATGACGGTGTTTCAGAGGTTCCGCTTTGATAATTAGTGCGCGACCGCCATCTGCCGCACACTTTGATCACAGGAGGACAGCGACACGATGAGACGACGGGAAATACGTGTGGTTTAAAATGTGTTGAGACCGTAGACTGTGTATGGTCGACACTGTAAATGAGAATTGAACTCAATCCAATATATTTTATAACAGAAACACAAAAATATAAAATGTAAAGAAGGAAGATGTGATGTCGCTTTCACATTACATTTTAAAATAATATATGCAATGTCGATTTGTAAAATGAAAAGCAGTTTTAAATGCAGTCTATGAATGTTTATGTGGCTGAGTAGCTTTAGTTAGGTGTTTTGGATGTGGAACAAAAAGATTGATCAATCTATTTGAGACATAACAAACTTACATAATACTGTTTTTTTATTTTTTTTTTATCAAGTTAGTTTATTTAACACAGATGTAACAATCAAAGCAGCCAACAACATGTTTTTTTTTTTTTTTTTAAATAAATACATTTAGATAAATAAGTTAAATAAATAATGCAGATAATTTATCTTTCCTAAAAGCTGAAAGCTCAAATGCCTATTGTCCTTATTAACATCTCAGTACACTTTGTACCGAGCAGCATGTAAAACAGGCAACTGCAACATATTTGCTCTCCTGCTCAGAGTCGCTGCAGGGCCGACATGTGCTGCTTCACCTCTCCTGGATCTGCCAATGAGCCGGCCAGGATCGACCCCTGGATCCCAGACTTCCTCTTAGCAGAGGGGAGGATCTAAAAAACACGACAGGAGATTTTTTTTAAAATATTTGATACGTTTTTATATCCGACCCGCACGGCACCGACTCAAAAGCGACAGTACCTTCACATATACTTTGCATCTCTCCAAAAGAAACGTCCACTTCATTGCAGTCCGCTCGTCATCGTTCAAACTGGTGAACTCCTGTGTCTGCAGAAAGGGAAATGCTGTTAGTCTCAGCACAGACATCATCGACAGCTTAGCTCAGAACAGAGCAAGGAACAGAAAAATGCAGCAGTGTGGTCTTTCAACAGGAGCGATACGCTTCCCTCCAGTTGTCTTGTACACTGCTACTGTATATATTTATACTACATTTGTAACTGAAGCGGACTCTCTGTGCTCTGTGAAGTGGTAATGACCGTGCAGCCGAGTGTCTTTTCTGCCACTGGGCTTCTGAGGTTGCAGGCGGGCAGGGTGCCCGTGTGGTCCGTCAAGTCCACCAGGAGGTCGAAGCCTGTGGCGGCTGAAAAAACCTGATCCCTGCCTGGACACAGCTGGTTGGTGCAGCTCTGCATGTCCTCAGTCACCTGGAACTTACACCTGGAGCTGAGACAGAACAGTATATATATATATATATATATACATACAGATATACACAGTAATCTGTAGTGAAGTAGTAATTCATCCACTCTGCGAACTCACCACCGTGTCCTGATGACTTTCGAAACAGAAGAGTCGAGGTCGAGCTTGGAGATGAAGCTGTATGTGATGCCAAAGAAAACGTCTGGATTTTCTTGGGCCTTCTGCTTCAGCTGGCTCACTGTGTACACGTCAGTGATGGACTCCACTGCAGAGACCAAAACAGCAGCGTAAATCCACGACTGACTGTGGTCTGTGATGCAGGCTGAGACTTTGTCGTCTAATAATATGATGCGTTACATCGGGAAAAAGGAGGGTGATTTACTACGTGTCGTTCTGTTGTCGACAAATCCCAAGGAAAAGAAAAAGAAAAAAAGATTTGACCTCTCGTGGTTTTACACATCTGCCAACCACATGTTTTAGAAGAACATTTTGATGTCACAGTGGATATAAAATGTCATCATTTGATCTTGTTTTGTTATATTTAGTGAATTAATTCTTGATGGCCGCAAACACATTTTGTGAGGTCACAGTTCCTTTACCTTTGCCTCCCAAAATCTAACCAGTTCATCCTTGAGTCCAAGTGAGTGTTTGTGTCACATTTGAAGAACTACCCCGGAGACGTTCCTGAGACATTATATTCACAACAGGTGATGGACGAGCGGTCACGTGACCTTGATCTGTGACCTATCGGTTCATCTTGGGGTCCAAGTGAACTTAACTAAATATTGCGTTCACGAGACTCGGATGGACGGATGGGAGAGACGTGAGGTCGGTGACCTTTTGACCTTTGATCCCCAACATCCTGTCAGTTCTTTCTTGAGTCCAACCTGTGAACGTTTGTGTCACGTTTAAAGAAATTCCTTCGTAGTAGTAGTAGTAGTAGTATACGGTCCTTTGCTGTGTGATCCAAGAAGAAAAAGTGGAGGTAACAAGAGCTCGTACGGTTTTAAATTCAGCGGCTCTTTGACATTAAGATACATCGAGACTTGATTGTAATGAGAATGACTTACCAGGCATATCCTCCTGTGTCTCATCCTGATCCAGACCCCCGGACTCAGACACCTCTTTAGCATAGCTGAACAGCAGGCTGGCCTCTCTGGTGTCTGACAACATTAATCAAGACTGACTTTGACATTTAATCCTCTCTGAAAATATTCTGTTCTTGCAATGTGCCGTTTGGTCCTAGAACAGTATTTCAACACAATATAAGTCTCGATTGGATCTTGTGCGTTTTGTAAACGTTGCTGTGATCTCTTACCAGGATTGACAGTGACGATGCTTTTCGAGTTAACGGTTGCCACCATGCCGCTGCGAAAGCTGTCAAAGCTAATCTTGGCGTCGGCTATGAAGAGGACTTTGAAGGAAGAGTAACAGTTAAAACAACAGTAAGTAATCTCAAACATAAACACGCAGTCACATCTCGGATATCCACCGCCGTGTTCCTCTGCGGTACGGTATGTTAATGGGACACGACAGGCAGGAACAACAGTTAAATAAAGATTCATTTTGTGGCCGAGGTCGTTAACCTACCCGTCTCCTTGGGTATCACAGTTTGCATGAGCTGAATGGCCTCTCTGTCCCAGCTGCGAGTGAAACAAAGGTCAGAGAGTCACTCGGGGGGGTGGGGGGGGGGGAGGGGAGCGCGGTGAAATCAAACACACATGCAGTTCAGCGGGTTAATCTACAGCTTCGTGTCACCAAAGTGAAGCTGTGGTGAGCCAAGAGGCAATAAGATGGAACATGGCGCAAAAGCAACAAAAGTCATAAATCTCGATTCATTTTCCAAAACGAGCTGACGGACCAGACGAGGGGGAAGGAGGGGACGCAGTCATCAAAGAGCTTCACTTCCAACCTCTGGCCTCTGCGTCCGTCTGAAGTGGTGAACTGCTTCATCTCTCCGATCTGAAAACGTAAACAGAATCATGTGAAGCTCCTATCGGCGCATCTTCCCTTCGTGTAACAGAACAAAACGCAGCGGCGCTCGGCGGCTCGGCCTCCCGGTGAACTTTAAAGCGCGTCTTTACAGCCGTTACGGCGAGCCGCTACGTTCCAAGCCGACAACCAGCGTTCACAACGTGACCGCGCACACAAACCTCCATCCTGCTTGGAAATCTACCAGATATGAATCAGGTACGCCTAGAAAACTCTTGACATATTTGATTTTCAGAGTTGTTTTAACTGTAGAAATATTTGCTCCGCATTCTCACTCATTGTCAAAAACGTCCCGCTTCGTGCTTATCAGGCGTCTCGCCACCGCGGCCGCGCTGACAGGTTTCATGACTTTTCCATGACCGCCTGTTATGATGTTACATCGCACCACTTTTTAATTGCCCTCTCCTCCTTTCTTAATGTTTTTCAACTCAGAAAAACTTTTAACAGCCTATTTTCCACCATAGCAGCACCCGCTGTGGAGAAAAACCAAGTTGGGAAATACTTTCTGGTTTCTAAATGACTTTATCGATTATAGTTTGAGAAACAAAGTCTCAACAATCAGGGATATCCGACAAATTTCATGACCAGTTTGAACCACAGTTGATTCACTAACTGCTACTTATTTTTTATGGCAAATCATGAACACACATTTTTTTGTCCTTAATGGGAGTCAGTTGTTCATATAAAAGAACTATGAAATGTATTTGAACTCTATCTCTTCTCTCCTTCTTTGGATAATTTATTGGGCATCAAACTACACCGTGAGCCAATAAATGCAGCTGTATAGATTGCTAAAAATTCTGCTTAGGAAAAATGGGAGTTTCTGAAAATTAAGTATTTACAAAAACAACTGGAGACCTTTAAGTTTTAAAGGAAACTTCCACCCTAAATATAATAAATCCAGCTAGTGGCTGTGCTGACACCACTGTTTTATTTTTAAATCACAGAAAAATAGTTAATAACTCTTTTTGCCACCAAGACTGGCTTTATAGACAAGTATGGAAAGTCGTCCGATGCTTTTGAGAAATGTACTTAATGACTTTCTTTCCGAGAGTAACAGTAGATTTTAAGATAAATAAAACTCTGATGTCTGAGCTGTAAGTAAGTAGCAGCCAGCAGTTAGTAAGATCATAAAATCCAGCTGCTATAAATCTCAGAATTCCACAAGTTATAACTCTTTCAGGCCAAAAAATATACAAATGACATATTTACACTTCTGTTTTTATACAGACTGAACGAACGAGACATAACGTGTTAGTTGCTGAAAGGCAGATTTTATAAGCTTCGGACAGAGCCAGCTAAACTAAGCTAATGTGATAACTTCATTTTTAACATACAGAAATCAGAATAATATTGATCTTTTATCTCTTTTCTTATGGTGTTCTTTCCTCTCCCCCCAGTGGTCTCGGTGGAGGTTGGAAGTTTTCTTTCTATTAAAAAGGAGTCTTTCCTTCCCACTGTTGCTCATGCAGACTTGTTGAATTATTGGGTTTCTCTCTATGAAGGTCTCAACCTTACGATGTAAAGTGCCCTGGGATCACTAAGCACTGTATAAATAAAGCTGAACAGAATTAAATCTTTTACTTGTCAAGAACGCTAATACTTGTATTTCTCAAAATGCTTAACTTTCTTTACGACCCTCTTTGCTGCACACCACAGTGTTGTTCTCTGATGTGTTGTAGTCAACACCATCGTTCTACTGTCTCCATGTATACAGAAAAGCATTCTGGGAAACACAGGAAACCTCTGAGCTCAGTAAATGTAGATGAGGCAGGCTTGAAGAAAATGTTGGCACAAGTAAATGACAAAACCCTGAGAAAGATAGCTCCTAGGAATGCTTGAACTACATAATATAAAAGCTTGAGAAACTTTATTTTGAATACTATTTTATAGTGAGAGACTGCGACCTTGACGTGACCTACCAGTTTCACTACAGCCAGTATATTTATCACGGAGCCATCCAGCTTTTGCCCGTTGGCCACTATGTCTCCCAGAGAGTAGAAATCTGCAGAGTCCTTAACGGGCAGGTGAATGAATGGCAGCAGCCTGTCGACGGTGTCCATGTCAGCGCACAGACGCACCTGGGAATGAGCCTCCGTCAGCAGCAGCCTGTAAGGGCTGAGACCACAGCAGATACGGTGAGTCCTCCATCTTTACACACCGTTACATCATACTTTACACAGCATTACATTGTGTTTGCCTCACTTTCCCCTCCAGCCATCTAAAAGACGTGGCATGAAGATGATTAAGATTTGTATTCAAAGTTTTAGTTACGTTGGTGTTGAAGGGCAGAATCTGTCTCCTTTCTCCGGGTCTTTGTTGGCAATTAAAGGGTTTTCAATTGTGACTGAAAAACAAAATTATAAAATTCAAAGTGTGCATGTTTTCATTTTCTAAGCATCGTTACTCCATCTTTTCTCTTCACGATATTTTTTTTGTGTAGTCTGATTTCTACTCTGCAAGCTAAGAAATACATCACAAAGTGTCTCTAGTCATTCATCAAGAGCTGATAGTGTTCAGATGTAAATGGCTGACACTCAAATACTCAAAATTGGCAGCTTTTTTTTGAGTAAACAACAAATAAATAGCTTCATTTGGTAGAATTGTGATTCATCTGAATACTACATATTAACATAAAACTAATCACCTTTGTGGCATTTCAAAAACAAAACTAAAATGTATATTCCCCCCCCCCCCAGATCCACACATTTTAAAGGCTTGTGGGAACTTAGAGAGAGACTTCCTCACCACAGTCACCAATGCTGAAGCTGTTGGCAAGTCCGTTGATGTATCCATCGTTTCCCCAGGCGGACACGTTGATGAAGAAGTCGGGCGAGTCCTTAATGGTGAAGCCAAAAGCAAATCTGTCTACACCAATATCTGAAATTCAGACGTGGGTTTGGTTAGGGAACTGAGAAAAAGCAGACAGGTGGGCTCAAAGAGTATGAAACATCATCACCAGCAGAGGGAGCTGGTGTACAAGACACTGATACCAACTTTTTCTGTCAGGGAAGCTTTTGACATCAGATTTTCCAATGATGATGCCTGCCACTTTCTGAAAAAAACAAACAAACATGACAAGGTCAATGACAGGATGTGTGAGCATTTTAATAATTCAACATGTTATAAAACAAACTCAGTCAAACAGGCCAGAAAAAAACAAACAACAACCACTACTGTCGTGTATGACAACTGAAAGAAATATCCGATTGTTTTGTTTAAAGGGCATCTACAAGAAGGACATTGGCTCAAATCCCTCTGAACTCACCGGATGAGAGAAGCTGGGATGAAGCTCAGAAACGGCAATGTAGGTCTGAGCCGCCATCTTGTTTATTCATTATATCCTTCCGGTCCACTTTGTATTGGATTTACAGACTCTGTCCAATAAAGTGAAATAAATATGATAAAAAACAATGAATGTTAACATTTGGGGATTAAATTCCACATCACTACAAAGTACTAAAGCGTTTCCTGTTTTCTAACTCTAGCCGATAGCCAACATTAGCTCAAATTCAATTATATTTGCTAAAACTAACAAACACGAGTGACTTCGTTTAGTAATTAGCAAACAGAGAAATGTTTTAAAGAAAAATGTAATTAAAATAGCATAATTTAACTTATGCCAAAGAGATAACTGTGTTTGAATTCACGTTAGTCTTGTTTTTACCTGCTAAAGTCCCTCTTTTCAGTTGAGTTTTTCGCGGGGCTGTGGCACGTGACAAGATCTGACGCACTCATTTGCTGCCTTCAAATGCTGCCGGAAATATCAGACTTCAATGGGCAACTGTTGTTACAATACTAATAGAAAAAAAAAAGAAGCATAATAAGATAACACACTTTTCAATTACTGTAAACAGGAGATAAAACAAGCATCCACCTTATCTGACTTTTGTGAAATTAACATTGTCTTCATATTATTTGGTACCACAGGCTGGTGTTTATTCATGAGAATAGAAATTTACGAGGAGCACATAAATCTATTTGTGAACAACCAATTTATTTCCGGTTCATCTATCTGTGGAGAAAAGTTTTTGTACGAATAAAAGTGTTTCTCCATAAATAATGATGTTACATCCTGATAAAAATATGAACTGCCTGTATAAATTCCTCCAAAATAATTACAATGCACCCTGCTGTCATTTTGAAAAATTCTCCCCAGTAATTCATAGAGACCAAGCTCTATTCACCTGATGTTTTGGTAGGCTTTTTTTGTGATGTTTCTTTGGATAAAATCTATAATTTTAACAAATATTCACTGTGGTAAACATTCATAGGCTACAGCTGAGCAAACATGCAGTGAAATAGGATGTGAAAAACTGCAATGGGACCACTGAATGGAAGCTGTCAGTTACAGACACATTCACACACACAGACACAACGCATACACATTATAGGCTATTTGTACAATACTATATGAGTCATCTCGTTAGAAGTCTCCACTGTGAAAAGGATCTGTGCACCTAAGACTTTAATATTACCTTGACAATCCCTCCCAGCCATCAGTCACAGCATAGGATTTGTTCTGAGACAGCTATGCTGAGATGAATTTGGCTGTTTCCGGGTTTGTTTTGATAGCACAAAGCTGTGTTTGACATGATACAGTCTCATGCACCTACGCAGGAATCAAAAGGTGTAACAATAAACCCTCATTCAGCTTCAAACAACCGTGTTCCTCCTCCATGGTGACTAATCCTCAAAGTCAGTCTTTCAGATTGGATATCTAATCCCTGTGACTAATGTTGATTTTCAAGCAGTGATATGTCTCTTGATGCGATTCTACGGTCAATGTGTTCCTAATCGCTGATGAAACAAATGTGCAGTAATACTCATAAATGTGTTTTATAACGCAGTAACAAAAAGTCAACACGGTGCCTCAGCTGACAGTCTGAGTGTAATATTCCATCAATGGATCGATGGGCTTTGTATAATGTCGTATAATTTGAAACTGGAGTGATGAAATGCATTGAGCATTTACCGACACAGAGGGATCGATTTGCTATTTGCACCAGTGGCTGACTATTCAAATGAAACAACATTTCAAATTCTAATTTCATTAGGTTTTTCTGACTACAGATTGTTAGTCCATTAATCACAGCACCACTGTAAAGCATCACCAGATTAATCAAGTGAAATTTACTTTTAGTTCAATGATTTATTCATAATGAATTCATAGCTTCTGTTAATCTGTCATCAATCACACTTCGATCCAATATTCAGCTGGTACTTTTGAAGTGATTTGAATAAACTATTCAAACGTCTGTAACATTAGCAGTCAGATAAGGTCTGCCTTGTCACACCTGTATAAAGCATGACTTTAGGGAGTAAAGAAAGTATGGCATACTGTATCTGCAGGGTGTCATATCCACAGGGTTACAAACACAGCAACTGCACTGTGCTGTGATTGGGTGGCCTCTCTGCCTCAGGTCGGCTCCCTGGAGGGCCGGCAGCCGTCTGACCACTGCCCAACTATTAATCCATCATCTCACTGTTTGTGTGTGTGAGTGTGACTTCTTTTCGGTAGATGTGCAATGCATGTCAGTGCACACAGTACGGCTATGTGCCGTGTGTATAACTAGTATGTTAGTTGCAACAAAAGTAGATTGAACACAGCTCTGTTCAAAGTACAAAAAAATGAATCTCCATAGAAATAAGGAAAATAGCTGTGATAATTAGTGTTGCTCCTTGATGTGGTTTTAACATTAATAGTTCTCACTCTGGTGTGCAATAACACACTTTCAGGCTTGCAGGCAATTCCATATTTTGCCACTGATGCATCAATCAGTGTCTTGATGTGAACAAATATGTTGCCTCTCATGAAAACTGCAAGTCTGGACTATACACCCGGAGCTGAAGTAATGAGACACATTTAATTTTGCACAGTCGTCGCCAGGCATTCAAACACCACATTCAAAGACAGTTTTATGAAGAATCTAAGTCATAACAGTTTAAATAAGAACAAAAACAAACCTTTTAAACAATCCTACAAATATAGCAATTCTCTAATTTGACATGTTTGTTTTTCATCTGCAAGGCTTCTTCATTTATGAACTGAAGAACTTCCAGTTGCCCTTACCTTTGCACTTTTAAATATGCAGTGACCCGAAGAATAAATATATATATAATATACAAAGGAGTTTAGAACACACTATGCCCTATAGAAAGAGGTAAAACTCTGATGTAAATCTTTTTTTTTTTTTTTTTTTTACATCACCCAAATTTACTTCAATGTGGATGTAAAAAATGATACATTATTATATGGCACATTCAAATTACTCAGCAGTAATAAATATTTATGTAATCACCATCTCAACCGCAGGACAAGACAGTTGCCATTCTGCAAGAACCAGACTTAAAGTAAAGTTTTTTGATCATACTTACCCTCTTTTATTTTTGTATTTTTATTTAGTGGTATTGCTGCTTTTCCTAAAGTAAAAGATCTGAATAAATCGTCCACCACTTTTCGAATTTAGCAGCAGTCCACCGGACCTCTGTGATGACACCAGCCAGGAGATTTATAGTTAAACTGCACACCCTGTGTAAAACATGAGAACAGACACATGGCAACACAAAGACAACACAAAACAAAGTCCTTTCAGAGCCGCAGGGACATATTTCTACTACATTTCTGTGTTTTTCTACATCTAACAATCGAGCTTCACCGACTTATGGTTTGATCTAAATGACCATTTGTAATCAGGAAGCGTCAGAGCTGGTGTTTACACTATACCCATATGGTATGTGATGTACCAAAAAAAGGGGTTTTATAATGCTGTAATTTTGCTGACCAGGAAGTGGCTAGACAAGTTGTAGTATTTAGGTGGTTTTGGTTGACATGCAATTGTATACAAGCAGAGACAATAGAGCTCTTGTTGAGAGTTTAATTGGTTCTGGTGCACCAACTTCTGAAAAAGATATTCTGTAAGGATCTAATGGAACCAGCCTCATTATTTTATTGAATCCGACCATTAAAACATACAGTATTGTTCTGTGCATGGTGAGCAATATCTTGGCATAGCCCAGACTTCTACATCCAACTATAGCTTTTGCAGCCATTGGCAGTAGCCTACGCAGTCTTTATTGGCTTCCACAAGTGGAAGACGTCCAAACTACAAGTATGTGTACACTGTAATTTCCCTGCCACCTGTGTGACTGAGTCTACTGTAACTGCTGCACCACTGGGTCTGCTCACAGCCATTGAATCCAGCTGGGCTCATAGCAGAACAATGCACTCTGTCTCCTCATCCACATGTCCAGCGAGATGGGGGTATATGACTGTGGAGGAAACTTTAAATGATGTTAATAACATGCTGTTGAAAAGCAGCACGAAGGAAGAAATCAGTGGCGTGTGTGCATGATGTCAGCTCCCATCATTATGCCACCATAATGAGGTAATGGGAGGAACACTGCGGCATTTGTCATGTTATTGCTATACGACTGCCTTTTTGATGTACTGTCAGCTGATTTAGAGTCTTCTTGTTTTGCAGGTTAACCTTCGTAACACGAGTCAAACAGGAAACATTACATGACATACAAATGGAAACTAAATGTGGGGGAAACAGAAAGAGACATTTCTGAATCAAAACATAACTGAAAGGAAACGACTATTACACAACTGAAAGAAATAATCTCCTTCCATGCTGTTACTGAATGTAAAAATGATGTGGCTGCTGAATGCTTTCATGTCAGCATTTATACAAAACAGGTATTGCCACCTACACACCCAGATCAGGCATGTTTCCTGCTGTGTGGCTTCACAGTATTGGCCTGAAACCAAATTTGCTGTTTGCTTTCATATCACATAATTTCATATCAATTCCTCCAAAAGCTTTAGAAATAATACAGTCTGGACCGAAGCGGCTGACCGACTAACCATCGAACAGACCAGCATTGTCATCTCTAGAGTCTGTGCGGGGCTAAAACGTTTTCCATCTGTGCAATACATTCATGTACACATGCACACTTCTCCGCCCCTCATGTATCATTAATTCCTGATCTGAGTTTGGAAGACACAAGATGTCTCTTATGAGATATTTTGGCATGAACAGCATTGCTTTACTCATCCTAAAGGTGATTTTCGGTGTGTAAGTGAGTGTTTGAGAGTGTTCAGCATTGAATCAAAGTGCATCACTCAGTTCAAACTTTTTATCCACTAGGACAAAAATTACCCTGATATACTGCCACTGTCAATTTAATGCTATCCTGAAAGATTTTCATCCATCCATTATGTTAACTGTGGAAAGACCCAGAGCTGTATTTCAGCTACATCAAAGCCCGTCCTGCTGTCCCAGTCTATCACAAATGTCTTCACAACATTGGCTGTTTAGGTAGTTCCCCACTGACAAGCCCTGACAGAAATATCTCGCTCCAGATTTGACCCTGACTGCCTTCTTTTTAAAATTGAATATAAAACAAATCTTTGAAGTGTTTTTTTTCTCTTTCAAATGAGGGCAGAAACACATTTCTTCAATTATTTCTGAGTGATATATGAAACAGAAGCTTTCATTTCTTTGCCGCATGTGTTCCACTGAACAATGAAAGCATTATATTCTGGAGCATTGCACAAAGCGGGACATCGTTTCATGCTTCATGAAAATCATGCCATTTATGAGCTGATTGTTAAATGGTTTCAGTGTTGCTTTGATTAGGTGCTGATTTTATGGCATGTGGGACCGATGTTCTCTGTAAAGCATCATCAGTGTGGCTTCAACATATCCAGATAAACTGCTTTACTATTATTTATAATATTTCACTTAATGTTTGAACAAAGGTGACATCAAGTCCTGTAAAATACTTACTGTTTGGAATATAAAAGTCATCATGAGTTAATATTGGACTCACAGCATTGTAAGACTTTGATTTTCCAAAGATATTTGGGGATGAATCATTTGTATTTTTTTCCAAAAGCGTAACAGGCCCGCTGGAATATCGGTCCTTTAATTTACCATTTCAAACCATAATGCCATGGTTAGAAATAGTCAGTGGAGAATCTCATTGTAACTATTTAAAACAAAATATAAGCCAATGTCAGATCAAAATTTCTATATATATATATCGTTTATGTTCATTGCCGGTTTGGTCTCAGTTTTTAACTACCTTTGTTTTCCCTTGTCATAGTTATAATCTGTTTACTGAATGATTTAATTTTCAGTGAGACAGATTCATTGATATTATAAAGTCTCAAAATCTTACATTCTGTCTATTGAAGAGAGACTTCTGTCGTCTGTCATCACAACTCAAGTTATTTCAGGGCACTTAACATAGTACAACATTGTAGATCCAACAATTCAACAATTATGTGAGCAACAGCAGGGAGGAAAAACTACCTTTTAACAGGAAGAAACTTCCAACAGAACCGAAGTGGTGAACTGTCTGCCTCGGCCAGTTGGGTTGAGGGGAGAGGAAGAGAGACAAGAGCAGCATAGCATAGTAATTAGGATTCCCTGTTTCTCACGCTAACGCATCACTTCAAAAAAGTGATTTAATCCACAAGAAACATTACATTTTGTTGATATCTCCACTGTGTTTTTTATGTTTTTTTTTAGTTAGAGACACTGCAGGTATGTTACTTTTGCAAAAATGGAAGGACAAATTTTATTTAATACATATAAGATAAAACTATGCATTAAAGCAAGGCTTCTACAATGGCAGAAATAGCCATACCAGGTCCTGCATTGCTGTGATGCATCAGACTACTCATTAGACTATTGGATATCATTTAGACCTTCTTCAAACCAAACTCTACCATTAGAGGGAAAGGCCTCCACCTCATCTGTCTCTTCCAGTCCTCTCTCCTTGGGACGGTAGTAACATCACATATGGAAGACATCACGCTGTTACAGAGCAGCTCTCCTCACCAAGCACTAATAACAGTGTGGCTATGGGTTTAATAAAAAGGAATGGAACGAATTATGGCCCCATCCTCGTCAGGGCCATCATGTACTGCAGCACATTAACGTGCCCTCAGCAGCCAGTCCAGGCCAGGAGAGAGACTGGGAGGAGAGACGGGGGCTGGGGTTGGGGTGGTGACTGGGAACGACCAGGCTTCCCAGCAATAACCAGCCAGACTCTTGGGGCTAAATGCTGCGGTGTGGAGGGAGAACACACAGAGAGATAGAGAAAGAGTGTCTGTTGGCAACACAGCAGGGATAAGATCTGCCAGTGGTAATGGGACATTTTGACAAAGGTTAAATGGATTTAAACAGAAGTAATTTTTTTATGCCTAGCTACATAAGTGCAATTTTGAGATAAACAGAGAGCTGCAGAACTACAGGAATGTAGTAGTTAAGATACATTATACCGGAGGCACGTGATTGACTTGCTGAATGAGTCATTTGTCCAGTTAGTGATTTAAATAATAGGCAACTAGAATTACTAATTCACAGCCAAAGTGTAAATTTCCATGTATGTTTGTCCAGACTCATACAATGTATGTAGTGAACACTCTGAATGAATTTGGCCAAGCTGATTCTGGTAGATTCTAATCAGTTCATTCTTGGGACCAGAACGTTTGTGCCGAATTTGATTAAATTCCCTCAAGGTGGTTTTGAGATATTGCGTTCATGAATATGGGACTGACAGACAGACAGACCACCCAAAAACATAATGTCTCCACCCTTGGCTGTCACCGTCGCAGAGGCATAAAAAGTAGAAAATACCAGGCTTTGTTGCGTTTGTATAAAATTTCTTGAAGTCTTTTGGAAAAACTTCCTGTTTTACCTGTTAATGCCTCTCAAAATGATTCACATTTTCTAGTAACCGAACAAGAGCCGCATTTATATTCAGTGTTACTCACACAAAAACACAGTGTGTATCCCTGAGGTAACAAACTTGGTGAGTGCATTTTTCCTGGCACACAAATTTTGCAAACATAATGTTTTAAATATATTTTAAATTCTGCACTTATTCTTAATTAAGCCATCCACATGTGTACATGTGCTCCTCACGTTGTTCGCACAATGCAAACAAACTGGGAACACAGTTGTAAAAACATTATTCCCTTGAGATACTGGTAGTCAAAAACACACGGCACCTTTAATATATGTGTTTACTGCCTGTAAACAAGTCCAAAATTCACAAAACACACACATTCCCACAGAGTACGTAAGACAAGCACTCAGAATCTCCTTGAATTTTAGTTTTTTATTAAACCAATAACAACAGTCCATACACACACACAAATACACACAAACACACCCTCACACACGCAGAGGATTCACCCTCTGCCTCTTTCAGTGTGCTCCCGTCTCATCTGTAAGTGGACTATTTTTTTAATAAAAGGAAAAATGCATTCGAACATTCATGCTCACTGTACTTTAATATATATATATATTTTTTTATAATACCGTATGACATCTGAATAGAAATTCTGTATTTTGCAGATTGGCTGCTTTAAAGTGAGGTAGACAAAATAACAGAAACATCAAAGGAACAAGTTCTTTCAATATTTTGTGGTATCAAAAAAAAAAAAAATCCCGTTAGTCATCTTTTATTTTGTAAAGATGGGGGTTTCTATGTAACTATCGCTGGTAAAGTTTTCCACATGTTGCTTGACTCATTTGGTCATGATCTACGAGATGTTCACTCTCCTTTACACACTGCTTAGTTTTGCAGATTTTGACAGCAATTCCAAAAAAGACTGTTTGGCTTTTTTGTACTTGCTTGTCTCATATTACCTTAAAAACTGTAAATCTATTTAAACAGACATATTGCACACTAGCTGCCTTTTAAAAGTCATATAATGTACAGTCCTTTTACCCTGACGTTTCACCCCTCACGGAGATCTTCGCCCCACTAAGACTACCTTGGAGTTTGACCCCGGTGATCACTATCTTAATTTCGGTATTTCCTTTTGCCTGCTTATGTAGATGTGAAAAGTCAATCCAGCTTGATTGAGAGACTTACAGAGCAGATGAAGACAAGAGCGGAGCAGCTGGCAGCGAAAGTGGCTGCTTTCACTTCCTGGGTGGGCAGACCTGGCCCTAACCCTTGTCTCTGTATGCACTGACATGTCTGTCCTTAGATCAGCTGCCTGTGCAGGAGGTGACAGGTTAGTTCAGACCTACAGCACGGAGGGAATCCTAATGGCCCCATCAGGACAAGTGCACAGTCTGTTATGTTGTACTCCATCCTCTGCGTTTGACCTGTGTGTCGTTTTTTCAGCCTGTATTAAAGTCTGAGAAGGCAGCAGACTTATATTTGCCCAGTGACTGTCTGGGCTTCTGGTTATTCTTGAGCTCAAATTCAGCATTTTTTTTGCTACATTCTCCTTAGCTATTTTACTGCACTTGGTCACCTGATCCTGACCTCCACGCCAGCTCACACAGTCTGTTTTATTGGAGCTACACACACGCGTCTGTTATATTTGGATTAGAAGACACCGGCTTGACTGATTTGCTCTCTCGCTCTCTTTTTGGGACATTTATTTTAACCTCTAAGTCGTTTTCCCCTCCACTGTCAGTGACGTTATACTCGGGACCACCAGGGTTGGACCTCTGGTATTCCACTCTTGTCTTAGGTTACTACACTAAATGTAAAAATAATTTTATTTTGAAGGATCAGTTTTGTCAGCTGAATTAACTAGTGCAAGCTATTATGATGATAAAATGATATGCTGCCGGAATAGTCTCAGATTGTCATATAAAAAAGGCCTTTCCCTTGCTTTTTAATTTTCCAATAACATCAGATATACGAGTAAATGTGTACTCATTTATGATTTAATACCAATGCAGTCCTGATATTAACAACATAGTCACTGCGTAATTGATTTCCTTTAGGCCTCATGACTACTCCAGTGTGTCTACTAAACCCCAGCGAGCTGCAGCGCAGAGAGCGTCTGTTATGAATGCAAAGGCATGTCAAACTGGCCAAAGATACATTTGTCTTTTAAAAAGATATATTAACTCAGGCACACATGCATGCATGTAGAGATGCCACAAACACAGAGACATAAAATCCCATACATCTGCTCACCATTCTTGTAATTGTGGGTCCATCAATATCATACTACCTGTTCCTTTGGCTGCCTATTGATCAAGCCTGCAGCTGCTGTTCATGTGCTGGTTATGATGTGCTCTATTACCTGTGCGTTAGTGTCAGCCTCTCAGATCGGGGGGGTAGGACTGACACTAGGGTTTGGGGGTGGGTGGGTGGGTGGGTGGGTGGGGGGGATTAAGGTTTGTCCATTGATCTCTGGGAATGTGAAGTGCCTCTGTCTCAGATGGACACTTTATTTATATGAAGCATGTTATAGTGGCCTGGTTGGGATGTATGGGTTCGGTTTTAAACAGTATGGATTTAAAGGCCAAAAGTGATGGTTTTGTATTTAAGGTGCCATTCAATTCTGACATTTAGTGTATCTTAAAAACTGGTCATTACAATGCAAAAAAACACACTCACTATAGCTGTGTCCAATGTGATTCCCTTGTTCACTCTTTCACTATTTTCACCATGATAGACACTCAATAGGTTTCTATACACTGAGCAATAAATCAAGATTTTCGACATTTATATTCACGACTATTTTAAGACATGACTAACAGATGCAGTGTCGCATAATATAAACATTCATGTCCAGAGAAGCAAATTGGAATATGGAGTGTTAACAACAGCATGCTAGCACAATTACAATGCTATTACACTAATTTATGGAGATATAACATTTACCATGTTACATGTTTTGTTTTTTATATAATGCTAATATGAGTTTTGCAGATTGTAGTTATAACCAAAATGATAAATTTGATCCTATGGTGGCGCTAGACCATGTGACTGACATTATAATCCCTACTGCTGGTCCGCCAGCATGGCTACAACAAAACATGTAAACATGTATTTGCTATTGACACCACATTTTGCCATGGTTTCAGATTTTACTTTTAGTATTCCAAACTACAAGTGCATGAAAAAGTGCAAGGAAGGGCTGACTTTAGTCAAAGTCTGGAATAACCTCTTAACATTATGTTTGACTATAAACTGTCCACTGAAATCAGACTCTCTTGACTAAATTATAAACCTTCGACAGGTCTTTCACATCCTGACACAATGATGACTTCATGACTTCTTGAAAGAAGCTGGCTGAGAAGAATTAAAATTCTAACCCCCATCAGTGAGCAGTGATTTGCCAACAGGCTATACAATAATATTTCAGTATTTTCTTGTTTAGCCTAATTTATTTTACCTCTTGACAATGCCAGATTTTTACATTTAGAACTTATCTTCAAGTATGAAAATGAACCTTCATTGTACACCAGTATGGTATTTATTACCCTCATTAAAAAAATTCTAGACAGTCCTATGGGCCTTGTAGACCTACATCGAAGAAGTTGATTAAAAAAACCTATGATTTCAATAGCAGTGTTTGTCTTTCCTCTCTCATCCACTGAGTGCTCCTTACAGTCACTGGAATCACTGGCAAAAATTATGGAGATGTAATTTTTCTCTGCTAATTTCTGGTTTGTTTTTTCCCCTAAACCATCATTTTGTCTGAGCTTCTGGCCTCAGAATGACAGAAGTGGCAATGATGCTGTAGGCGGACATTATGGTCGGAAAACAACGCGATATTTTAAAATAGATGTAGAGTAATTATAACTATTTTGTCATTGCACTGATATCATATGATTTTTTTTACTGATGATCTAAACTGTGAATGATAACCACATATGTTTGTAGTTATAGACGGTGATCTTCTATCTCAGTTTTTGAGAAAGGAAAAGAAAGATGGAAAATGTGTGTGGCCAACATTTTCTATTTTTTTTGGGACCTCTTGTCTCATTTCTCTCGCTAGTGTTGAAGGCCTGACCTGGACGCTTGACTCATTCCCTCTTTCTCCCTCCTTTTCTAATCACCCTCATCTCATCTTTTTGCTCTGCCTCTCTTTCTCCATCACCACTGACCCGTCCGTTCAATCTGAATCTGCACCAATCTGTCTCTTTATCTCTGTATCTCTTCGTTCCCTCTGCAGCAAAACTAATGTCTTTAAATCCGGGGCTGGTGTTTCTGTGTGTTCGTCTTCTCCCATGTGTGTGACATGTTTCTTATTGAACACTGACAATAAATCTCTGACCTCCATGCAGCCTCTGAGTAAAGCGCTCTGATATTAAATAATGAGACTCGGGGAGGTGATCCGGTCCTCTGTCAGGCCCCTGAGGGATGAGATGCAATATTGTTCCCATCTCTGCCTCCAAAATGGGAATTAACTGTAGCCGGTCTCCCAGCAGCACACAAGAAGAGGACACTCTCCAATTTGTTTGCGCAATCACTGGAGATAATAAAGCATGATGGTCTTTTCTCATACCGACAGATGACATTTGCTTAGACTGAGCTAGAACAAAGTGAGTCAACAGGGTTTTTAAAAGGGCAATAACAATATGTATTTCTAAAAAGCTCTCAATTTGAGACTTATTTTGATGAAAAGAGATATCCAACTAAAATGATAAAATTAAGAGAAGCAACTAAATTAAAAATGACTTTAACTATTGTTAAGGATGAGCCTCTAATAACTGTTGACATAACATGTTGGCATATTTCACACCATTAGCCTATCTAATATTTCGGTCTAACCATACATAGAGGGACAAAAGTGTGTGCTTGGATTACCTCAGTTTGCTTCATAATATGCAGAAAACAATTACAAAACGATCGATTACAGGTCTAGTAAACTAAAAATAACTTAACATCAGCAGCAATAATATTGACGAGTAGGTGTAATAAAAAGCTGTTTTTTGTTTCCATATGACCATGTGTTTCTGTTTTTCCACTCTGCATCGTCCCCCAAGCTGCTGAAAGATGATCAGGTCCCCGAAGACGTCTTCCGTCTCCTCGATGGGAGAGAGAGGAAACTCCATCTGACCTCAGAGACCCTTTAGAGAGAGACTCCACTGTACAAGACTCCCCAGACATCTGTTACGTGGAATGGCATCTAATTTACCTTTTGGTGCAGAGAGGAAAACAAAGGATGGGAGGGAGGTGGAAGGGAAGTATAGAATTAGTCTTGGGAATGGGAGGTCTCTATGTGTGTCTATGGGTTAGAGTCCAGTTTGCGTCTCTCTACTACTAAAAACAGTGCAATAGGAATTCAACATTTTCATTTGCAGGATGCAGAAAAAAAATGGAAACTTAAGGAACAGACAATCCAAATAAAGAAGAGCTTACATTCTCTGATTTACAGTAGAGAGACACAGGTTTTAGCACTTGGCACCACATGCTTGAACATATGTTGTACTGCCTGGCTGAAAAAACATCTCTAGTGCTGTCTGTGAGGTAAACTCAACGAACAGGTTGTTGGGTTGTCTGAGCGCAGGCTACAGAGCACAGGATCTAGAAACAGCTGTGTAATAGCAGGCCACTCACAGAGTTACACACTGACACAGCAGGCTAATGAACACTGACTAACTATGGGAAAGAAGGGCATAGGAGGTAGGTGTGTGTGTGTGTGTGTGTGTGTGTGTGTGGGGTTGAAATATTTCTACATCATTCTTTAAATTGTTGTTGTGGTCCATCTTGTCAAGTTGAACATTTCATCTTTCTTTGTACTGTATGTTGAATGGCAGCACATATCATTGAGAACTATTATTAAATTATCCTACTTGCATTCTAGCTTCAGTCAGCAGATTAATACCGAGACTCTTAATGTTGACGTTATTTTGCAAAGCACAGAAACATGTATCATTTAAAAAATTCTGTTACATTTAGTTTTAATTCTTTTAATTTACAATTCCAGTCAATTATCAATAAACCTTCAACAACTAATAGGCTCAGTTCATGATCAAAAATAACTGCAAATCCCAAGCAGAACAATTAACCTGTCTCTGTGAATTTGCCTGTTTCAGGAGCTTGACATGCACTTTAAGGGTCAAAGGTCGTCCATAGATACCCACTGTGGGGTCAGCTTCATTAGGTGTTAATGATCCTCCCTGAGGGCAAGTTGTTGGCTGTGCTTTCTACCCTTTTTTTCCCCAACTACTCTCTTGTATCAGAAGGCAACCTGTTCCCTTACATCATAAACAAATCACATTAAATCCATCTTTTCTATACTTTCTCTGTCTCTTTTCCTTCCATAAACACAAAATGACTGAACCGCTAAAGAACATCTTGAAACAACACAAAACCTCCTTGAACCGGCTCTGCTGAACATATGGTGAAATCAATGCTAGGGTCCATTCATTAAGCAAACTATCATCAGGAGGCCATTGAAATGGAAAATAGCACATACAAGCTTGTAACACAGGAACTTGGATTCAGTCCCAGTGATTTGTAATTAATGTTCGCTACATGTCACTGTTCCTCCCTTGATCTGCTAATTAGAGAGGAAACATGGGTGCAAATTTTCTCTGCTTTGCTGCAGGAATGTGGCTTTTTGCAGCCAGAACCCCGAGTGTTTGTTCCTAATTTGAAGCTTGTTTGTCAAAGAGGAGAAGGCCTTATATTAAACCAATCACAGGCTGCATGATTTGGCATCCATCCAGACAGTTATGATAAACAGATAACAGTACGAGTGAGGGTTTGGGGTTTTTGACACTTTTTTGATGTTCAAAGCTTTGATTCCAGTTCCCTTTTGAGCTGACCAAGTTCTTGTTAGCAGGGTATGAGCGAGACTCAACAGTTCTTCCTAGCTGATAAACTGAACCTCTAATTCAGGCACTACTCTGCCAGTGAAGTCCCTACAGACATGTGTTTAAAAGTTTTTGAATAGAGGGGCATAAGCAAACGGCAACCAACAGTAATGTCACCCATTAGTTTGTGAGCAGTCACTATAGAGCCTCAAGTTCAGATACTGGCCGGCGCAATCTTGCTAGTTCGGAGCGGTTTGGAACCAAAAGTGACCATATTTTGAGGAGCTGGGGGTACCTGATAGCCATAACCTGACTGCACCGCAGGCCTGTCAATCAAACAGACATGCCCCCAAAAACACACTTATTTTCGAATTAATGGTGGGTTTATTTTCTGATGGACTGCCAGAAAACTAATAAGAAGGAGGGACTTTAGCTAACAGAAACAAAATAACTTGACTTCGAATTTCATTATCGAAGTTGAATGAGAGTCTATGAACCCGGAGGCTCTTTTTTGGAGCCAACCTCTAGTGGCAATCGGTAGTATTGCAGCTTAAGTCACTTCAACACCGGCCTCATTATTTTAAGACTGGGAACCTACTTTCACTTTTATATACAGTCAATGGATGGAAGGCCCATTTTAAAAATGTCTTAAAACTCAAATTTAAAGCTCTGTTTCTTCCCTGGCAATAATAAACTGTATTTTATGTATCTATCATTCACAGGAACATATTGTTTATTTGGCTCACAGACATGGACAGATTACAAGACAATGGCCCCCTACATGTTAAGTCCCCCCCACATGTGGCTAGTATTCAGTGTCTGGTAATGTATCCTTTGGTTTATGTTATCAATTAATGAATATAAAAAGGGGATAGTAAGCACTAAGTTTTTCCTCTAAAGATTCAGACACAGTGTGGTACATTGAGCCTTTGTGTTGAGAGTGACAGAGTTAAGGTGTCACACTCAGTTATGTCTGACCGGACAGCAGACTCTCCCTCCTCCTCATGCTTCTGTACTTTGAGGTCAAAGGGTAACAGATGACTCCTCTATCAAATGACCACCAGGACACACACCCACCACAAAGAAATCACTCTGGCAGGCAGTTGTTTCATTAAATCTATGCTCCATTTCAGGGTATATTACCGCAGACACACTCAGCCACAATCTGGCAAAAACATAAGGGATCATACATAATAATGTCACAGGAAAGGTCTCTCCGTGAGCTATAATGACCAATTTAGCTCAATCATTCACAGTAAATGAGTCCATTACACAAAGGAGGTAACAGATTAATCACTTTCAACTCTTCAGTCTGAGAATAACCCTGTGCATAAGAGGGTCAAATGACTATAAGTGACCTGGGTGGTGGAATGCATTTTGAACTCTGACCTCCTGGTCGGCCAAGGGAGCTGATCCTGACCTCCACAGTGGAGAGCACGGTGCAGAGCGGAGTAGTGACCAGTTGCTCAAGTCACTTCAGGAGTGAGAGGAGATGTTTTTTTGGGTCATTAAAGGGGAATGTGGACAGTAGATGGTCAGTGTGTGTGTGTGTGTGTGTGTGTGTGTGTGTGTGTGTGTGTGTGTGTGTGTGTGTGTGTGTGTGTGTGTGTGTGTGTGTGTGTGTGTGTGTGTTCTGGGAACAGGACCTGCTTGTTTGCACTTTGGTTACTGAAAACAAGCCGGGCCATTTGAGTGATTATTCAGTTTTTTTAGAATGCAGGATTTGGTCAGCCCAATGATGAACACAAACTTTTAGTTTAGTTTAGATAGTTAATCTATCATTTGTCCAGTACAAAACTAATGAGATTCCTATGAGCCTACATGTTGTGTTTAGTGCTTACCAGTACATGTTAGTCTGCTAAGATGTTAAATTACGATGGTGAACATATTTCTAATAGCTTTACCATCTTGTTCTTGTGCATTACCCTACATGGTAATTATCAAAATGATTGTTAATACCCTGTGACGGCTCCTGCTCATGTTTTGGTCATGTTCAGGAGCTCAGTTGGGGTGAGATATGATTAAACAGGTGTGTCTTATTGGCCATTTTAAAATTAAAGACATCATGTGACAGCAGGATATTTCATTTTAAGTTTTTTAACTAAGGTTGGCAATGTGTACAAACCTGAAAAAAAAATGTTTGCAAATGCTCTTCTGGATTGAAAGATAGAACTTGATGAAGTATGATCCTCCAATAAGCTTTGTGGGAATCTGTGTGAATCAATTCTTCCATAACACAATAGAGTAATAGTTTTTTTGTATTTGTTTGGAATTTCAAAGTGGATGCTGAAACTTGACCAAATGACCTGGGGATTAATTTGCATCAGTGTGGACGTGCATTAAGTATTGCATTAAACTTCCCCCTGTCCTCCTGCTGCTCCACGCCTGACTGCACCCATGCGGTGCCCCGTATGCAGGCTGGCAGACTGGCAGGCAGTCCTCAAGCAACCATTTTCCCTTCTACCCGAGTGAGGACACTTGACCTCCACATTAAGGTTCACCAGTCACTTTCATTAGGGGTGTAAAGATCTGAAGGGGTGACATTCGCCCATCCATCCCGATATCCGGGTTTGGTCTAATCCATGTGTGTTTGGATCCTGTGCACCCTCAGTGGAGCCAGACGCTCACATGGACCATTGACAAGAGGGGCCATTGTGTGAGACAGAGAAATGTATCAGGAATGGAGCCAGGGCATTTTGGATAAAGGCCTGGTCTGCAGACCTGTAGCTGAACCATCTTGTTTGCATATCAATACCTTCAGGCCTGAATAACTTCAGTCAGCTGATGAATGAGAGATTTGCTGCTATCTCAGGTCTCAGGGCTCTCTGGTCCAGAGAAAGACATAAAGGAAACTTTTCACCAATGGGAAACTCCACGACATAGTTGACTGGTTCCCTTTACGCACTCCTCACCCATGAATGGGAGTGTGTGACTAGAAGATATTCTATAACTGGAGAGTATGCAAGGTGGAAAATGAACACCATCCACCTGTCAAATGCTAGCAAGTACCTGGTCAACTTCTAAAATCCATTCTTACAATGTAGTTGGCTGTAAGAGTAGTGGCTGAGTTTTGAATTAAAAAAACAAATCACCTTGACCTGAAACTATTTAATATGCAGAGGAATGTTCGCTTTCATTTAGTCTTAAGCTGCTAAATTATTCATGATGTTCACCAGCTACCGTTAACTTGTTTTGTGCTGGACAGGTAGCATTCAATGGGTTCACAAGAGATTTTCTTTTTTATAGCTCCCTGCTGCAGCCGAAACTGCTGGTAGTGGTGAAAGGGAATAAAAATAGTAAAGTTGTGGGCCAGAAAGGCAAAACAATAAGTTGAAAGTAATTTTAAAAATGCATAATGCTGAGAGGAAGTGCAGAGTGGGGTCATAATTAATTATGTTTGTCACTATGGGCAACCCATTGACATTGCGTCATTGAATCCATCATGAATGTGAAAACGTTTACTGTGCAGCTTTAAGTTCACCTGCTATGTTACATTTCCCCGAAACAAATAAATGAAATAAAGCGTACATTTGACATTTCAGCTTGCACTACTTTGTTGGGAATTAAATTCAACCACTGTAACTACTGATTTGAATTTTAATTGAAATGAAATACAAACTTAAACAACCATAGAAAAAAATAAATAAATGAATGTCTGATACGGACAGTGTAGCTCTGCAAAGATTAAAGTCATAATCTGGTCCAGCATCCACGTATGCCCCCCTGTGTATTTGTGTTTAGGTCCTGCATCGATTACACATGTAAGGAAGATATACTACATCAGGTGTTCAATAATATTTTACAAATGTATGATAGCGACCCATCCTCGACCTCAAAGTTAAATCAAAATGACCGTGGAACATGGTACCTATAAGCACATATCCCCATCACCTATAAACTAACCAGGCAGTTATTGATCCGTACCATCTCCCTTCAGTGGAGGTCCCAGAGGTTGAGAATGCAATATTAATGGATGGGGGGAGGGGGGTTGCTGTGTGCCTGTGTGTGTGTGTGTGTGTGTGTATTTGTGTGTGCATGTGTGTGAGAATATGCATCCACGCTCATAGCTCATAGCTCATAGCTCATAGCTCACAGCTCACAGCTCATACAGGGCAACTCCATTAACTGGCATGGCCGTAGCGGTCAGCAGTTTATGGCAACCAGGCTCACAGGTCAAGGGGGAGCGAGGAGGTCAAAGATTGCCATCCCCAAAAAGGTCTCCAATCACTTGAATTGATTGCTTACTCATCAGAAAAAGCCACCGTCCTGTGTTAACTTCAAATTTCGCCCCGGATGCCTGCAGATATACGACCTCTCCTCCACCCGGCCCTGACCATCTCCCACTCCCACCACTAACTTCATTCATTCTCTTCACTCTGGGAACTGACCACTCACTTAATCCTAAAAGAGTCGGTCGGCATTTTGGAAAACACATTTATTTGCTTTCTTGCAAATAGTAGAACAAGAGGATCGATTATACTCTCATAACTTTCTATTAAAAAAAAATCTGTAGCCAGAAACCAGTTAGCTTAGCTTAGTTTAGCACAACAGCTGGAGAAGAAAGCCTAAAATAGCTCTGTCTGAAGGTAATAATATCAAGATGGATTTCATGCGTGAGGCTGATTTTGTGATATTTAAACAGCGTCCGCTGGTTCACCCAGTTTCTGAGCTGAGCTATCTGGTGCTAGCTTTTAGCTTCATATTTAGCAAACAGAGGCGAGAGTAGCATCTATATTTGAACTCTCAGCATGAACGTGAATCAAATAATTCCCCAAAATGTCAACCCACACATTCGGTTGCAAGTTTTGCTCTAAATTTCGTCAATGTGACTTGTTTTTACCAGCTTTGTCAACTGTGGCAGGCCAGTGTGTTGTAGAAGCACAGAAACACAAAAAATAATAAGAAAAAAGTGCAGTCTGAGATTTGAGATATAGAAGCTAGTGCAAAAAAAGCTGGCCCCGTTTAGACATACTACTGCTCTATATTTTTTTATCCCATAAAAGCCTACATCCGACTCATATTAAAATGATATACTTACTGTTTTCACGAGCCTAACACTTGATTTTATGAATGTGCAATGATTAAACAAAAACTCAACAGCCTTTTCATGTGATAAATATCAGCTTTCCTACTAAGTCATTCCTTGAAATAATACAACAGTGATTCATTATATTTTCTTTTGTAATCATCCTGTGTCCGATAACTCTCCAGAAAAAAAAATCATCTGCCCAACAGATGTATGTTGTATTCCTGGCAGCTGCAATGTTGGCTTGTTTGGAATAAATACAAAGAAGATGAACTGAATGCTTCTCCGAAAAACAATGCAAAAATGAGCCCAAAAACATGTTTCAGAATAAAAGATTTAGTCAGAATTTCCAGCAGAATTTCAAATACAAAAGTCTCAGAAAAAAAACATCTCAACAACAACAGTTTGGCATCTTATAAATTAGGCTTATAGAAATATACAGTTGCATGTAGATATCATTGGCAGAGGTGAGTGTCAATTAAATGCTGTATAAAACAATCACAGCTTTACAGGATGTAAATGTTCTAGTCAGATCTGTAAATATGCAAAATGTGCTTTAGTGACATAAATAACATCACATTTACGCCACATAGTGGACTATGTTTTACATTTCTGGTTTGTTTTTGCAAGAGTACCAGGTAGCCCATCCTTGCTACATCTTAAATGTTTAGAAAATATAAATGACAGACCATAAAAAGAGTTTGCATTGAAATAACTAAAGAACTTCCTACAACTGCGTAAAACATTGAATTTACCCAGAAGTGAACAATGCTGGTGTGACTGAACTGATTCTGAATGATATATTTATGTCACAACAGCACCCATTTACATTTAATATGATTGTACCATTGTGCATAATTAAAAATCCTTTACTTTGTTTATCATAGCTTTTGTCTATCTGTCAAGGCATTTCGCCATTTGGTTTAAATTTGGGTACATCTTGTTGCAGCACTGGCTTTTTTCTGGTGTCATTGCCAATATGAATACTGTGCAATTAAGTGTTTTGGGCAGCACTGGGAGCTCGACATACTTTGGGCACTTGGGTTGCCAAGAACTACAAGTTCCAACTTTAACCAAATAAGCAGTTCAGTCTGGCTTGTGCTCGTCACTCTGCAGCAGTATGAACACACAACCAGCAATTCTCACAAGCTTTTGTTTAGCATTGTTTGTTTCATTACCTCAAGGCATTGAAGCTCCTACAAACTTTGTTAGCTTGACTGCCATAGATCTGAGGGAAGGCTGGTGTGTGTGCTGGCGTTCAGTTATCAGAGCTCAGGAAATCAAGGAAAGGCATATGTTTGCACAGTAGAAGCTTTGGTGACACACACTATAACACATGATATCCCTGTCGGGATTTGGTTGTTGGTCAAATAAGACTGGTACTGACAGTTTTTAAGTGCTTTGGTGAGTAGCTGTTCAGTCCCAGCCAAAGTTCTGGCCGGTCATTTGATAGAACTTGAGATTGAAGGGTCTGTAAAAGTCTCTGAGTCTATGCAGCACCTCAGTAGGTATCTGGGGATGGGGCCTGCCCTTCGACTTCCCCAGGCAGCGCGGCCTGCTGCTTCCCTCGGGCTTCTTCAGGCAGGGGAAACCTTTGGTCTGGTTGAAATAGAAGTGCTTATCTGTGACCACCCGTTTGAGCCCTAGAAAGTCCTGGACCCGGCCCATCTCGCCTGCTGGGTCCGTCACAAGCCGTTCACCACTGACAAAAAGGAAGCGTGAGAGCGGGAAGTAGCGCAGCCAGTTCTCTAGATGCTTGGCGTAGATGCCGATGCGCACGGCGCTCCAAGACGTATCAATGAGGCCTGTGGTGGTGTTGCGGAAGGCGAGGTTCTGGAACGATGGGAGCCCAGGAGATTTGGTCAGAGTCTGTGTGTAATCAGAAACAGCCCGGGTCACAGGGTCTCGCACCACCACGATAAGCTTGGTGTGGCGGCTCATGGAGAAGAGACGGCGAGGTGCTTCTTTGGTGATGAAGTAACTCGGGGTCTTCTCCATGGTGATCTGACCCTCCAGAGTACGAGGCATCAGGTTCCTGGAAGAAAAGAGAAGACGAGGGGAACTGCTTTTAATAAAACTGTACTCTTAGGAAAGTTACCAAATGCCAATATGTGCACCATATTAAAAAAATATCATCCAGAGTATATATAAAAAAAACAAAAAAAACACATTCCTTTAATATTCTCAGTGCATTTTTTGATAATGCCTTGCTTGCCTCTAAGACTTTTTGAATTTACTTTGTAATTAGAGGGATAAATCTGTGATTAGATGGAGATAAACATGACATTAGCTGCTGGCATTGATGGAGTGACCCTGTCAGCGCAGACTGGAAGCAAGTCTGTGAGCGACTACTGCAGGAAAACCACAAGGTTATATTAACCTTAAGAAAGTAATTTCCTCTCATCTGCTTCCTCCTCCTAAACAAGCTCATAACTGCTGCTCTTGTTCCTCAAAATGTTGCTTGATGCTGGGAGACTGTCCTGCTAGACTAAAACAATAAATAAATCCATATTACTGTCATACCAACAGTAATTTTAATTTTAATTGAAAACATTGTATTCATTTATTTATTAAACCCTTTCATACAGCAGATATTTGGACATAGTACAACAATAGGTCAAAATCAAATATATGGAAGTAATGTGTATGAAATGCTGGGGGGGGGGGGGGGGGGAAGCAGCAGCGCTGCACCAGAATGTAGTGGTAAAAAGGGAGTTGAGCCGTAAGGCAAAGATCTCTATTTCAGCCTACCTATGATGGTCTACTGGTGCGTTCCAGATCAAGTGAGAATTGGGGAACACCTGTCAATTTGGAATATCCCATGAGGAAACTGGGGGCGATTTTAAAAGCGTCAAGAAGTAGGCTTGACATCCCTTGACATGGCAGCGTTTTTGGTGACAGGTAAGAAATTACTTCCTCCGTGCAAAAATAAAGTGACTCAATGCGTGTAGGAATGTTGTGTACAAATAATATTGAGACCCTGAACTTAATTTCGTCCATGTGTTGGTTTATATGGGTGATGATGAGGTTGTTGGTCGCTTTTCTGATTTCATGAGGGCGCCAATGTTGCCTGTTTGTTGTCATGTGAATGCTCTCAACTAGGAAGTGGAACATCCTCAAAATAGTAACTTTCCATTATACTCCTCACCTATGGTGACCAACTCTGTGTAATGACTGAAAGATTAAGATTATGGAACAGCCCGGGATCCACTGGAACAGTGACGTCTTGGCCTCTTCACTTTCCCTATTGCTACTGTAACCCTAATTGATCTAAGAAGTTAAGACAAGATGAGATAAGCTTTTAAATTCAGATGGTAGTCGTGACATTCAGCCGACCAATAGACCTTTTTAATGGCCACTGGTGTTCCGAATGCTGCGTGACTGAAGTGAGGCCATAGACCTTTCACATGGCAGACATTTTGACTTATTTTAGGAAAAGCCCAGGTGTAATAAATAGGCCTCAGTTCCATTAAGTGTTCCAGTTAACCATGAAAGGAAACCAACATCCTAAAAAGTTGGACCTCCCCTAAGTGGGATGCAGCCATCGCTTTGATCCTCACTCACACAGTGATAAACATTCAGGTTTATAGGAGCTGGCCCTGCTGTTGCCAAAAAACACAGGTGATAATATTAATGAGGGCTCGTGACAGTGTTACAGCGAGTTACCATGTACAGCACTGAGACCCTGAAATTAAAGCTGCCAAATTAAATTAAATTGTCGTTAATTGTATTATTTACATTGACATGTATACTTTACCTGCTGTGGCAAAATGTTGGCCCCTAAAAAAATAACTATTGCTGACATTTGGGAATGCAGAATTATTTAAAAAAAAAATGTCAAACAAGGAAATAAACTTTGTGAGGTAATCAGATAACTCTTAAACAAATTCCCATCTGTGCCAAAACCTATTTGGAAGACATAAAACAGTTTTACCTCCTCAGTATGGAGGGATGTAGATGATCTGTGATAGTTTTGGCTTGTTTGCAACCTGTCTGACCCTCTGATTGCTGGCCTCTTGCCTCATGATACATTATTGTAGTAATGTCCACAGATCTCACAAATTAATTTTATATGTTATTGTTATCAAAACCATTAGAAACAACCTCCAAAAATAAGATGCAAGTAGTAATAAACTAGAATTGTTCTTAAATTTATAGAGTATTTTGGCTGCAGTAGTATAATTAGCGATGCCTATAGAAAATACAGTCGAAAAGTATCCGATAACATGGCAAACCACGTGTCCTGGTCCAATCCTGGTTATTGCTTTTGGCCTTCTGCTTGTTATTATCATCAATGCCTGAGGTATTCTAGGCACACTGGGCTGCCCTCTCCCTCTTGATCTTTACCCCTACTTAGATGACTCAGAGGCTGAGAAGACGTAGTAGTACCTCAAGAAGTTCAACAAACCCTGAGCGAAACCAGCGTTTGACTGAGAGTCCTCATAACGTGCCAGAGCAGATTGTATATAAATCGAGGGAAGTAGGAGGGAAAGGAAAACCTATTTGTCTCGTGTCGTTTAATTCATTCAAATGCTACCGTAACGCTAAAATGGAATCTAATTACCTCCGTTGTGAAAAATATTCTGCCGGTTTCCCTCTCCTATTAAAACAACACAAAATGCTTTCGCTCAGTTTAAAGAGGAGATTCAAATCACAGGCTTAGTTTGTGTTATAGAAATCTAAGCGGCAAAGAATGCCAGTGTTGCAACTGTGAAGGATCTCTCAGCTAATTTCCATGCTTCCCTTTCCCTCCTCAGCAGGCATGTGGTGGCGGTTGGGTCGGAGTCTTCGTGGTTGGTCTGTAAGTGAAGGGCTTATGGGACTCTGGTGTGTGGGGATGGAGCCGACTCCATTTATCTCTCTCTTTCTCTGATCCAACACACACACTCAGCTCTGAGTCTGGCATGTCCCTTGGCATGAAGCTATGAGGGTAACACCAAATACGCAACTTATGGTATTCATAAGAAATCTCTGAGTTGTATTAAAGGGCTGGGGCAAAACTAAATTGAGAAAAATACATCAAATACCAAAGGGAGAAAAGTTTAGAAAAACAATGCTGTTTCTACGGCTCCTCTCTCTTTCGGGATGTATTACAACGAATGCTTTAAGCCAAAACGTAAATGGCAACCTATTGCTCTGAAGCCAGGATTCTGTGGGTCACAGGCTTATTTCTGGTCACCACATAATGTGAGTGGCAATATAGTTTTTATGGATCTGGGTTCCAGAAAAAAAAGAAGTCTCATATGCATCCCAGGAAACTTGAACTCAGCCTTTGATAGGAAATTCCACTCTTGGATACTCAAATATGTCATCAGTGATGTATTTTGTGGTACGTGCATGTTGGTTTTAGTGCATCGACTGGACTTCTCAACCTGCCTTGTCTACCTGTGTTTCCTACAGCTCCTAGATTTGGCTCTCAAAAACCCACTGGAGAACATGCATGAGCAATTAAGTATTTCCAGTAGAGAAAAAAAGGAGCGTTGCATCCTCTAATTAACATATTTTTGGCTGCAATGCTCTTTGGGCCCTTAATATTACTGTCACAGGAGTCGGCTCCTTTTACAATGAATTTCCCTTGAACACATCAACAGAAGTTCAAGCGTTGCAGAGTTGCAGTGACTCTAGAAAAACCCAAATTAGTACCATACAATTTTTGTTTGGTACTAATTAATGCAAAGAGACACACAAGCAACAAAATGCAGCAAACTTGCGCAAAATTATCTCTTAATTATTTTTGCATAGATGCAGGCAGCGGTAAGAAGCTGAGGTGTGAGTGTGTTTCAGCTGTTTGGTGTTTCGTGAGTGTGTCTACAGCACTAAATGGATGTTTCATTTCATGCAGTTGGGCTAATGGAAGCTCTGGTGTTTAGTGAGGCTTCCATTGACATCATGTTTACATTTTGAACCACTAGTCTGTAATCACGGAACAGCCTGGCTGCTACAAAGAAGCCCTGGAGAAGGAGGCCACATAGCGGTGGAGAACAGGGGATACAAAAGGGGGTCTGAGGGGGAGGAGGGGGAGTTACAACAGAAAAAGATACAAGAAGAAGAGTAAAGACAAGTGGCCAAGAGCAGGAGTTTAGGGAATGAGAGGTATAAGCACAGATGGAGAGAAGAAAAACAGCAGCAACTCCAGAAGGCACAAAATTCTCTCATTAGACTTGAGTCACTATTCAGAAGCATCTAATCTCCTTTTCTCTCATAAAGATAAAAAAAAAACACGGTGTTTGTTCTTTTTATCTGATAGTTTGAGTGTGAAGCTGCCAAAGAGAGACCTGATGTTTGTTTTCATCACACCTTTACCGTTAGCATCTGGAGCAGGAATGCGGTTGGGTTCGAAAGCACGCAGATGTGCATTTATCAGTGCATACAAATGTGTGCAGGCGCTGTCGTCTGTGTGGGTGGGCTGAGGTTTATTAGGGCCTGTTTAAAAGGACTGCAGGCTCAGGGGTGACTGAATGTGAGGACACATGAGCAGTGCTGACCTCAAAAGAGGAGCAGTGGCTTCTTTTTGTGGCGCTAGCAGACAGACTATTTGAATAGTATTTTCCATCCTTGCTCAACACGCCAAGTTGAGGTAACTACATATTTGGTCAAAATTGAATTAATACCAGAATCTAAATCTGACATTTTTACAACATAAAAGGTGATTATTCTAAAGAAATGTGTAATTTCCATGAGAATTTGCAAAATGGAGCAAAAAAAAATAAGCCAAACCGCACTCGGCACTCTGGTTTGGTAAAATCTGGAATTGCCGACCACCACAGTTCACTTTCTGCAACATTGACAGATATATCAAGTTTAAGCTCGCTGGTGGTGAAACAGCCGCTGCCTGTAGCTAAAGGTATATTTAGTTGCTTTGCTGTCATGTAACTGAAAAGTATACTTTGATTATTGACATGTTAGTAATTAAGACTCCTATAAATAATCTGCTATCGCTAATTGAATGGAGAAAAAAAAACACAACGTAAAGTTCAAAATAACTATCCTTGCTTAGCAGAGTAGCATTAACTGTAATCTCACATTCCGATGATACTTGAATTGACACAATATAGGCTGATTAAAGATGAATTTTACACATGACAGTATGTCAAGTTGAACCTGTTCTCGTTCCCAGGATGTCAAATACTGCTGTTTTGTCAAAGCTCACAGAAATACGCCCAAGAAGCTGTTTGGAGTCAGTTAGGTTTCAGCACCAAAACAACTTTGCTCGGTTTAGGAAAAGATAATGGTTTGGGTTCAAATAAGTACTTTTGTAGTTTATATGTTTATATGACATAATGAACATGAAAAGTGAAAGTCCTGAGTTAGCACCATCCAACCACCACCAACATCAGTCCTCCGTGGACTTTTTATGCCACCTTATCTGACTTCTTTCAGGCGGTTACGGTACACCAAAGTGTCACCTTTGTGACACCAATAGTTTTGACGAAATCGAACGTATTTGATCAGACGATAATTCATTGCATGGATTCATAGGTCTGTGAACTCTCTGTAACCGGATCCAGTCGTTGCATCCTAATGGGTGTAAGACTGCAACAACATGCAGAAAAAGACACAAGCCAAATTGGTTGCTGATTGATCCGCCCTTCAGAGTGGCTCAGCAAACCTTAATCTGAACAAAGTTTCCAGACTGTAATCACAGTGAAGAAAACTGAAGCTGTGACTAAGAGTTTGGCAGAGCCAGGATAGTATTTAAGACCCTGGGAATAAGAATGGGCTCCTTCAGTTTACCTGTCACTATCGGGGAACTATTCTGCGTTAACAGTTGTTTTGTCTTCTGTAGGTGTGGAAGGATTTTCTAAAGTTTGATAAGATAACCCTGATGATGCCATCACAATCTGGCAATGCTCAGAGAATCTGTTACAAAAACAAAGTCGTACAAAAAAAGATGTCTTCCTTTTTCAAATCTTTCTCAACTTCACTGAAGTACAACACAAAATTTCTGATATATCTCTTTCAAATCATCATATCAATTTCAATATGTTGTGATGTATAAATGGCAGACTGAGAAGACAGCAAAATAGATAAGCAGAGGTATAAATAATGAAAGAAAGAAGCTGAACAAACTAAATATTTTCCTCTCACTTTTTGGCAGCCTGAAAACCCTATTTAAAAATCAACTTCACTGTTTGTTTTGTGGCTCTGTGAATGAAGTGGTTGCGGATTTTGCAGTAAAAAAAAGGGCACCTGCAGGTACTGTAAACACAGTGCCTATTATCACTTTTCCAGCGGGAAGGGCACACACTAGCTTTTTCCATCTCTGTGCACAACCCATCTTACTCTCTGACAAAACTCACACACATAAACACAACACACACATGTGCACACAGTAACTATCTGAGCATGCCCTCCACAGGATGGATCCACATCTGGGAGCAATGAAGTTCTTAGTTTGCGCGTGCGTGCGTTAATGTGCGTGTGTACGGCGGAGATGAGGGAAGTGTTTCTGGGTTAGGAAGTTTCCCTCTGCTCCCGGGGTTCGGAGCTCTAAAAGCTGTGATCCATACAGGCTATGCTGGGCTCGAGGCCAGACCCCCGGACCCTCTTAATCCCCACCAGCCTGCATTGCGAGGAAATGGACTCTTCCACCCCGAAGGTCAGAGGCAGATGGTTGTGATTCGGAGGGCGAGACCACCGGGGATCACAGGGATCATGTAATGCAACATGTCATCATGTGCAGATTTCTCTTGTACATGTTTTGTTTCCTTTCTCTTCAGACTCCATTTCTCCTCGCCTCACCTCATCTCTTTTTCCCCACTTTTCTGACTCCTGATCTTCCTCTTACGACTTCAAAGCCTCCACTTGGCCCCTACTGTATCCTTCAAAGTGAGAATGTTATGAATGTATTTGACATGTGTGAAGGAATTTCAAAACACGCAGACATCGTCAAACCACTACAGAAGGACATATGAAGACAGAGACAGTTTGCCTGTGTGTGTTCAAAGATCTGGAAAAGCTGCTGCGTGGAGGGAGAGGTTTGTCATTACTGTCTGCAAATACAGAGCAGAGGAGTTTCTGTGGGCTGATTAGAAGTCAGCGGGGACTGTAAGCAACTCAATAAAAGAGGAGGTAAAGTAGTGCTTCTCTTTGTGTCTGTTGGAGTGCTGCCATTACATTAGTGATGTTCCTCGCCAATTTTGTGCCTTCTGTTAAATGTATCCTATGGTATTTCAGAATACAGAAACTTGGACACTTACTTCGTTTTTACATTTGTATTTGAATTTCTGGCTTTCACTGTATTTCATTTTCTGGCGAATTTTTGTCTAAATGCAGTTTTAGAGTTTTTTCCTAGGCTACAGTAAAAAAAAATAAAATAAAAAAAAATCAGGCGGAACAATTAAAATTCCAGTTTGAATAGAGTCAATTTCTAAGGTGTTGATACCTTTTTCACAGTGAAAAAAATGCCTACATTTGGACATTACATTACATTTTTATCAGTACTTCTGAGCTGGGTGTAACAATAATTCCCACTGTCTAATCAAATTTGTTAATCAACATAACGTAGACCCAGATAAGTGGCAAAAAAAAAAATGGATTGACATATCGACCAATTAAATCTGGCACCTGCCCATGCTGATACGATTAGCTCCCTGGCCAACGTAGTTAGAAGTAGTTCGCTACAGGTCTAATAGCACCGTCTGAAACCCCAGCATCTCCTGACAGCCAGCAGCCACATACAAAAATAATTGACAGTTAACGTCAGGGAAGAAAAAGTGTTCAAGACCTTCGTATGCGGAAGCCTTTTTATTACCTTCCACTTCTCAAGGCCTGCAAGTACCCTGTCCTACACTAGATGTTGGCACCGGCTTCTTACACAATATCTGCATGACATGAATCCACACCGCTCGCAGCTCGTGTTTCTGTATCTCGGTTCAACATGTGTGCGGCAGACTGTTACACGCTCTGAAGGCCGCTGTCTGGATGACGCACCGGGGTGGTGACGAGTATTTTTTTTTACATCACCGGGGTAGGTCGGTAGGAAAGAGCTGAAGAATGCGTCTAGCTGAGGGGAAAAAATAAAGGCGTAACAGTTCATAGACACATCTCAAGGCCTTGACAGCGGCGAGGGAGCACAGGGTGGTCGGTCAGAGTTTCCTCTGAGAAACCAGGACAGCCCCGATGACAGACGGAGATCTATGCGCTTCGCTGTGCGTTTCAACACAGCTCCTAATCTTTCGCGTTAGCCCGAAGCCCCTGAGTGGAAACTAACGGAATAAATGTGTTTCGTATGAAATTGCTCACTTGAGTAACGCAATCGTTTCTTTTAGAGGAACGGCGCGACATTTTGGGAAACATGCCTTTTCACTGACTAACTGGAGCAAGAAGTTGGTTGGCTTAGCTCAGCATAACGACGGGGTAAACAGCTACCCATGTCTGAAGATAACAAAAAATGGCATATGAGCACATATAAAGCACTTCATCACGCTTCCTCCCATAAAACAGCGTAAAACAAGATACAACTTGTTGCCATGATTACTGAACTTCTGATAGCCACATTTTCATGCCGAGCAAACTTCTTCTGGTTGTGCTAAGCTAATTGAAGCCTTATATTTACAGGCATAACAATGGCATTAATCTACTCATCTAACGAGCAAGAAAGCGATACAAGCAACATGTATTCCCCCAAAAATTTGAACTATCGCTTTTGGAAACTTTTAAGAGTTTAGTACTAGAGCCCAACCGATACTGGATTTTTGGGGCTGATACTGATACAGATATTAGAGAATAAAAAAAAATTCCACCTATTGATATATTGGACAATATTCTTTACACATATACTGCATACACAGTATATATAAACACATATTTTGTACAATGATTCCTAAAAGATGGTATTAAATACACAAATAGAAAGATTTCTATTACCCCAAGGATCTCTTTCTGCTTTATGTTGTGCAAAAAAAAAAAAAATACCAGCCAAAGATGGTCAACAAAAAAAACAAAGAAAAGCAAAGCGGATTGTCATAAACACTCAGTAAAAAGCAGAGAAAGCAAAGAACAGGAAGAAAGGATGTAGTGATCAAATCTATCTGATAACAGCCTGTAATGACAGACCATTGAAATAAGACAAAATAAGGCAAAGTCTCTTATGTGTGTCTGAATGTACGAGTGTACTGAATGTGCCCGTATGAACAAGTGTACATTGCAGTGTGTGTGTGTGTGTGTGTGTGTGTGTGTGTGTGAGTGTGTGTGTGTGCGCGTGTGCATGTCAGTGCCACTGATTGCTCCCACCCCTCCAGACTTATCAAATGGGAAAATCTACAGTTGTGTTCTTGCTGGGCCCAAAGTGGCCTACTTGTGTGGCTTTATCTCCGAGCAGCCGGAGGCCTCAGGAGCCCCTCCCTGCCTTCATCCAATCTCCTGAACACAGGACGGAGGGAGGGCCTGACGGAGGGAGGACGGAGGGAGGGCCTGACAGATAGTTTTGGTGGAAAGATGGGCAGATTACAGAGGGACACTTCCTGTCTCTTGCATCCTGACCTTGGTTATGTCATGGTGGGCTCGCCATGGTTACATAATCATGCGGGCGGTAGGATGGTGTGATGAGTTGGGAATGTGTGTGGACTGAAGAGGATTTCTTTGGAATAAAAATCAGTTTCTAATGGAATGAATAAAATTACAGCTGCACGATCATTCAATTGCTGAATTGATCGACTGCCTATTTTTTATAATAAAACTAATTGTCAAACTGGTACCAGTTTCTTAAATGTAAAGATTTGCTGGTTTCCTCAAATTTCTATCAAATCAAACTCAATATCTTTGTGTTTTGATATTTAAATATGTCAGCTTGGGTTCCAGGAAATGTTTTCAGACATTTTATCAAACGTTTAAATTCGTTTTTTGAGAAACTATTTAGGAAAATAATAATTAGTTAGAGAGCGTAGAGCTCATATTCATATTAATGTATATTTGAAAAGATCTTAAGTGGCCTAATTCATAACTCAATATAACATTTAAATACATACATTCAATATACATTACATTCAACTACAATAACACACCTTTACAGTAAATACAAATAACTAATATTTTCTCATGTTCACATATTTATCATAGTCTATAAAATGTATTCCAGACAGACAGGCAGGCAAACAGACAGACAGACAGACGGACAGACAGACAGACAGACAGACAGATAGACAGATAGATAGATAGATAGATAGATAGATAGATAGATAGATAGATAGATAGATAGATAGATAGATAGATAGATAGATAGATAGATAGATAGATAGATAGATAGATAGAAAGATAACTAGACGGTTGGACGGACAGACGGACAGACACAGACAGACAGACAGACAGACAGATAGATAGCTAACTAGACGGATGGACGGATAGACAGACAGACAGACAGACAGACAGACAGACAGACAGACAGACATGGACAGCCTTCCTTCTTTTAAGAGTTGTTTATTATCTTTTGACCTGCAGTTGGTTTGCCCTTCAGTTCAGTCGGTCCAGTTAAACATTAAACGTGTGACAACATGTAGGCACCAAGCTGTAATGTTTACCCTCCTCTTTGACTCTGTACAGGCGACAGAGAACACAAACATGCTTCTACTAATTAAACAGCTCTTCTAAATGAGTACACACACACATGTGGGACAAACACACCTCAGCAACACTGTAATTGACTCAATATGGACTTTTGCTTGTCTGGCAACTCCCCAGATCCCGACCAATAAGAACATTCGAAACTGTCCGATCCTGAAAACCCACTTCCGAGCAGTTTCAGCCTTCATCCTTGTGGTTTCTCAGCTCATTGTTAGCAGTGTCTTAAACTGTAAAACGGAAATCACTGCTGGCAGAGGCTCGGCTTTTACAACTGGAAACAGTCCATTCAGTGGTGTGCTATTAGTGCCATCTATCAGGCTCTTCAGGGTGGACCCAGCATGCCTTGGCTATGTTCAAGCACACATCAAACATACAAGACAAACTAGAGTTTGGATGGACATGAAGCGGCAGCTGGCGTTGGTTTCCAGATGTCCGCCCATCACTGTATCTTGTTTGATGTTTTGCTTGTCCGTAAATTTGGATCTCTGCGCCAGACTTTCAGGCATAATCCACCTAATTTTTCCTCTCAAAACCAGCACGGGCATCCCCCACAATCAACCAGTTATTCTAAGTTGATTAAGTTGAACCAACTGGCGTTTTCTCGGTAGTGTTTTATAGCAGACAAAGAAAGGTGTGTTTCTCTCTGGCATTGTCAGGTTCTCATGACCCCCTTCCCTGTCAGGGAGTCAGACATGAAACAGAGATGGACGTGGCCACACACACACACACACACAGTCAATAATTACCTGCCTCCCTAGACAGACCAGTGATGGTAAACTGGGTGTGGATTTGACTCTACAAAACCAAATAGCATTAACTGTGAATGAACACTGGGAAACATATTGTGTATTAAAAGCTGATTAAAACTCCTGAGTTCCCTGAAATCATAATCTTGAATTCATTGTAAGTGATTAACAGATCCCCAGAAAATGTTGTCACATTTTTAACGTGACAGGCTTTTTTTCATGTTTGATAAATTTCAGTAGGCTTCAATTTACTCTTTACTATCACACATTTTCAGTGATGATTTGAAAAGCAAAGATATTTCATTGCATTTTGAACCGTATATTAAGACTACAGTAACATCACATGCTCTTGAAACTAAGAAATACAATGATAAAATGTCTGATATGCTAATATTATACAGTTCATTTAATAATACTATATATACTGTTTCAGGTGCAGTAATAAGATTTCTAATATTTTTTTGTTCTGGATTTGAAAGTTTTCCTCATAATATGAAAAGAAATAATGAACTAAAAGTCCTTTTTTAACAGCCTCTTTTAAAGTGTTGTATTTTTGAATATATCAGTATATGTTGTAGTGACGCATTAAAAACAATCAATGTTGCAGTTTTAAAGGATAGGGTTTCAATATTTCACAAGTATGTTGGAGTAAAAGTATAAAGTAATATAAAAATGCTTTTAATATCTCAACCATACCTTACACAATCTGATGACTGTTACGATATCAGTGTGTCACCAATTATCTTTTCCTCTTCCTCTTTCACATCCTCCTTCACACATGAGTAAGTCACGCTTGCTGTGCTTGCACTTATTTTCCCATTTGGTTCTCATCTTTCCTTATTTGCTTTATGCACACTCATCTAATATAAAAGACTAATGGCCCAGTGTAGAGGAGGAAAAACAAAGCAAGAGGTTGGCTGGAAATAAAGGCAAATGATGAGGAGAAAAGAAGGTGAAATAAGTAGAAATAGGATAATTATATTGTCCTCCATTAGTGATGGCAGCTCATCAGTCATCCTGGTATCGCAGATCTCTCGCAGCCTCTCCATAGACTCTGTCTGCTTAATGAGGAGAGGCAGATTTTGAAGTTTGTGGCTGAAGAAAAGTAACAGCAGTAACAAGCGTATTTTACTAAAAATGCTTTGTGTGACAGTTCATGTAAAAATCACTCGTTTTTACATCAACGAGCAACACAAACTATCTGTTTGTGTTAGTGTGATTGAAATGTGGTGCGTTTTGTCCTTTCCCCCAGTGATGCTCTCATTGTTCGTCTCTCATCAGTCATTTGATTCTATTATTTCTGACTGGACGAAGCTCGGCATGCTGGGAGGAAAAAGGTCAGCCAGTGAGGAGCTGTCAAAAAACTGATGACGGAGTTGCATCGGACCTTCTTTTTTCACGAGTAAAAATCCATACCTATTCCACAACAATTGATCAAGTCTTTTTTGATTACACTCTTATCATATCTCCAGCTTAATTTACATGTTATATCAATTCTGGCAAAAATCTCTTTTCATGTAAATAGCAGCACATGTCACGTTATGTGTATTAGTTCTGACACACGTCATATAGTGTTGCTGTTCATGGATATAACCGAGCAGTTTTTCCTTCTTACACTGATAGAGCTTCAGATACTTCCAAAGCACTGAGCCCTGTCTTCTGCACAAAGCCCTCTTTCTTCCAGCTAGATCCATACATTTCCTATTTTTCCAAATTCTTCACCCAGAGCCTCCCTTTTCCCCTAAAACCCTTTTGTCAGTCTGAAAAACACTCTGCAACATGCAGCTTCCAAGAATGTGAGATGGGAGGAATCCAAGCGGAGAATCCCTCGTGATTGGTAGACAAATCTAACAGGAAATAAAACCTGGACATTCCTGTCTAGGTAGAGCATCCAGCCCTCAGCTGAAATATACAACATGCTCCTTCAGTTAGACGAGAGGAAGAAATGGGTCGATGAAGAAAGAGAAGGAAGGAAACACGGACGATGAGGAGACATGAGAAAGAAAGCGTCCTGTGGCTTTACATTACCCAGTTTGAGTGACCTAAACAAGCCAATAAATCCACTCCAGCGACACTCAGATTGTGGGGTATAAATGTCAGCGGTGGGCGGGAGTAACAGCTTCTTGTCAACAAGATTGAATATTCAGAAGTTAATTTATTTTGGCTACAACAGCGTGATAAAGGCAGAGAGGGAGATCAATAGAAAGAAACTATTTTAGGTGATCAATATGTGGAAATTATATATATATATCTACGGGATATTTATAGTGGGAAGAAAAGGCAGAGAGATGCTGAGAAGAAGAGGAGAGTGGAAGGACTTCAGGTAGAGCTGAAGCAGTGTGAATGAATCCTGAGCTCACACACATGCTCACACTCACTCATTTGCGCACCATGGCTGTCTAAACCCTCGTTCTCCACCACAAAACCACAGAATCATTTCCAGGGGATGGCAAAGCCAAGGCTTTTCCACATATAAGCATTTTTTCTCAAGCAATTTGCCAAATGCTTCCTTTAAGGATGTCCATGTGTTTTACTTGGTTACCAGCTGAAGACAGGGGCCAAGGCTCCCTCTCTCTCTCTCTCTCTCTCTCCGAGCTCAAAGACACAGACAGCACTTTGAAATGAAGAGCTCTGTCAGAGAGTAAATGTTTAAGTGATACTTTCCAGCCCAGTTTCAGATGATTATGTTGGCCTCACATGCTACGGTCCTGTTTCAAAATGATATATGTGAAACACTGGCTGCTTAGTGTGTAATTACACTAAATGAATAATATCTTTTAGAGGAATAGATTGAATGTGGGGGTATGGAAAGCAGTGGAGGAAGCGGGGATGAGGAAGTCAGATATATCTTGTGATATAAGAACAGCATTTAAGTAAAAATATTGAAATATATCAGATATCAGAATTATTTGTGATGCATAAAGTGATGTATAAGGGACAAATAAAGGAAAGGAAAGGAAAGGAAAGGAAAGGAAAGGAAAGGAAAGGAAAGGAAAGGAAAGGAAAGGAAAGGAAAGGAAAGGAAAGGAAAAGAAATGCTTCGGTGGCCAGCATTCGTGCTGCTACTTGGAGAGGCCAAAGCTTTAACTAGCCTATTCATCAATTACTTTTAACCAATTATTTGAACCATTTATCCATTATTTTTAGCTAAATATTTGAACCATGTGTCTCTTTTTGTTAACTATTTCAGCTGCTATCCACTACTTTTACATTAGTCTACCTTGTGCTAACAATTCCAACTGTCCATTCATTAGTTTTAGCTGTCTTTTATCCTTCCATTTTAGTGATACATCCTTTCACCTAAACTACTTTACCCAAATTTATCTAACATTTCTATTGGATGTTTCACAAATATACAAGCAAAACACCTATTCACTACTTTAAGCTGTCTAGTTTAACCCTTAAGTCTATTGCCTTTATTTAAATATTTTAACCAATAGCCAATAAATTATATATTGATTGTAACGCCATGTTCGCCTATTTATTTTTAGCTACTTTACTGACATTTAGCTAACTTTTTGTTGTGACATCTTACTTTTAACTGTCTACTTCATCAATTTATTCTTCAATTTCTAGATAGCCTAACCAAGCATTAGCCTGCTCATATCTGCTTAGCTAACATTTATTTGAAATTGTGCAATTAAACCAACAAAACAAGTATTTGCTACTTTTAGCAATCACTTTGAACTATCGATTACTTTTAGTGAACTGTTTTAGGTAGCCTATTTATCCATAACTTTCGCTAATTATTTAGACTTCTTTATACTATGTTTTTTTCAATCATCATACTTAGTGTTCAGGTGGATTGAAAATGTGGATATATCATTTAAAATTAAATCATATTTTGTCTTCCCCTCCACCTTCCGTCCCCATCCCACCTAAATCACCTGAGTGGCTCCATGGCCTTTGCATGTCCTTTCTGCTGTACTACCCACTGGGTTACACGTACCGCTCATTGGGAATTGGACTTTACGATGTGCTTGAAACATTTATCTGTCTCACTTAAATTAAAAAAAAAAAAAATTCCCAATAACTCTTATTGCTTGCCTGTAAGCCAGCGGACTACACAGCCCCTGGGTAAAATAAGCTGCCCCTGTTGCACTAAAGGTGAAGGTGGAGGAAGGCTGAAGCACTCATCATAGATCAGCACTATGAGGTGAGGGGGTGGCTCGATGGGGGTGTTGACTAATGCTTCATAAGGCCTTGTTTAACTGCAACCGGGGGCCTAATCCTTCTCAAGCCCTTCGTATGTCCCTGAGCTGTCCGTGTTAATGCCTGACTTGTCATTACACCGGTCCAATTCACACAGTGTTGACACGAGCTGTCAGCGGATTAGGATGAAGCGAAAACACACGTTTCATTATACCTTCAAAATAGAAAAGAAGAGGGAAAAACAGAGAGGTGTTCTACGTCACGTCTGGGTTAGAAGAGTACAAGGTAAGGTCAGTTTCCTATCAACAGAAAGCAGTAAAAGGAACATGTAAAGATCACTGGTCTTCTCACCTCTAATCCTGTTCAGTACTGCTTTGTCATCATTCAGATTGGAGAGTACAAATCCTCACATTTAAATTCTTTCATCTCTTGCACAGCAGTATGAATTTAAATATATACTTTGAACCAAGAGACTGGAGCCAGTGATGCAAAACATACAAGCAATTATCCACCAAATATAAGAAAACATATGTTATCCAGCTTGAAAGAGAACTCACTTCCTTATAGTTGGGACAGAGCAGCAGAGATATTCTGACCAAAGACATTGGATGCTACATTTCCCATAATACGACACAGTAGGCTCATTTATTAAACCCAACCTTCTTCTAAACTGTAAACCTCCAGCTTTTGTCTCAGACTTCCTGTTCAAACTTTCAGTCTAAACCTCAACATGAGAGAGCTCCTGCATGTGTAAAACTGACAGAGATCCCCTTTACAGTATCTATTTACAGTTGATGTCTGAATCATAGCCTAATGTATACAACAATGCTGGTGTTAGCAGTGTCACCCTCATGACACGTACATGATTCCTATCATGTCTTTTCAAAATCAGACAGTCATGATTGAAAAAAAAGGACAAAAACTGTTAAGATGTGATTAAACGTAGTTATTTTCAGTTTCACCTAAACATCAAAATGAAAACTGGAGTGGGTTTTGCATCATGATATAAATTCACATATTTAACTGTTTCAAAGGTAACAAAATACCAAAAATTCTCTGATTCTGAAATGTGAGGCTGCTTTTATTAATTATAAATGACAATACAGTGATTATTTTAAAGTTTATGGACCAATTGTTGGATTAAACAATCAGTCTGAGGATGTCACTTAAATTCCAGGCTATTGTGATTGGCATTTTACAATAACTATAGACAGAACAATTAATTGATTACGGAGTAAATATTTTGCACAATAACTGATGGAGAAATGAAAAGTGTTACTTGCGAGCTTCTCCATGACTTAAACAGACTGGGAAGACTTTACATTAAATTGCTGTTAGTTAGCTTAAATTCCAGTTTTTTTCATTCAGCATTTTTCCATTTCCCATTTATAAAAACTGCTCTCAAACAGCTGCTTTACAGGCTGTAGAACTACATCAATAAACATGCCTGTTAAGGGGAACAGTTTTATAAACTATGAATATAAACGCGTAGCTTTTAAACTCAAATTTCTTCAAGAAACTACTGTTTGTCATTTTAACTAAGGATGTAAGCAGCAGGAAAAAAAACCAGCCTTTTTCAGTTCCTGAAACCTAGAGTAAGTAATAAGAAAGCAAAGCAGCACTTGTGCACACACACTTTGATCCGTGATCCCACTTAGCACTGTTCCACGTGAGCCTTGCTGTGAACTGATCATTACCCTGCTTTATTGATCTCTCCCCGCATCTCTGTCTTCTCTCAGCCTGTATTTTTATGCCACACCTCCATGTCCTCCTCCATCTTCTCCACATATCTTTATCAAACTGTCATTTACTCAGCAGGTCCTCATTCTCCCTGGAGTGCTTCTCTCCTCTGTCCCTGCTTCACTGTCTCTTTTTCTCTCCTCACCAAACACGAGGTGGTTAAATCGACTAAACTATGAAGCTTCCTCTCACCAAATACGTGCTTTTAATTTGTTCAGCTTTCAGTTTAAAAACTGCAAACTGTGACTAAAGAAATATCTTTATCAATCTTGGCCACCTGACTGTAAGGTCAACCACAGCACCATCATCCACAACAACCCATCCTCCCTCTGTGGTAGTGACGAAGGCTCTCAGGGGACCGACGCAGACACTTAGAAAAGCAACGTGTCAGCTCAATAAACAGCAATTTATTGGCAGGGGACTGAATACGCTGCCATCATTGGAGGCTATCAGCAGAGCGCCTTATTGGTGCTGAGAGATAATAATGAAGAGAGGAGAGGAACTGATTACATCAGCATTAGATGGCTTCTTTGCCCACAAAACCAGACTTTATGTGCACTAATACGGGAGAATTAACTTTGTTGTCGTTAGACTACATCAGGCTCAGTAAAATATTTAATTATTAACTGATAAGAGAACTAGATGCATGTTAGTAAAGGATTGTGCATATAAAGATTAAGCATTTATTTCATATGTGGTCCCACCCTGCAGACAAAAAGGTAAAATAAAGAAAAAGCTGCCTACTTCTAAATTTTAAATCCTCATACTGTTACAGTTATTAATGTTTCTAAACACACTTTGCATTTTAAAGGTCATTCGGACGAAAACAAAATGAGCTTGGATTCTTTTGATTCATCATCTGCCAATAATCAAGCATCCACCCCATCAGACTGGTCGAACAAGCTGCACCAAAACCGCAGCTATTGAAGATAAAAGATGTGTTTCTGCAAAGTTTCCATGACACAGCAAATTTAAAAGCAAAGCAAACTAATCCGGAAGAGTTTGCGGATCGTATTGAGTCCTTTGTTGTACAATTATAACCGGTTATGAAAACACCACTCCCGTGTACATTAATATTTCAACACTTTAAGCAGTACATTGCTTAAAAATCTGTTTTAGTGGCCTAACACTGAATTATTTTTTAATTTGGTTAATTATCAAGCCTTCCACCAGTCAGCTTCATGAACAGAACATAAAGGGCTCAATCACATTTCACACAGATCTTAAAGAAGATTAAAACGCTTTTTAGAATTGTTTTTTTTTAAAGTTAAGATTTCTCCAGACATCTCTCGTGACAGTAGGAAGTATCAGTAGCAGCTACAACTTCTAATCAGGCGTCCATGACCTCTGACCTCAACTTCGACTCTTACATTTAATTCCAGTCATTTTTCCCGTTTTGGGACAGCAGAGAAAGTTTTGACTTTACGTGAATATTTCATGTATTATTGTATGAAAATGTAAAAAAAAACAAAAAAAAAACCTTACCTGTACCATTCCAGCCCTTTATCATAGAAGCGGTCGAAGAAGTGCGGCTCAGCGCCCACGGCTCTCACGTCCGGGTGGATGCGCAGGAACTCCAGCAGAGCCCGAGTGCCACCTTTCTTTACCCCGATGATGATGGCTTGAGGGAACTTTTTACTGCCGAAATTATTAGCTATAGAAATATTATTGGATGGAGCATCGCTGTTCGACAAGTCTGACAGTTGCTCCCGGACGAACGAGACCGGGGACGCATTATATGCGCCGAGCTGCTCCGTTTCTTGCCCATCATTTAAGATAATTTTGTTTTGAAGATTACTTTGTTGGTCATATACAGGCCTGGGCAGGGAGTCACAGTATCCGTTGAGGCAGTAAAAGAGGTAAGTGAAGAGAATGATCATGGTAAAGAAGACGGACAGCTTGGACTGCACCTTCAGGTGTCCAAAGTTGAACGCAACTCTCCATTTACTACATCCCATGGGTCGCAATCCTGAGCACGAGGACACAACGCAGGAAACATGTCATGTCAAGTGACTTCATAGCACTGTCTTTAAAAGTTACTCAAACTGAGAGCACTTTAAAAAAATGACCGCGTTTGTGCCACAAGTGGCGCAAAACTTGCCCACCGCGCGTCAAGCCGCTCCACATGTTCCTCAGCTTATTTTACTTTCCTTCGTGTCTGTCTCGAGATTCATCAGCTCCTAAAAGCATCAGAGGCAACATGCGGATGTCTTCAACAACAAAGTCCAAGTTAGACTGTGTTTATAAATTGGTGTCGCGCTGCGCTCCGTGACTTCTGTGCGCTCCCGTGTCTCTCTGCTCTGGCTGCGACACTATAGAAAACCCTTTACACCCCTTCCCGTGTGACTGCCAAATTCACGCCCTATTTATCAAGCACACGCCCCTTCCATCCTCAGCTCGTGCCACAGTAACATAACAAGGAAAATAATTAACAAGCGCAATTCACCTCTCTCCAAGTTGATATGAGAAACTCTTATATCACATTATTTGGAAAGCAATTTCAGAGAAATATGGCAGTTAGTTTAATTGTATTTAATCGCTGGAAGGGGAGAAAATGTTTGGAAAATGATGAAGAGGGGATATTAATTTTTGATTGTAGACGGAGGATGCAATTAAACTTCATTTCCCTTTCAAATCACCACATCACTACTAAACCTTCAGTATATTTGGAAGCTTTATTGGACTGAGCTCCAGGTTGCCTCTTGGGCAGATTGTGCTTCTCTGTATGGCCAGCGAGTGGCCACCTGCTGTCTGCCAGCCAGCCTGACCACACACCCTCATGGTGCCAGCCATGAGACACACATTTAACCCTTGTCACTCCAGGCCAACTGGGACAGACAGGTGTCATCAGCTTTCTCTATTTCTTTTCTCCTTGTGAGTGTATACATGCCAGACTGCAGTAAATCTTTGGGAAACATGCAGTAATCCAGACCACTGTTGTTCCTTTACCTACTTCCTCTTTTGCAGTAAATATAAGTATTGCTAAAATGTTAGAACAAAAAATAATTTTTAGTTACAATCATTTGAACTGTAAGAACAAATGTATGTGACTGTTTGAGTGACAGAAAATATTACTATTTCCCCCCCCCCCTAACACAGGATTTTGGATTCACATGTCTGTGGGAAGTCTTTGTTCTTTCATCTTGCCAAAAAAGCCTAAGGACACGCATGATATTTTCAGCAGTGACACAGACAGATAAAATGTCTGGATCTCTGTGATATTTGTGTACGTACTGGAGGTGTACTGTTGCACTGAAAAGACTATAAAAACAGCAACTTGAAAAATGCTCAATGTTGATCATCACATTAACGCATGGTGAGCTTTAAAAATATAGAAATAAACAGTATACCTTTAATAAAATATCAAATTTGTGGCTTCACTGTTACTTCAGGATTTGAAGGTTTGTCCAATCCACCAGATAATTTACTTAAAATTTTGTCCCTTTTTAAAATACAATAAGAAGTTACTTTCAAGTATAAATTGTGATCTATGCTCCTAAAGGTCTTTCAGCACTTAACAGATGAAGACAACTTTTATTTGCTCAGTGATTATTTTGGTGCAGTTTTAATGTGTTGTTGGACGACTTCTTTTTTCTGCTAAACAAAAAAATATGTTGCCATATTTTGTTTCATATTTTATCTTAATGTCAAAATCAAAACACCTGTTGTAAAAAAAAGAAGGATCTTAACAGTGTCTGTTACAACAAGTGTTGCAGTGCTAGTCCAAAAAAATAATACTGATGTATTTTGAAGATTTATTTTGTCTCTCTCTTTTTGTCAGCAGACACCGTAAAAACTACAAAAATGACAAAGATACTCACCCCAGCAGAGGATGCAGCAGCCTCAACAGTCTCAGCTGTGAGTGTCGAGGGTTTTGGGGGCATTGAGGTTGACCTATCAGGTGCTGCATTGGAAATGTGGATAATTTAAATCAAAACTATTACAGATTTATTTATTTTTTTATCATTAATTAAATGTCAAAGTGAACAAAGGACACTCATCATAAGTAAATGATGCACAGTCAAATCTCCCAATGCAGTTCATTTACTAAGAACACTGAAAATGAGGAATGTGCTCCAAACGTCACTGATGTTGTGGTGTTAATGAATGAACTGCATCGGGAGCTTTGAGTGTGCATAATTTACTTTTCAATTATTGGTGAAATCACTGCCGTGTATACGTGCAGAGTAAGGTTTGCTTGGAGCTGTATATGTTTACTTAGCATTCATGTTGGTTCTTACCCACAATGCCACTGTTATGCCCTTAAGTTAACTTAAGTCACGTGTCCCATTACACTCTTCATTAAATTAAACCGTCACATAATGAGCAAAAAACATTTTTTAACAGAACATCCTTCTACGGCAGTATATTTCAGACAATTTTGTTTTTATCAATGGTAGCCTTTTTAACATTTACTTACTACATTTTTAATGGCAGTATGGCCTCAAGTAATCACTGACTTTATGGCGGAAAGTAAGTGTCTCAATAAAACATGTCACTGAAATAGTTCCATATGGACCAGTTAGATGGCAGGCAGTATAAAAAAACTGATGAAAAAGACCTCTTGATGTTACGTTTGTTGCCCTGGAGAATGTAAATGCTGTTTCACTGGTACTCTTAAATGCATTTCATGGGCTTTTTCTACAGGTGAATATGAATTCTGGGAATAATTGTCCAAATATACATAGCATTTCTTTACATTAAGGTTTATATGTAATCCAAGTAAAGTGGAAAGGGGAGTAAAGGAAGCCAAAAACCTTAAAGAAAACACCGGTGTCAAGTCAGGTTTTGGTGTCAACTCCACAGAAACAAAGAATATGTAATAAGTAAGATTAATAATTGTACAGGAAAAGATCCATCACAGGAGAGACAGACAGACAAGCTCCAAAACCCAGAAACCACATGCAACGCAGCTCCAGCCTGAATCTGTCTGTCGTTGGCCTTATAATTTGAACATTTCACTGCCTATTATACCATAGTATGTGGTATTTCTTCATTAAAACAAACAGTGTTTAACATTATGCTTGATGAATGACACAGATACTTTCCAGTTCTACTAAATGTGCAGAGTTATCCTGCTGATGTGGACTGAGGACAAGTTTAAATACCAAACCTATAATATGAGTCTCCAATGTCAGAGATTGTTCGGAGATGGATGTTGCTGGATACTAAAACCATTTTCCTAAAATAGTTTTTGACATTATATGTTACAGTATAAATCACAGAATATTGGCACCTTCACCTTATATCCTGAAACATAAGTGAGGTGCTACATGGCAGCATGTCCATATGGATGAAAAATCTGAAGGGGATGACAATATCTATCGACCCCGAGCCTCCTCCAACCTGGCAGCATGTCAATTTCCTAGTCTCTAAACAGAGAAGACATCATTTACCCTTCTGTACTCTTCGAGCACTCCTCCATATTGATCTGCTGTGATGTTAAAAAACAATCGGAGACGTGCCACTCTGTTGTCAAGTGATCAATAATGTGGGCTTGCTTTGTGTTGTTTAATGTATGCCATAGAGTGGTCATCTCTTCGGTATAGTTCATTTGAAGAATCTGGTTCTGATCATTTTACGCTCAAGAGGATCATATTTGTTTGTCTGCAAGATAAGTTGGTACGGGGCTTGTTGCCTTCGAACAATCTTTAAAAATGACAAGGAGAAAGCAATTCTACAAACAGATATGTGTTCTTTTAGCTTTCTAGTTTATTTTTACAACAGTAACTTTCTGTTAAACAACTTAGCAGGGATTGAATGTATCTCTGTCTACTATTAATAGGCCTATTAAAATAAGTATATTGTTATAATCAAAACAAACTGTTCAGCGCATTTAAATATGTTTTTAAAGAGTCTTTAACTATGAGGCAATTAAACATAAATTGCACTTAGGCAGCAAAAAACTATTATTTTTATTATTGATTAATTGGTCGATTATTTTCTCATTTAACCGATTCGTTGTTTGGTCTTTAAAATGTCAGAAAATGGAGCAATTGTCGACCAGTATTTCCCAAAACCCAAGCTGCACCCCAATGTCTCACAAAGATATTCATTTTATTATCATGGAGGATTTTAGAGACGATCAAACCAGAACTTAGTTTGTGGTTTGGTGTGCGGCTCCATTTTGTGGTTATTGTTCTCACAGAAATTATACATTTTTATGGCATATGGTCTGATTTGTTTATTTTTATGAAACAGATGGTAAAAAGTCACAACTTAAATCGAACTGTTTATTTTGTCTTATGTGAATTGGACCATTTTCATTTTCCTAAAAAGAAAATCTATTTATGTTTTTATGAAGGCTACTTGTTTTTAGTTTTTTTTTGGTGTACATAATTGCCAGGGCCGGGAGACAAAACTGTATTCCAATAATTATCAAATCATAATTGTATAAATAAAATGTTAAACACAAAGAAGAAAATTGAGGACTATTACCAACTATGTTGTATCTATGGACAAAAACACACCATCAGATCTGCAATGTGTGTTACTGTATGTATTAAGGCGCCCATCACAGCCCCGTACTGTATTGACAGTCTACTGTTTGGGAACTTTCACTTTAACAGTTCACAGAGGAACAACTGAACAAAATGTATTCCCACTCTCTCACACACACACACACACACACACACACACACACACACACACACACACACACACACACACACACACACACACACACCTGTGTCTGTGAGTGACAACGTCTGTGTTGAATTCCTCCCCACCTCTGTAAGGTCTGTGTCTGTGGGAAGGCGGACAGCTGTACAGAGTCCCTGCGATGACCTGCGGCGGCTGCTTCAAAGACGGGATCTGTTTCACGTGTTCCCTGCTGATACTTCCAGGATCGTTCCCTGTTATCACACGAGACCAACTCATGTTACTGAATATAAAAAAAAAATGTCTGCAACAGTTAACGATGGCATTTCAAAGATTTCCCTGAGACAAGTTTCTGTTCAACCAATGCCTGTATTCTGCTTTGTGTGTCTTTTTAAACAGCTTTCTGTTTTAGTGTTTCTCTCAGGTCAGAGTGAATACACCAGCCTTCTCAAGTTGTCCAGAAGGGCGTTGTAGTCATTGTCCCCCAGGAGGATACGGAACATTGTACCAGTATCGTAGTGGTTCACTGAAGAGACAATACATGTGACAAGCTACTGAAGAGCTGCTCTTCAGATGGCCTGTTAACTCACCTGGATGGAATGTGTCTGGGACCAACACACACACACACACACGCGCACACACACACACACACACACACACACACACACACACACACACACACACACACACCCACACCCAGACACCCAGACACCAGCATTTACAAAGAACACAGGGAAATCTGGTTATTTAGTGTACCCGTAAGTATGATAAATATTTGACTGATTACTGCTTATTATTTGCACACAAATGAGATACTCCAATAAACAGTCTACGTCCATGCAAATACATTGTTTTGTGTCAGTTCAGGTCAGAGGGCCCGAAAGCATGACACAGGAAACGTTTTGATTCAATGACTGTTATTTTGACGTCATGTGGAGTAGACAACATTTTCCGCTGCCAGTTTGGCTGTTTGTTAACTTGTTTTTCATTCCCTGTTGTTATGGCTTGCTTTAAGGTTAATTATTGTTAAGAATTTGATGGTTGTGCTAGATTTGGATCAGCAAAGGTATTACAGTTCATCCTGTGGAGAAAATGAATGTCTGTACAAATGTCATGGTACAAATTAATCTACAATATAGTCTTTTTTAGATATTTCACTCCAAACAATAATGATCAACCTCATGGTGGCACTAGATAAAAAGTCAGGGGTTCACCAATGTCATTAGGATTCATCCTCTCAGGACCAAAAACACTTACAGATTTTTCCTATATAATGGGCATCTATGGGGTAAATGTTATTGGAGCCCCAGCAATACAATATACAGTATATCTGTGCTTTACCCCCTGCTGTTACAGGTTGTTGTTCCAAGTCACCTTAAAAATGGATTGTTCTGGGTGCACCCCTTACCCCATCAACAACAACAACAACAAGAATCCATGGAAGAAAAGGCTACTGCAAGCACAGGACAAACTCTCATTCAGAAAACACTGCAGAAATTTGTGCTCAGCACCAAAGATGTCTCCAAGAAAACTTTACACACAAACAAAGCTGAGACACCAACCAATGGGAGAGTCCGTCCGTGCAGTCTCAGCATCTGTGCGCAGGGAGTCTGTGTGTTGTGCGAAAGCCAGTGGCAGGGCCATACTCTCAGCCATAACTGCAGGGCAGAGCTCTGCGGTGAGCTGGGTAAGTATAGGGCACGGCAGCATTGTACATTATCACATGGGTGTGGCTATGAGCTTGCTGCTAGAAAACTGTTTTCAATAGAGGAATAAAGAAGGCACGTAAAGTGCCAGGCATGCCTGCACATGACTGCTGGCTCACTGTGTGACACGAGGAAATCAGAGGGCAATCATAAAAACTGTTTACCAGTTTAAAGCAGATTCATTACAGAGAGGAAAAGCGAGAGCAGCAGTGACACCCAACCTGATACCTGACTATCTTATCGTGCTTAGACTTTTACTGCAGTGCATTGTGGTCAAACAGTGGCCATTATCGTTGTTAAAAACTCAATTTTCTCCTGTTTAAATGAAGCGGTATCAGCGTTTTACTTGTTTATTTCTCCTCTGATTAGTTCTTGATTTTGTAAACTTGATTGTATAAACTGTGAAAAAGAAACAGCCTCTGGGTTTAAGAGAAAAACTGAAGGGGAACAAATGAACTTCAGATGGTCCCTGCTTTGTGGAAATATTCTGGTTTTACACGAAGACAAATATTTGGAGTCTCATTCAGTCATTATAAATGTACTCTCTGTAATAGGATTGGGGAAAATCTGTAATGATCTCTTGAGCTCTGTTGACAGCATGTTGACCAATTTCACGCTCCCAGCATTTTGGGCCCATTCACAACCCTGTTAGAGTAACAATACAGGATGAGATAAGGCTTCAGGTGTGTCACGCAGTGTTGACATTCAGACAAAACAACTTGGAGAGAAATCAGCTTATCTCTCGACATCTGACATTTCTCTTGATGGAAAGTGGCTGGAAAAGGTCCCACTCAGCAGATGAGGAGTTATTATAAAATGAGTTACTACTGCAATTTACAAAGCCTTAAAATATAATCTTCTGGAACAAAATCTTTTTTTAAATAAGAAGGTTTGAAAAAATGCTGCTTCTTTCCTGATTGATTTCCTAATAGACATTTAAGATGTCAAGTTCCTTCAAAAAGTCTTTAATGCAGGTTTTTATTTAGTTAAATATGATCCTTTAGTAAGACAAATTTCACCGTCTTAAAATAATAGATTAACATATTGGGAAGTACAGTTGGAGGATTTCTTACGGAATATTTGAGAAGAGTGATACCAGTCTTAATATGAACCTGCAGGACAGCCAACTGTTAGCTTAACTTAACTTGTCTGTTCAAATTTACCAATCAAACATTACAATGTGGTTTCGTCAACTGTTTCATCTGACATTTGGCAACAATGCAAATAATTGTATTTCACAAAATGTCAAACAGTCTTTGTAAGTATACTACTTGAGTAAATGTGCTGAGATGCTTTCCAGCTAAACTAAAGCTGCTTTTCTACCAAATGTTATGATTCACCTCGACTCGATTCTACGTGACTTTTTTTGTTTTTCCATTAGGCAAAAGTTATGCATAGTACCTGGAACTTTTTTTTTTTTATATCACTTCTCTTCTGACAAGCTTCCAGGCGAGCTGAGCGGTCAAAGTGAGCCATCACAGAAATCCCCCCTGCATCATCATTGCGTGACATGGGACTTCGTCCACAAACCTGCAAACCAAGTTACTATAGCGGCCAAAATGTTTTTAATTACTGGACTACTCAATGAATGGCACCCCACAAAACCACACCATGGTCATTGCGGGGGAGGTTTTGACGTATATGTTCGGTTGCTGGCAAAAGGACCCAGTGAGCGTGTGTGTCGCGTTGAGGATGACATCATGCTTTCATACGGCATTGCTATGACAACCAGCTACACTGAGGCAGAACCATCTGCAGTATCTACAAACGAATTTCAGAAAGATAGCTACTACAAAAAGTGAGTAGAGTCGAGCTGAGTTGAGTTGTGCCATACAATGAAAAAACTCATTTACTTGTCAGCAAGGACTCACAACGTTGGACAAAAACAAATTAAAACAGTCAAGAACAAAACACAGGATTGAAGTTAGAGGTGACGTCAGGAGCCATTAATGACAACAGAGGGATCAGCCGATCCGAGCTGCACTGGACAGCAGTAAACAATCAGCCTCTCTGATAGGTTATCTGACAGGTGTAACTCAAAGTAATAAGACCACCCTGTAAAAGGTTCAGATTAAAGCCACACGGCAGCCACTCCTCCCGACTCCCAGGCTACGTGAATGTATTTCATGTGTGTGTCTGTGAGTTCTTGAATCCCTTCGTTGACCTTTCACTTCTCTCCGCATCAAATCCAGTCTAAAATCTTGGCCTGCACGCTACAGCTCCAATGCGATTTACGGTGCCGTGTGCAGAGGATTTCCAAAACCATACCGTTCCATGATCTACGGTCATGATGTCATTCATGCAGTAAAAACCGGCCTATAATCATTCTGGTCAGTTCTTCTCTCTGCAATGAAATTCCACAGCGGAGGATGATATATCAGAAGCTGGACTGTAAATATGGAGACACGACACACTGGAAGACCATCTGATAGGTCGGCCTACTACCCAGGGACTAAATAAAAATGACTAATGCCCGCACTGGTCTCCAACATGGCCTTTGTGTGATGTCTGAGTTTTCAATAAAGCTTTTCAGAAATATAATCAATATGACTTACAGGCTTTTATTTTCACTATTTAAGCTGCAGAAATCAATGAGCTGGAGCACGAGGAGCCTCAGAAAAACTTAGACAACTTGTAAGATCTTCAGCAGCTTCACCACAGAATTACACTGAACCTCTATGAGTCTGAGTTTGACCCACTGAGAGACGTGCAGCCTAAACAAACATAACCCCCTTAACCACTACTACCACACACACACACACACACACACACACACACACACACACACACACACACACACACACACGCACACACACTACAGAGTATATCACAGTTCCAGGTCTGCAGCAGAAGCCAGGAGAAAAGTGCCTGATTAAATAGTTTTGGAGTGTGCGTTGCTCCGGCTCGGGGAGCTCAGCTGCTTTGAAGCCGGTCGCTGTGTTTCTCTGTTATCTGCAATCGGATTGAAGATAACGCAGTCAGACAGCAGCACTCAGAGCCGATGTTTACAAACAGTATGAAGCCATGTTGGAAGTAATAGATGGTGAAGAAGAAATGTAGCTCAGGAGGCAAATCAGATGGTTGTTATTGGACAGATGGAGCTCGAAACCTGGATGTGCTTCTACCTGCTGCTGCCAGACATGCCATGAAGCACATCAGTGTAAACTTTGTATAAACTCATACTCTATCTATGTCTGTTTTCTGATGTATGTCTTTAAAAGGGTCAATTCACTAAAGACTAAAACTAAACTTAGCTCTAGAAGTCAGCTATGCAGATACAGCAGCTTTTTATTTGCCCAGGTTTTGAGATGTGTGAATTTGAAGACAGATTTCTGGCCTCATTATTACAAAGCAGGATCAAAACTTTCCCTTTTTCCAGTGTGGATATTCTCCATTTGTTTTTATATTTCTGATTGCCACTCAGCACAGTGGAGGTGAATGAAACTTTATTTATAGTGCTCAAATGGCCTAACAGAAATGTTTATTTCCAGAAACCGTGCCTTGGTCTCTCCAGATAATACTGCAGGGGGTCCGTGAAATCTTTGGTTAATTAGGCAATTTTTCATTTTTTTTTCAATTTGTTTTTTTCCACACATTTAATTGTCTTTAAATACACATTAACTTGAATCCAATATATTATAGCGAATGGATAAATGGAGGCAGAAGATGTTATCTTTCAGTCAGAAATGCACACATTCAGTGACACACAGGAGCTCTCTTAAGCTGGGCACCGGTTCACTCACAGAGTGAGACTAGCCTGGACCTGTCCCTCCAAGCCTCCTGCACTCCTCCAGTTTAATATAAAACACAATTTTATACAATATATATAGTAGGGGGTCCCTGCTCCATCTCTTTATCAGTTTGAGGGTCCTTGGCTTGAAAAATGTTGAAGACCCCTGCTGTAGACTGTATATAAAAGTGGATGTAGCTTCCGGGTCTGAAAAGTGAGGCCAATGCGGAAGTGCCTTAAACTGCGCTCGAGGTTGGCTCCAAAAAGGATCGGGCTCCGCAGGCTCCCATTCAACTTCTCGAATGAAATACAAAGTCAGCATATTTTTTTCTACAAGCCATAATGATGTCAATCGCTGAAGTCACTCCTTATTCGTTTTCTGGGGGTTAATCTGAAAATAATCCCATCATAATTAGATATTAGGCCCCAAAAAGCGGTATGTTTAGTGGCGTGTCTGTTTGATTGACATGCCGGAGGTGCAGTCGGGTTTCTGCAGGTGGGCGAATTGACAAACTCTAAAAACGCAATTCGAAAACCAATGGGTGATTTAATGGTTGGTTGTCGTACAACATGTTGTAAAATTGAGAAATTGAAAAGCATCAATAGATTATTTATAGATAGTAATGCTGAAGGTGTTAAGGTGTCAGTATGCTTTGAGTTAAGTGCTTACTGCACTGTCATAGACTACAGTGCCTGAATCCCCCTCTTTTGACAATTTGACAAGCATGCCCATGTGTAATATGTGTGCAGGTGAGGAGGTAAACAAGGTTTGAACTTCTTTTTTTTCATTTGACACACAAATGCTCCTGTCAGTTTTCATGTGTACAAACACACCTTGAAAACCTTTGAGTAAAGGATGTCTGAGAGTGTGCACCCTCATCCCCATTTTGAGCGATTACTGCCTCTCTCCCTCCGTGATGGCAGAGTTTTCACGTAGCCTTCAAGTATGGCCGGTTGAAACAGATGTAATTAAAACTGCAAGCAGTGATATGCGGGCCCTCGCAGCTGCACGTCGGGGATCCACCGGGTCGGGGCCGCCGGCTCCCCGACATGCAGTACGCGAGGGTCGGCATATTCCCGCTTGCAGTTTTATTTTTTTCTCGATCTTGTTCCTTATTCTTCTTTAAAAAAAAAAAAAAAAAAGGCTTTTTTTTTTGGCGGCTTTAACATCTTTAAAAACTCATGAAAGTTGGTGCCTGACGCAAGTTTCATGAGGTTTGGAGCATCGTTTGATCTTAAACATCAACTTTCTGTGTGTTTCTGTGCGAAACATCAAACTTAGCCGCATCGCCCTGGCAATACTATATACTCTATACTCTATACTCTATAGTCTATACTCTATACTCTATAGTCTATACTATATACTCTATACTCTATACTCTATACTATATACTCTATACTCTATACTCTATACTCTATACTCTATACTCTATACTCTATAGTCTATACTATATACTCTATACTCTATAGTCTATACTCTATACTCTATACTCTACAGTCTATACTATATACTCTATACTCTATACAAAAATGAATTTTGGGTCACTTTTTGGACGACATGCTATAGTATGACTTTTCTTTGAATATTTTGGACAACATATTTTGGATATTTTGGATGACTTTTCATGAGTTTTTAGAGTATAACCTTTTTCTGAACTGACATGCATGCCTCAAGTTACTTCTCACTGAGCAACTGCTCTAACACCACTGTGTCATACTATATCATGTCCGAAATATATATTAAAAAAAAAGTCACTTTTTGAATTTTTTTTTTTAGTTTTGTATTGTTGACCTTTGGTTTGGTATTAATATGATTGCATGTACAAAACTGAACCTTTGTGGCTTACCCTTAGAGGGACTTGCCCTCTGTGAACCACGTGCCTTACCCTTAGAGGGATTTGCTCTCTGTGAACCGTGAGGCTTATTAAGGGGCCCTCAGTAAACCTTGAACCTTGTGTGTTACCTCGGCGGGTAAATTGTGAACCTTGCGTGTTACCTCAGCGGGTAAACCGTGAACCTTGCACGTTACCTCAGCGGGTAAACCGTGAACCTTGCGCGTTACCTCGGCGGGTAAACCGTGAACCTTGCGCGTTACCTCGGCGGGTAACCCGTGAACCATGTGTGTTACCTTGGCGGGGCTCGAACCCGTGTCTTCATGAGATCGTTTCTAGCTCGGAGTTGGCGTCGTAGACCACAGGACTATCTACGGCGTTGGAGGAGGAGCCGCAGGAGAAAGAGTTTCACGGAGTTCACTCAGAGCTTCCAGTGACTCAACCGACAGTCTGGTTAACTCAACAGGTAAAAGATTCTACTTCACCCAGGTTGCTATTAATGGTTCAGATTCCACCTCGGCCTGTTGATGGTGATTCAACTTTTAGTGAAGTTAAAACGTTTGGAGAAATTGAAAAAGTTTTGCATACACTACACATTACAGGAAGATATTTAATATCACTTCAGACCCCCTTGAAAACACATATATCTACTATCCAAAGAATATCTGCGGCAATTTTGGTCGCATTTGAATGAATATTTGTGGACGGAGTTATAGGTTGGGGTGAGCCAAAGATTTGTCACAATGCAGACCATCACCTGGGAAGATTGGTGGTGCAATGGTTAGCACTGTTGCCTCTCAGTAAAAGGGTTGGGGGTTCAATTCTCACCTTTATAATGACTTTGAAAAAATCATCCAAATTATGAAATCTGGCATCTGTTTAGGGGGAGCTAGCGAGCCATTTGGCCACCCCCACTCGCAACTCCACTAAAACAACAAAATTTTTGCTGGGAGAGATGGGTGTACCATCAGGTTTTTAATATGATAAAGCCTCCAAAAATGCAGTTGTTTACGGAGAATCATAATAATTGCTTGGATAACAATAGGGCTTTCGCACCATCGGTGCTCGGGCCCTAATTATGCCTTTAGACATAACTGGGTGACACTTTGCATAAAGTAGTTAATCTCAACTGCACATTCAAACTGCCCAAAGCTTCACTTTTCTAGACTGCTAAAATGAAACTGGTGTACATCTGAAACACAAACTCAGAAATACTGCAGAATAGTGTAGCGGTATATAGAGTATGAGCCGCCAGGACATTATATATATACAGACACATAACATATACTGCCCAGTCCTTTGAGAGTCAGAGCCATCGTGAGATATCCAGGAAGAAAGACAATAAGTCAGTAAAGCCTTGTTGCATTTTTAACTCAAATCACATCTGGAGCTGAAAGCTGTCGATACCTTGCTGTCTGTGCCGCCTGTGGGCTGACTTATTGAGCAGCCGCTCGATGCTCTGGATCTCCCAGTATGATGTATGGGGATACATGCGTGGGGTCCGCGGGGATCTGAGAGGATGCCGTTGACACCAGGGGGACACACAGCAGGTCCGGTGAGCTGGGCACTGCAGTCAACAGGCACTTCATGTCAGGACATCAAGATGGATGGTGGAGATTTGCTGTGTGCAGGGGATGGAGCATAATTTAGCCCAGATGCTGAGTGACTCTTGTTCCACTGAATGGCTGGTTGTAGCTGCCTGCGGGTTGATGCTGTTCGCAGCCAGTATGTGATTTAACTCCTCACCACACAATCTTCACTCAGCGGTAAAGGGTCATAGAAACGTTTCGTCTCTTTTCACTCAAATGGCTTCACATTTTTTATACAAATTTATAGCTTTTGTTAACAGGCGCGCTTTTCTGAACTAAAGTCTATCACTGCCAGAACACTGGAAATAAACAGCTAGTGGTGACAGATTTTACGAGTAGGGGCGATTTTCCCTCTCTTGATTTACTTTACTAAATGGTTGTCAGAGTGAGGTGAGAGGTATAATTCAGAGAGACTTTTTAATTGTCAGTAATTTCAGCAGTTTAGATGACAGAAGTGAAATTTAATATTAAAGTGCCCACACAAATTAAAGGGTCTCTCTACCGGTTTAACTCATGTAGGTACTTTTCAGTCTGTGAAAACACCTATAACGTCATCTGACAAAGCTCTGGAGAAGCTTTGTTGTCTGAGAAAAATAACCCTGATGATGTCATCAAGGTTATTACTTGCCTTGAGAATTTCTTCATAAAAGCAGACCTTAAATGTGAGTTCGGAAGACACAGGTATTTACCAGCCAGGAAATACTCAGTTCAAGTTGCTAATTAGTGGCACTATGGAGATATAGTATCCAGTCTCTCTCAGCCTATCCTGCTCTGAATTTTAACCATTGTTTTCAAAATCAAATCCTTGCCAGTCAGAAGGTTCAGGAAGTTGTTATCAACAACATATAAGACCATTGGACAATACCGGCGACAGGTTTACCACAGTTTTAGCGACAGGACACATGCACGTTCATCACTTACAGTAACTGCTGTAATTCCAAAAGCATGAGTGTGTCTTAAAGCCTGAGCCTCAAAGGCACCATGACAGTTACTGCTGCCCAAGGCGGTCATTTCACAGTCATACAGTCATTCAGAGAGGTTTCATCAGGTCAGGTTCTGTTTAATACACCTGAAAAGGGATATTCCTGTCAATTCTTCAGTGTGTAGCAGCCTCTGCCATCAGACGAGGCATTTCAGTTTGAATGTTTCACGGTTAAATCAAACTCTTTATCTGAATTTGAGAGAATAGTGTTTCACTGTCCTAGAGCAAAATGTCTGCGTGTCTTAGTGTTTGTGTGTGTTTTGGCACAACAAGTGGCTCTAATATACCTTAATAACCATGATGTCATCCACCTGTTTTCTTGGCTCAGGGGCAGCGATGACTGATGGGACAATTTTGAATAATCATCTTATCTGATCTGGAGCTCAGGAGCTAAAACCGAGCAAAAATGCAAAACACAAACGGGAAAAGTCATCTATTCCAATACACTCTGGGGGTTTATCTACGCTGGGGAAAACAGTCAGACAAAGGTTCTTTCACTATGTTTTTCTAAAATAATAATGTTTCGAATGTCTGAAATGTGTTTGTATTGCAGACGAAAATTTTCTTTTATAAAATACACTAATTTTGTTTCATTTACCCTTTCAATCATGTTGTGGCAGGAGATATCTTCCTAAGCTGTTCATATTTCATGGAAGATTCACCTGAATGGACGGAAGAGGAAAGGTGCATAAAAATGCACTGAAATGACCTTTTAGAAGATGCAGCAGTGTCTGAATACCCTTTTATTTGTAATATTGTGCAGGTAACATACAGCATAATCGAGCTCTTCCATGTTTATACAGACAATTTTCTTTCTCTGAATCAAACATTAACCCGGTCTTTAAAATGACTCAGGTCAACCAGGTTAAAGTAGTGCTTGTGCAACACAACAGCATTCTGTCTGCTGTTTGAGGAGATTCACCATTAACCCTTTACTGTCCTCACAAAATTCTTTTCTTTGTATATTTTAGTTCATAGTGTTTAGTGCTTAGAATTTAAACACAGGAAAACATTATATTTCTGACAAAAACAATGCTTCCTTTTGAAAATTCAACCAAACACTGTTCTCATTTCTGGAGTGAATTTTTTTGTTGCTGACATTGGTTAACTCTATTTCAAGACTCAGTGATATCTAGTAGATTTGTTTTAGCATAACATACCTAAAGCAAATTGTAGATATGTTTTAATAAGGTCAAGTTTAACAAATTTTTCAATAAAATACAGGGACTGTGCTTGTGGAGCAGAAACGCTCAGTGGGGAAAAAGATGGATCACACTGCATTGACAAAGTACTTCTTTTCAGTCGTCTCTTCTATTTCGTTAATGAAAGCCTAAAGAGAAACCCAAAATGTTGCTTAATGCACGTGAGTCATGCAGACAGAAATGACAGTGATGAAAAGATAAATTACTCCTGAGGTATCTGTCTAGTAGTTGAGCACAAAATGACAAGAGGAAGCCTGTAACGAAACCACAGAGCTGTTCAGACCAGTATGGTAGTTAACGTATTTGTGGTCCAGACTGATGCCACTTTGTTTTTGTTAAATCACTCCTTTGAATTGAAGTTTCCTGTAGGACTGTAAAGTACTGACGGGAAGGTTATCTAACTTAAAGGACAAATTCTTGTAAAACATGTAAGCACAGTTCTACATGACGCATGTTTTTCTTCGTGCGGATAATTAGCTAAACACAGATGACATAATTTAATTGAAATGCACACGTTTAGTCAGGCTACAAAAAGAAAAAAAATATATAGACTAACAAGGAGAAAAAGAGAGAAAACACTGTAATATTATTTTGAAAAACAAAAAAATCCGTCAGTTTTTGTACAAAACATTCATTTGAACACACTTTGATAGTTGGAGGTCACTGAGTGTAGACCTCCATGAAGGCTTAAGAGTGGCCCTTCTACCACTCTATAGATATGTCTGGATTTATTTCCAAAACTATTACAATGGTGTCAAAATGTGCTTCTGCCTCGCCGGAGCCTCACATCTCAGCTGTTGTACTGGTTCCAGTTCTTCCCTGTGAAACCACCATCCCTGAGATCTCCATAACGCCCGCTCGCTTTATTAAGTTTGAGCAGATCCATTTGTATCCCAGAGGATTACTGCTACCTGTGAATTTAGATTGTGATGTGGAGTCTTTGCATGTCTAGAATGGCCTATGTTTTGTCACTATTGAACTTTACTACTGTCTACTGGATTTAGCATACGTTGCATTTTGTAGGCCAACTATCTCGCAGCAGTAAAGAAAGAGAAAAATAATTCATGGATCCGCCCCGTAATTCGTATCTGCTCCAACATTTTATGGGTTCTTTCTTGGCCCATGCTACACTCTTCCAACAAGTTTCACGACACTGCTGACAAACAGACAAACTGCACCGAAAACGAGTAAAAGCTGGTCATCCCTTTACATTTGACGAGTATGTAGCACCATTGGGCAAATGTTAGCATGTTTGTGTGTCTAACTAAGATGGAGACAAACATCAGCGTGTCAGCATTGCCATTGAGTGCTACGATGTTGATGATTTGATCTACAAGCACAGCTTCACTGAGGTCTCAGTCCTGATTCTAAATGATAAGGACAACCGTCTTTTGCATCTATTTTCTCTGAGGATTTCGAAGAAAACGTTTGTGGGAAACCTGAGCAAAATTCAATTTAATACAAATGACATGTTGGGGTACAACGGGTAGATTAAAAAAAAAGTAAGTTACGACTGGAATGCACCAGATGTCACAGACTGATGGAATAAGATGATCCACCGGGAGCGTTTCTCTTTAATTACGGACTTCACCTCGGTTATCTGATGTAGCGATCCCATTCTCCTCTCCCTGTGTTTGCTTTGTGCTTATCTGACAAAGTTGCTGCTGTACAGTATGACGGGCAGAGCAAAACACGGCCACTGCCAAGGTTGTGGGTTCGATTACGAGGGGACCACCTATGCTAAAAAATGCAGTACAGTGAGGCAGCTTCGGCAAAAAACATCCACCAAATAAACCATGTTGAAAGAATAAGCCGCTGAGTGTTTTGCCTGCCAAGACAACACAAGAAGAAATTTACTCAGCCATAACAACCTCAATGCAAGGTCAGGCCTCTGCGCCACTCTGAGGGCTGAACTTCATTTGAAATACCTTTGGCAGTGAGTAGAAGTGAAGTTGGAGTGAAGTTGGAGTGGCGCTCCAGAATATTCAAAATTGTTGATGCTGAGAGTTCAACGACATCTACGAATGTTATGATGACCTTTTGTAATTGCACACTACAAGAAGTGATGTTTTGAAAGAAAATAGGCTTCAAACTTAACTTGTCTGTGGTGAGACCAATAAAATTGAGTACATGCGTGTTTTTTTCTGTGTGTTTTGGCATGTGTGTGTGTGTGTGTGTGTGTGTGTGTGTGTGTATGTGAAAGCAGTGTGCGAGCCATCATTGCATGTGATAACAAAAGGTGGAAAGAGATTCACTTTGGAGTAGTGGTGCATGTTCGTGATGCGCAAGAGGAGCGTGACGACTGGCACACATGTTTTTCCAGCTTTGTGTGTATAAATGTGTGTGTGTGTATGTGTTGTGTGTGTGTGTGTGTGTGTGTGTGTGTGTGTGTGTGTGTGTGTGTGTGTGTGTGTGTGTGTGTGTATGTGTGTGTGTGTGTGTGTGTGTGTGTGTGTGTGTGTGTGTGTGTGTGTGTGTGTTGTACTTCCTTTGTAATGATAGCCCTTAGTCTCTCACAGGCGGCCAGGCTACTCCTCTAAACCTCAGGGTCTTTGCCAACCCCCGAAGCCCAGAGAATATGGCCTGCAGCTGGGCCACAGAGAGCGCCCGAGCTCCTGTTGGTTACCGAAGCAACCAAACTCAATAATTAATGCCAGGCAACACACACTCACAGGCTGACTTCATATATCAAGCAAGTCGATGCTCATGCATCGGTCAAAATATGCAGGTACTGTAGTACACGAGAATAGATGGTATCACTGTTTACGTCACAGTTCACCTGACGAGACCAAGTGAGTGTGATCTCAGAGCATGATGTCGCCATCTAGAGGTCAAACTAGGGAACATCAGTTCTCCTGCCCCTGAAAGTTTGAGACAAATAAACAATATTGGAAAGAGTACTCGGATCCTTTACACTGTACAATTATTCTGTTGAGTCCTATTGAAAATGTGATGAAAGTAAAATGCACTTAAAGTTTCAAAAATATAAGTGTGCAATCCAGATAAATGTCCCAAGCGAGTGTTACAAATTGAAATGTGATAATACCAGGCTGTTATTACTATTGCATTGATGGGTAAGTGGTACTCTACTTTTACATTTGGTGGAAGTTCAGATCAATTTACTATTTTAGATTCCTGCTGGTCAGTTTAATCTCTAGGAATGCAGAATGTTTTGAATACACACCACACACAGATACAACTTTACAGTCTCATGTTCAGTTAAACTCACTTAAAACTATCGCCTCAGTGGTTTTACTTTTAATTTAATTTACATGTTTCAATCAAAGAATTAATTATTAAGAGCTTTGGCAAGATACAGCAGATGTTACAGCAGTGTTGTTGTGTTGGATTGTACAGGTGCACTTAATACAGTGCACATTTAGTGTATGTTTTGTATGGAAATTTATTATAATAAGTACAATATATATATTTTTGTAGCATACAATTTAAATACGTAACTACTTCTGTATTCTATTGCAAATAAATAATAATAGACAAGTGAAAAATCTATCAAATATAATTTATTGGGTTTTTTTCATAGTTTCTTTGCTATTGCATGATCTTGAAATAAACAGTGGTCTGACAAGTGCATAAATAGTTAAGTTTCAGATGTAGCCGTACTCAGCTTTCCCAGTTTTAGTACAGCAGGCTAAATGATACAATACCTTCATGTAAAATGTAATAAATAGTCAAAGTGATCAGAGCAGCAATTAATGGCAGGAGCCTGCTTAAATGACATCTTTTTAGCTGTTGCTGCAACTTTCTACAGTATATATTTAAACTCTTGCTACACTGACATGCATCTACTGATCCACTGAGTGATCAGAGTTCAAGTATTTAAATACGAGGTATTTGAGAAAGAGTTTTGTAAAGGAGTATTTGCCGAGGTGCGGTCCGGTCCCTGTGTCACCTGTCCAGTCAAAAATTCTTCAGTGGACAGGATGCCCCTCTCAGGCCTTTCCCCCGTCCACGTCACCCACCGACCCGACTCGTTTACAGGACTCAGACCGAGCAGCAGATGCAGCAGCTGGAGTGGAAACCGCTCACTCGCTCTTTACTGCTCGTCCTTGCCTGGGATGGAGATGGAGGAGACACACACTTAATGATGCTACGAGCAAGCGAAGTGTAGTCAGAAAAATGCCGAGTCACAGTTAGACAGACTAGACATCAGTGAAATCCTAAAAATAGATTTGTTTGTAGTGGAGCAGCAGAACATTAGAGAAGAAAAAGTACAAGTTGAACACAAATACAGAAACAGAATAAATGCAGTGGAGTGAGGTACTTATGTAACTTTATATTGGCCCTCCACTTCATCTCAGACACAAATACTATACTTGCTATAAATATTTAGTATATTTCTTTCCATAAAAAAAAATCATCCAGTATGATGTACCTTCTAAAAAAAAACATACATGGATGGATAACCACATCCATCCAGTGGATTTGCATCCTTACAGTTTACTTTTTCAAACAAATTTGCCAGTGTAGGACAAATATTTCAGTCTGTTTTCAGTGTAAATCAACTTTTTATGTCTTTATTTACAAAGGTTTACGCACAATTTGCTGCAGCAGCCGCAGTGTTATGGAGTTGAATGGAATTTTATTTGTGATCAGTGAAAGGGATTGTATAAAAAAAGAAAAAAACATGCCACCCTCAAAACCAGCATCTCTCTCTGGAAACAATGCCCTACTTCCTTTGAGAGAATCAACAGACCTCGCTGTCGACAGACCTCATTATTTTCTACTTTTAGCAGAAACGGTTCCCAATTAAAAGTGTCCACACTGAGGTCTGTGGATTGTCCTGAGGAACCCAGAGCATTGTTTGTGGAGGCAGGTTTTTACGATTTGGGTGAACTGACCCTTTTGGACTGCATGCCGGGGATTTTCAAATTAAAGTGTTATGAAACAGCAGTAAACCCACAGAGCCTCACACATATACAGTGTGTGGTTGTCCTACCTTTGCTGGGGACAAACTTGAGCGAGTGGCTGAATATTCAAAAGCGTGACACTCCCTCCTCTGGACCATCGTTCACAAACTCATGGCCCAGTCCGCTGCTGCACTTTCCACACAGGACCTGAGTACACACAACACCATAACACATTAACCTCCTGTCAAAGTTTACATGACTCATAACCTGACAGTACATAGGCCTATAGAATCAGTGATTTCAGCCTAGATGAGACACAGACCTTGTAGGCAGTGAGTGTCTCCATCATCTTGGTGACGCTGTCCTCTTTGATGGTGTCGGTGAAAGCCGGCCACGGAGATGAGTGGGGGAATTTAGACCGACTGGAGAACAGGGGATGGTTACACTTGGAGCACACGTACATTCCTGTAGGGGGACAGTGAAAGTTTGGTACATTGATTCATTTCCAACCTGAAAAAAGCCACTCATTCACCATCATCTAATATGGCAACATGCAGGAGACAGAAGGGGAAGAGGAAAATATGTTAATATCTATATTCACTGTAAAAGTAAGTAGTTTATGAATATACATTTAATGCTACAGGTGTCTTCTGCAGTTCAAACCCTTAACAAAAGGTCTGAGATGTTTACATGAGAACCTATTGAGAATTAAATACAAGAATGTAAATCGGGTTTTTATTTTGAAATTATTAATGCTTGTTTTTTTTTTACAATAATCACCACAACAATTTTTAAGAGTGGTTAAGAGTATGATTATTGTTGTTATTGTTCTTCTGGAAGCTTCACCTTGTGAAATATATAACATCATTTATTAAATGAAATAAAAAATAAAGGTAATCAAGTATCTATATCTGCAGATTTTGTCACATCGCATGTCCTCTCGCTGTGTCCTGTCATTGGGATGTTACACAACATGTAGATCAATATTTAGCCTGCTATGCATATACTTTACTATACAGCCAGAAAGTCGCTTGAACAACCCCTACAATGAGCCTAAAATAAAAATGTAATGTTAATTTGATCCTCCATAATCCAGACTAAAGGGAGGTTTAGGTTACATCACTGCTTTCCAACAGTCAGCGCCGGCTCACCTGGTTTAAAATGATCCTTGTACATCTCAGCGCCGAAAAACTGGCAGAAAGACATGATGAGGCGTGGTGTCTTCACAGATCAGCTGAAGGCAAAATATCAATCTTTATCTGGCTCCGGGTTTCTTCAAACGGCGGCGACAGACGACGGGACAGTCTCTCCCGTTTCCCTCCTCTCGTGTGAAGTGAACCTGGCCGGAGATTTAACGGTGAACTCCGCCCACCGCTGTTATCAGCGCCGCCACTAGATGGCAGTGTCTGACAACGGGAGCGCAGGTGCACGGCTATGGAGGCGTTTTTGAAGGTGGTGTTAATGAACAGTTTGGGAACATCTGGCCCCAAGACACTTGACTGGAAACAGATTTAGGATACTATATGTAATTCCCGTGAGTCTGAAGAATGAAATCAACATCTATAACACGGAAATTGCTAGAAATCAGAGCATTTAAGTTTCATTATTTTAGTAGTGTCATCAGGTGGCACTTCTGAAACTAATTCAGGCCTACAGTCAGGCCTATCAACAGTGGGTTTGTCAGGAATATCCCAGAGTTTTACTTAATTTAAGATGATCTAGAATCATTAAATGTGCCAATATCCCTGTAACATCACCACTGCTACTCTCTAAGTAGTTCTTCCATTATTCGCTGTCTGTGGAGCAGCTTCAAGATTTGTCTCTCCATCACATTGTCACCTCAGTGTGTCTCATTTCAGCCTCAAGAGGAGACTTGTTCTACTCGAAAAATTAACATTTAAAAAAAAAATAATATGAAGATTGTACTTCAGGGTTTTAGTAGCCTGCTCATATTGAAGTCTGAAGTCTGAACCCTGGGACCTCTAAGCTGCTAAAGACATATCCCAAACTTAGTTGAGTTAATAAACAAATTCGAGGGTCTCTCATTACAGGTGTAATTTGTAAGAATAAAATCCCACTTCTTTGTACATTAGGGGGCGGTAGTGAGTCACTACGGCGTCCAGGCAGTCTGCCCTCAGTTCAGAGGGACACGGGATTGTGTGACTGACAGTGTTGGTAAAGTTGGTCAGGTATGAGGAGTGAGGAGAACAATTTCTGGACATGTTACATAATCTGATGGGGGACAGATTTCAGTGACACACCGGCTGGACAGCCACAGACAGACAGACAGACAGGACCATCGGTGAAGTTACTCAAACAAACGCAATGGAGTTTTTAATGCTTCACCGCCCCGCAGATGCTGATATTGGACCCCGTATGACCGCTGGTAGGACCACTGCTGACATTTAACTAGTAGCTGCCTTCATGAACTATTTGCCTCTGTTAGAATTAACAGCTGTTTATTCACCAGAAACATAGCGACCCTTTACTCTCCAAGGTCAGCCATGTGCTTCTTTTTTTTTGCTATAAGTTTCAGCCATTCTTGTGTTTATAGTTCCATTCATCATAGCAGGAAGTTAGAAAACAAAACAAGCTGTAACTGCAGTGACTCACTGTACCACCTTGTGGTATCAGGTGGCATAAAATCAATACCAAAACATTAATTTATTTTAATGAATGATATCAGCTCCAGCCAGGCATTTGAATAGCATAACACTTTCCAATTTATTTCATATGTGAAGCACTGATTTCCATTGTGAAATTGAATATATTGTCCTGGTAGAAATTGGGAGAAGTCTCAGAAATGATGTTCATGTCCATTGCAGGTCTACATCCTTCACTCATACTTGCAGTATTGCTTGAGTGCCTCTGGAAGCTCCAGCCAATCAATGGCCATCCTGTGGACAATGTGCTTCTGGATGGCCATCCTACACAAAGTCTGCAAGGACGAGACTGGAGCAACAGAAAAGAAAGGACAAAAAAAGCTGTGGATTAGCAGAATAAAGTAAGTGGATAAATCATTAAAAGAAATAACGAGGAAGAAAAGATGAATTAATAGCATGGATGGCTTAACATGCAAATTGTGATCAGGCCCAGTTAAGCAGAAGCCTCTGCATGAAGTCGTAGTTAATTTTTCTTCTTGTAAATCAATGGAATTATCACAATGAGACACAACATTATGCAAAAGGTTACTAAAAGCAGACTCGAAATGACAACAAACAGGTACAAAACAACTAAAATAGATACAGAATAAACTCAAGACAAAAATAACTGTGAAGAGACTCAAAGAGATGCAAAGGGACTTTTTGTGTCTTTGAGAGACTGAAAGTTTTGGTTCACCTGCAAATTGTTATGAAGTTTCAATAACTACAATGATTAATTTGTAGTCATTTTGTGTCTCTCAGTAACATACAGTTATCTGTCTGCTCATTATCTCATAATCTATCCAAAATCAAAAGTATCAGTGTGACACTCACATCCGTACTCCACCTGGACTATTCGGACACACTTGGTAGCAGCAAAAACGTCCACCACAGCATGGAGGGGCTCGATGGTGGGGATTCCCTTTGCAGAAGCTCCCATGTCCTCGCCGTTGATAACAATGTGCATATCAGCCAGGTCTTTCCCTTTAGGCACATATAGTACTCCTATCCTGCTGCGTCTGGCTGTGGGAGGCAGAGCGTTGGTCTTATACAAGTCATCCAAAATGTGGCTGAAGCGTCCGGGCCTGCTCCGACCGACCAGCTTGTCTCTGGGGATTCGAACATTCTCAATGTGCAAGTGAGTGTCAGTGAAGAAAGTCTTTGGGTTTAAGTTGATGCGTCTGCCTCCATCTTCTACCTCTCCTTGCCCGAGTCTGTGTCCCCCAGCCAGCCCTCCCTCTCCAGCCTCTTGGAGCTCACCATCCTCTATTACCTTGTTGTGATTCCGAGTGATAGCAAAAACCCAGCTGTTCCCCAAGTCCATCAAGTCTGGGATGGAGTACTCGGGTACCACCTCTAAGTTCCCGGGATCCGTGGCGGTCAGACCTACCCGGAGGTGGCCACACCAGCCCAGCTCCTTATCCTCGATCTCTATGAGGAAAATCTCTCCAGGCTTCAGAGGCTGTTTGCTGAAACAAACCCCGTTGGCAAAGCTCTCTACGCGGGTGGCCTGGGTTCCTGAGAGGTCCAGTATGACATTGGTACCGTGGATCGGGTGGAATTCCATGAACTGCTCAGGAAAAGGCTCCATTTCCAGTTTTGTTTACACCAGTTCAAGCAGTCACTCAGGACTGACTTATGAACAAGAAATCTTCAGTTGGACAGCTTCAACAAACAAAAAGAATTACCAAATCTTTCCAAACAAACAGACCTGCAGTGGTTTTGGACTTTTGCCGGCAAACACGTGGTCATTGTAGAAACACAACAGGCGCGACAGGAGGCTCTGCCTATCTGTTGGCCACTTTGGGAAGCTTCTGGTCGAGGGCTATTTTTGAACAGCTGCATATGTCAACAGATGGCAAGGTATGTGTGTGTGCGCGTGTTGAGGGGGGTGGCCACACTGACATGCCCACAGTCACTCACACACATGGCAACAAAGCCCTAGAGGTAATATAAATTTATGCACAATCATGCACAGAGATTGAGTTGAGGTTAATGGAAGCAGCATTGAAGCCCACGGGAACATGGCACTCATTTAATTTCACAAACCGGTGTACTGAAGTAATAGCTGCGTAATTATCATAATACCATATGCCAGGGAGATATGTTCAACAGCAGGCTTTTCATAGCTGCTGCACGCTAAATATAGTCCATGCAAATATAGACAGGGTTTTCATATGTAAAGCAGAAATTAAAGTGATATAACAAGATAGAGAGGTCTGTGGAGATTTATTATGAAAATGGAATTATATCATAAAAGTATGAAGGGAAGTTATACATAAAGAGGGAAAATGTGAGCTCTACTTTTATAATCATTATGTATACCTGAGCATATAGACCTCAATAGTGTATTAATTACTGCTGATTTGTAATAAATATCATTAGAATCTATCAGGTAATCAATCAGGTATTTTCCTCAGGTCATATTATATATAAATAGGAGGTGAATCCTCACTTGCTATTAAACTCTCATTAAGCTCTCATTAAAGTTACAAAACAGGGGTAATTTTAATTAATTTCTCATGTGGACATAAGAAGTCATTTAATTGCACAATTTGGAATATGAATTAAATATACGGTTTGAATATTGAAGTAAGTAATGGAGCGTACAGCCTCTCTTAGTTTGATATGGCCACAAGCATAGAGGGTCTAATGCTCTCAAATAATACATGTATTCTATTTTGCTGTTTAACTGACAAGCAACCATGCTAGTAATATGCTAATGACATGATTAAAAAAAAAATTCTGTTTGATGTTTTAAAGTCTGGTTGCAAAAAAATGTTGCAGTAACTTCTCATGTAGGCTTTGTATGTCTAATCTTAATCTGCACTGTATATAACTGTCAGATAAATGCAGTCCAATGTTCCATTGAAATGCTGTGAATTCAAAGTATGAATTAACAGAACATAGAACTGTACTTCTTTTAATTACATTCCCCAATTGGCTAAATATTTAATATCTTTCTGTCTATTTAAAGTTTTCATTAAGTTTTAATTCTATTTTCTAGCTGGCACAAATTCCCAGACTCCTTCAAAAGTCTCTGCCGTCATTGGCAATTCTCTTACTAGTTAAGCTCCATCTCACCTCCACTCACCTCCGCCCCTGCTGTGGTTTAAGCAGCGCTTCCACATCCTTTTCTCTCACATTGGGCCAAAACGTTGGTGACCTATTGTGCCTGAACGCCTCCTGCTGCAGCTGCTCTGCTTGTGTGCTGCTTTCACTTTGTCAAGATGAAGCAGAGGTGCCCACACTGTCATTAGAAAGTGACATAAACATATTAAAAAGCGCATTTCACCATTATGCATAAGTTTATATTACCTCTCAGGCTTTGCATGACAATTTGGACCATGTACATATCAAGCTTCACTTCTCCCTCTTCCTTTTTTAACATGTTGTCATATACCTGAATCTACAAGTAAATACATGCAGCTGTGGTCACTACAGTTAATATCTAGTATTAAAGTGTCTGTAGTGTTTTAATCTGAACATACAGTATTTCAGCCTCTGATCTCAGCACACAGTAATTTCTGCATGAAGCTCTAACAACATTAAAAAAAACAAAAAAAAAATTGCATATAAAAAGACATTTTTGAGGACCCTTTTGATGTCATACTAGTATAAAGAAAGCAAGAAAAACTAAGGGAGCAAATAACTGAATAAGATTAAGAGGGTTGTCAGTAAAATGGAACGATCCCTGTCATAAGTGGTCTTGAGTGAGTCCCTCCTCCAGTCAGTGATGGATGGGGGTTAATGTCTGAAGCCTGCAGACCACTCTGCCCCGTTCCTCCTCATATTGTCATTTCTAGGGCTTCCTGTGTGTTTTATGTAGGCCAAGATGGAGGGAGAGAGGGAGAGGGGTAATTTATTATCATTTCCTCTTTTTTTCCTCTACAAAAACATTTCATCCATCTTTCTGCCATTGAACCCATTATAAAGTGAGACACATTGGTTTTATCTGATGATCAGTAGGTCTCAGGGTGATGCTGCACCTTATTATAAAGTGAGTAATTTAGTTTTGTATTCAATCAGAATACATGGCAGTGTTCTACCTTCAGGCTGAACTTCAGCTGTCACCCTGTTTTGTCCAGTAAAACGGCATTTAGATTGCGCATTCATGTCTGTGCGAGTTGAGTTCGTGTGCGCGTCTGTTGGGGCTGCAGGACCCTTAATCTGGATTATCATGCAGTGCGCGGCCACGCTTTTCATAATCGGTTTGGTGAGCTATGATTCTCCTCAGCGCATGACACATCTGGATGTGGGCTGGGTGTGCGTGTGTGTGTGACAGCGTGAGAGAGAGAGAGAGAGAGAGAGAGAGAGAGAGAGAGAGAGAGAGAGAGAGAAAGAAATAAATAAAGAGGGGAGCTTCTCATTTCGCGGTCCTTGCTCGCACAAATGGAGAGAGAACCAGAAGAAGACAACACTGACCAGCGCCTTTAGTCACATTTCCATACATAGAATAATTGTCCGGGTAAGTAACCGCCCATCATTCTCGTTCCTGTTGCTGTTGTTGCTTTATTTCTTTTTGTGCAGAGCATCATCAGCGCAGCAGACGTTTGCAGTTTGACCCCGAAAGTGCGCTATTTATCTGCAAAATATTCTTCCGTATGCGTAAAGTTAATGCACTTTTGCTAACGATGCGCACTCAGAATTACTTTTACTTCCTATCCTGGTGTGGTGTCTTCATGTCACACCTGTTTTGTGGTTGTGAATGGTCTGATAAAGGGTGGAGTGAAGGTGTTGACCTGAATTTTACCCTGCATGGTAACTGCACATGCTGTAATGTTTGCTTTTATATTTTACATGACACAACAGTTTTTGGATTTGTGGCCGACCCATCAGACTTTTCTGACACCAATCTCACATTTTTGGCTAAACACTGCCTCAACTGACAGTTATTTTTTTTTATTGTTGAGTATTACCAATTATTTGCCCAATCAACACATTCATAAATGTGTTCATAAATTGTCATAAAGAAGAGAAAAGAGTTCAAAGTGACATCTTCAAGTTGTACGTTTGATTTAAATCCAAAACTCTAAAGAAAATGTTCAATTATCAAATTAGGAAAAGCAGACATCTGATTGAAAAATGACTCAACAATTCATTGATTGGCAATTTTCAGTTTTATGAATGCACATCAGAGGTAGAGAGTTTCAGTGATCAGAGCTTTCATGTGTTAAGATATGAACTGTTTCAAGAAATCAGTGGGGAATATTTTATCCTGCAGGTATCAGAAGTATCTCGGGGGTGTGTGTGTGGGGGGGGGGGGGGTAAAATGAAGGTACATATAGGGTATCTTAGTGGAGTTTTGGGTCAATACAAGCCCCCAGAAGAGCTTCATGTCGGCCTAGAATCTCCCATCAGTGTTCAACCCGTAGACTAAAATATGAGTCACGCAACCTTCAGCCCTTACCCCATGTCTCTCCTCTTTGTTTAAGTCTGAGAATAACATCACTTATAGCGAGGGGAGTCTGAACGATTGTGACGTTACTAATAACCACAATCGACACTGGGTCACGGAGATGAGCGAGCTTGGAAACACAACCCCGCCAAATGTTGGTTTAGCCCGTAATCCAGCTCTGTGATTTGTCAGATTTCACAGTAAAACCCTGCATTAATGTTAATCTGAGATTGTTTGCCTACTGTTCGTGTCTGATCAGAGGGTGGCACACAAACACACAAACCCCAACACACACAAACACACTCCTAATGATAGACATGCTGTTAGGCTGATACTCTCAGTGTGAATGGAAACGGATTGATTGAGCAGATGTGTTGCGTGTCTAATGTTGCTGTTGTCACATGATCACTGTATCTCACTCTGCCAGATGAAGGAGTTTAACAGGTAGGAGCAGGACTGGTACTAAAACCATGCAGATGTTGATTAAAAACATTCCATGTCGTATATTTCCAGGACCCTTCATCCCACTCATCCTTCAGTTTTAGTCTTTCTTTGCCTGTCCTGGTTTAAACCAGCTAGTTTAACACGGTCTACTGTGGCCTCTGGGGTTGTCACAGCTGAATACTTCCAACAGCACAGTTAAACTAAAAACCAAAGGACAGAGTCCTGGGAGTCAACAGAGATCATACAAACACTTTTCTACAGATAAGAGATTTTTTTTTGTGTGTGGGGAGCTTTTGAGATAATATTTCCATTAGTATAACAGTTTTAAAAAGAAGAAGTGATGTACACACAGCGACTGCTATCAATAAAGTGACATGAATCATTTGTACTTAAGAAACTTCACTGGGATCATGTTTTTAGTCACATATGAGTTGGTCTACAACTATTTAACAGATCATAATAAAAACATTTTCAGACATTCATGGTTTACAGAGGGTAAATTCTATTGACTCTGGTGATATGATCACCTTTACTCAAGCACCAACAGTTTGACTTTTTTCCCCGAGCTCTATTATCAGGTCAAGAGTTTCGCTGTTCCACTGCTTTGGTTTATGACCAGTAAAATTAAGTTGTATTTTTTGTGTTTTCCAGATACTTCAACCCGATATCACATCAAAACATGCAATACAACCATCAGTGTAGCATACAATGTCAGTGTAACATTTTGACTCACATGAAATGTAAGGTTACCGAGGTTTGGCCACCAAAACCCACATGGTTAGGTTTAAGAAAAGCTCATGGGTTAGGTTAAATGTGACATGATCGCAATTTTATCAGCGTTTGGCACAAAAAAGACCGGGTTAGGGTCAGGAAAAGATCATGGTTTGGATTAAATTTGGTCATTTTACGTAAGTATGGTTACATAAGTCACGTAAATTACTGAATACACATATGTATGTACTTTATAAGAAATCTGCAATGACTTCTGCTTTATTATGGACTCACAACTGCCTATTGGGTTGAAGGTCTGTGTTTCTTCCATTCAACCACTCCTGACGTCCCACTAATGCAAACTTGAGCTCTCTTTGTGTGGGCTGGTCATAAATATGTGTACTTTTCACGCTTGGTGGCCTCTGGTGGACCGACAGGTGTATTACACACTTTGGTATGACGGGCTGGCTAATTAGCAAACTTTAGCATGCGAGGCTAAGATGTTGAACATGGTAAATATGATTTGGTCCTTTTAGTACCAGAACATGTTTATCTCATAACCCTTTACTATGACGTTATCCACAAAGGTGACTTATAGCTGCAGTGATAGATATTAAAACATTTGGATTAGTGTAAAAAAAATACAGCAGCAGCTGGAGTCCACATGCAGAAGATTTCAAACTCGCATAACAGTGAGGCACCACTTTCCCGAGAGTGTTGCACAATATGCTCGGACAAAACGTTGCTAGTTTAACAGTAGTCTAGCTTGTCTAATGTGTGTGCGAGTGCATTTGGCACCTTGCAGCCTCTGGTCCCTCTGTCCACCCCGTGAAAAGCAGTGAGGAAGGTCAGATGCCGCCTGGCTGCATGTGTGTCTGTTAGATTTATCTCCCCCACCATCCATTTTGGTTAGATTAGTCAGGATCCACCAGCTGCTGTGGAATTGGCTGAAATTGTGTCACACAGGGTTGTAATACAGTTACGTAAATCCGACCAGTCCGAGGTAGGGTTTAACTTGCATAAAGAGCAGGGCACTTGACCCAGTGACAGCAAAAAAAAAAAAAAAAAAAAGGTTCCCACTGGGCGTTTGTGCTGGTTTCCAGTGATGTGTCCAGTGATGCAGAGCTGCTCTTTTCAGTCACAAAATGACAGCTGATAATACGCTGACTCTTTACTTTGTGGTGGGTTTTGCTAAGATTATTTTGACAAGTCAGTAGGTTGTGGCTTAGTACTGTCTTATGTAGAATAACACAACGGTGGTGACACACAGGAGCCACATGTGGGGGGGATGACAGAGAGCATCTTTGAACTCCCCTCACTATTCATCTTAGGGTTACATAAGTTACTCTTAAAGCAGTTTGAGAAAACATCAGAGGGAACGTCGTGGCTCTGGTTTTTACGGCTGACAGCCGGTCCTTTAGGAGGTGAGGCTCCAAGACAATGTAGCTGTCATTGGGGAGCTAACATGCTGAATACTACTTCAGAGAGTGATTGTGGTAATGCAATATTTTCCATTAAAACACAAAGTATTTGTTTGTGAATTACAATTTTCAAAAAAAACATTTTGATAAATCTCCTCATCATGTTTTATACTAAAAGATTGCTTTCAAATTTGAATAATGCTTTTTTTGTGTTGTGACTCTGTGCAGATTGTTCTTGCATTTAATATGGACATCCAATCAGCCCAAATAGACATTAGATCCAAGCCTGAGCTGCCCTAGTTTGTGCAACATTTGGGGGAGAAAGTCTCGTCTATTTTTGTGTGTCCCTTAAACTCATTCGGTATGTGGAGCGACAGCCATGGGAGAGGTGCTTAGTTGGCGAGGATTCAGGTTCAATAGTCGTCAGATTAATGTCGATTTTCCCAACTCTTCAGAGCTACATTCACACATTAATGCGCAGTTGGCACCAGCAAGCAGTTTCTGTTAGAGTGAGGCACAAGCACAGAGAAGATGCCCCTCCTCTCCTTCCACAGCTCATCCCCTGACTGCTTTTATTTGTTCTGCCCCCGGTGCTTAATAATGTAGCTGACCATGTCCTTTATTTATTCTCTTTCAGTGACACATAGGTGCCTTGACTTGGAGATGTAAAGTCAAGAAATGGCAGAGAGTGGAATAAATGGGGAAAGAGGAAGCGAGGACAAAGGGAGAGGAGGTGGAATACCGCCCCAGGAGCCCCGTAGTATCTCCCCGGTAGGTGCCACCTCTCTTGGGACAAAGCGCCATCTCCCCCGAGGGATTGTGATCCAGCTGACTGGGACGGAAGGAGAGTGGGACAGCCTGGATGAGAGCGAGCTCATCTTCTCTCTTGACCACGATGAGGACTATCCGTCTATATCACTCTCCAAGGAGAGGCAGCTCTCCGTTGAGGATGACAGAGGCTTGCAGTCCCAAGCTTTCCACGTCCCTCTTTCTCCCTCGTCACCTGGTTCATTGGGGAACTGCTCCACTGCGGGCCCCAGCTTCCTCTCCCCCGGGCTTTCCTCACCCAGCCGCCGGCCCTTGGCAAGCCTGGTCAAGTCTCTCTCCACAGAGCTGGAGCTGAAAGAGGGTTCCACTCTCAGACCCAAGCCCTTTCTCAGCCTGGTGAAGTCAATCTCCACAGAGATGTCCCGCTCTGATCCCGAGGTGTCCCAGTCCAAATCGGACTCCCGCCTCAACCTCCACCTGTGGAAGCAGCTGACCCAACCAAAAACCCGCAGCAACGGGGACTCTCGTACTGCTCCCCCATCTCCGAGTTCACTGTCACCGAGTGCAGAGGGTTTGAAAAGTGGCTTCTTCAAAATGGAGCTGGAGGACACCAAGAGAAAGCTCTCGGAGGCTGTACAGGAACCTCTGAGCAGCATGTTCAGCAAGATCATGAGAGAGGAGAGCGTGGGCAGCCCCAAACACCAGTGCAAGAGCCAGGGCCCTCACCAGATCAGCTCCAGAGGTTTGGGGCGAGAAGGTAGCACCGACACGGTTCTTTCAGAGTCTCCTGTGAGAACCGCTAAAAAAACAGACGGTGATGTTTGTCCTGTCTTTGAGTGGCCTTCTGTAAGACATCATGGGAGAATCCCGCGCTGCCCCTGCCCTGTGCATCACCACAGACAGAATCACAGAGACGAGGAGCTGGAAATATGTACAGACGGGGATATGATGCAAGTGTTAGCCATCGAGACTCGCAGGCAGGCGACCTGGAGGTCACCTGGTTCTCAGGCTGTAGCTGCACCTTCGGTCAGGACCTCCCGTGCTCCTCAGCCCCCTCACCCTCTACCACGAATGAGTTTATTCTGTGTGGCAGTGCTGTCCTACGGCTACTTTATCCTACCTCTCAGTACATACTTCTCCGGCCTGGCTCTGGGATTAGCACTGGGCTTTTTGCTAGGACTGCTGCTCATCAGGATCGGTTCCTCTAGTTCCAACTGCTCAGACCCTACATGCAGACCAGCACAGACAATGTTGGGAGAAGGGATTCTGACGGGCGGCATTGTCATCTCTGAGCCTGACACCCTCCAGGTAAATAGATGAGTCATCAAGGAGGAAAATGTCACCTTATTTTTAACTGTTTTCCACTCCAGTACTCACACGTTCTCACCATGTCTTCCACAAAAACATTAGAGGAATAAGAGAACTGCCATAACAGTATAATTGCTGACTACTCTGATAAGCAGACTTTCAGAAAAACTGTATACAAATTCAGACTAGGACTTACTTGGTGAAAGTGACTCATTCCTTAATGCAGTTTTAAAAGCTACTCCAATAAAACTCCAGCAGTAAGAGTACTTCTTCGTAGTTTTTACTCATGCTGATTAACAGAGCAGCCTCAAGTCGGCCTGTCGCTCCAGCGACTTCGCTGACTGTTTTCTTCACAGATTAAAGCCTCTGAGAGACGCGTACAACTACAGTACATGAGGTGCCCAGAACGCAATTAAAACCCTCAATAATGAAAACTGCTGGAGCCGCAGTGATAATTACTGTTCTCCTCCTGGTTGAGCTTGACACAAGGCAGCTGGAAAGGACAGCCACTTTCAAGACTTTGTCAGTTCCAGTGGTAATTAGTGGTGAATAGAGGCAGGAATAAGGTGTAATTTGTCAGGGAGCAAGGCAGGTTGGGGGAGGAGAGTGGTGGAGATGAGAGTTCACTATCTCTGTACTGGGATAATTCCCTTGTTTGGTCATTAGCGGTTTGATTTCAGTTTGAAGGCTGTTAAAGTCAGAGCTCTGAGGTTTGTGAGGTGTTTTCAGAATTCATCTTGTGATCTGATGACAGAATAAGAACAATTACTGTGTTTGATAGCAGGCAGATATCTGAGGTGACGGCAGAGGATGACTGTAGTTAATTAAATACAAATAGAATTTCAGTTGTTGTTAAGACATTGCCAAATAATTGTTTTGAGCGTGAAGAGGAAAGTGTCGAGCTACTAAGGGTTGGTCCTGAACATGTCAGGGTATTTTTGAACCGGAACAAAGTATTATGAATTTAAATTTTGTCTTCTTTGTTAAAGCCGGTGTTTATGCTTTTATGTCATTAAAAATTCAAGAGATAAAGCATCTATACAGTGCATTTACCTTACGTAAGCCCAGATGGAAGAAATAGTTTGATTTGTTGGGACATTTTTTTTTACAGTTATATTGGTTATATATTAGAGTTATATAAGAAGATTGATACCCCTTTTGTGTTTGTGCACTAATTATAGAGTCAGGAGATGGTTAATTAAGCTTTGCAAAACAAAAAGAGTTTGACAAAACAGTTTATTCTGTCCATTGATAAAAAAAAAAATAATAATAATAAAAAAAAAAAAATTGTGGTTTTAGGGAGGGGTTTTAACTGCAGAAAGGATTTTCCTTTATGATCACAGTCACTTCCTGGGGTCTTGATGTTGCTTTGAGGTTACCAGGCATCCAGCGGAGACTCTAGGAAGTCAATGAGCTCGGCTAATATTCCATAATAATGGTTATGCAACTTTGCACATAACTTGCCAAGTTAAAGGTTTAGTGTGTCGTTTTTAGTGGGATCTTTTGGCAGAAATGGAATATAATATTCATATTCATTCATGTGTTTTCATTAGTGTAGAATAATTATTTGGTTTTCTTTACCTCAGAATGAGCTCTTGATATCTACATATCACGGAGTGCACCATGTTTCACTGCCTTGTTTCTACAGTAGCCCAAAAGGGACAACCCAAACACTGATTCCAGTGAGGACCTTTTGTGTTTTTGCGTCTTTAATGGTCATCTTAGATTCTCTTACATGCTTGGAAGGGAGGGTGTTTACCTGGTTGCCATCTGCAGCCTCACCACCAGATGCCACTAAATACACTGTTCCTTTAAGTCTGCTTGCTTAGCAAATAGAAATGTAGCGCATTTTCCACTCATGCTATCTTTACCCTAAAGCCTCTGATTGGTAGAGTTTGTTGACAGCAGTGTAGAGCTTGGAAAGATGCGTCGCCTGGCACGCCAAATCTGAGGCACTTTTCAAATTAACTGCAAGGTCGTTTTTTCTTCAGTATTTCATACATATTCTTGAGTACAAACATTATGCAGTTTGCAGAAATCACTGAACTAAACTGTCCATGTTCAGTCAGTTATACTGACATCCACCGGGGTGAATTGAGGACCAGACGACTCACAACTCTGTCACTGAAGCTTTCACCCAAAAAAAACATTTATTTTTTGCTCTCCCTCCCCACATGATTTTCAAGATTGGAACAATTCCAGATTTTGATTTGATTTTGATTTTATACACTTTATTAATCCCCGAGGGGAAATTTCTTCTTGAATGAAGTATTTATTTCTCACTTGAAAACACATCAACATTCGTCCTGATTTAAATTAACTCGTGTTTTCTGGCTTTTCAGGGCTGGATGAATGAGATTCATGATTACGACCCAGAAACCTGCCACCCGGCTCTGACTCACTCCGTGTTTGCCACTCTGGAGGGCTCATGTCTCCGTCTGGACTCCCCGCGTAATAACATCAGCCGCAGGGCCACGTACGATGAGAGAGTCGACGAGGCCACCTTTGTCAAGTCACGCTGCTTTCAGCTTGCAAAGAGCAAAGTATGAAGACTCCCGATAAGTAACAGGGTTCGAGGGAATATCTGCACTGTACTTTAGGCTATTGAATTTTATAAATGGAATATAAAAAGTGAAGATCTGATTCAATCTAATGTACTTGTACTTTTTAGTCAAGACATGAGAAGTCAATTTCAAGATTTATCCTAAGAAGGTCCATCTAGTTAATGACAAATGTCAGCATCATGGTAAATTCAGGGGATTGCCACAATCAGAATTCAGGAAATTCTGGACACCATAAAAGTGAAATCACCAGCTAAACAAGTAAAGTAGAGCTTTTAATCAATGTGTTCAGTATCAAATGAATAAATGCATATGATTTTGAATAATTAATGCATGGATGTTAGACTGACTTTTACAGTGACATTTGAGCCGGAAATTACTCAATGCCCAGGAGACAAAACAACATTTTAAGATAAAGGTTAAAAGCAAAAGAAAAAAAATGAGGTAAACTCTTCAGCATCAGTTATTGACTTATGAATATGGCATCTGACCATATTGATAATTTAATAGTTTTCTTTTGCTTTAACATAACTCAACTCTGCCACTGCTCTTCAAAGGTATTCCTGCTGCCATCTGTGTTGGCTCGAAAGAGGCTGTGGAACCCAAAGTATCCCATCTGCATCCAGCTGGCTGCAGGGACAAAACCCCACGAGGATGAAGGAGGAAGGTCGGAGGAGAGCCGGGTAGAGGAGCCAGGAGCTGATCCAGCAAGTCCGAAACAAAATTCCTCCAAACGTCCCCAGGACCTTCCCGCCGTTCTCTACCTCTTTGGCCGCACGGGAAGAGAGAAAGAGGAGTGGTTTCGTCATTTCCTGTTCACATCCATGGATACGGAGAGGGAGCGGGAGAGGGACCGACAGAGGCCTGGCAGATGTGCGTCCAGATCGAATATGAGAAACGTTATTAAGGCTTTAGAGAAGAGAAGGCCTCTGGATAAGGCATCCATACAAAATGCTAGATATGTGTGGATTATGGATTACATGCTCCAGTTCTTTGCATTGCAAAACCAATCCATTTCAAGGGAACACAGATCTCTCACTTGTTTGGTGACCTGGTGGGTCAAAGGCACCAGGAAAAAAAATCTATTAGAGGGAACAGCTTTGTTTTGGAGGAAATCACTGAGTTAGAAGAACAACCATAATACTCACTTGCTTTTTAATTCCTGAAACAAAATCTGTCATCTATCTCAATCCATGCCATGTTTTGAAATTGTTAGTTGAAACAAGAGACACCCGTCTCGTGTATCTAGGCCTACAGGTTTAGCTCGCTCTGTCAAAAGTGAAAGTTATGTGACCATTTTGTGACACGGAAGGCTTAATGTGGGTAATTTTCATTAGCCTAAAGCTAGTTTGTCTGGACAAAACACAACTGTCCTTGGAAAACACTGTGTGCTGGACAAATAATTGATAATGAGGGGGAAACTGCTCAATGCTGTTGTAGTAAAAAGCCAATGCGGTCACTTTCAGTAAAAGTAAACGCAATTGCTTTTCAACTAACTCGCTAGGGGCCCCCATAGGTAAAGTGAACCTAATTTGCGGGTTGTAGTTACCTGTAGGAAGCCTCTTAAAGATGACAACGGGCCATACTCATGCACCTCCTAAAAATATAATGTTAATTTTACACTTTTTATCCAGATTTAATGACACAGTGATAAGTCCTGGTGCAGCCCAGTCCCTGATGTAAGGTATTAAATACTGCGTTTAGTCAAAGCTCGATGTTATCTCAGAGAGATCAGAGTGGCTGAGCGAACATTAAAGCTATAGGCTATGACAGCAGGTTTTGACAAAACAAACATTTGATGCCTTGGGGATGAGAATGAGTGGATTGGGTGGATTTGTTTTTCCTTTGGATGTAGCCTGACTGAATGTTCTCCCATTTACAGTCTTGTTTCTAAGCTAAGTTAGCCAGCTGTATAATGTAGCTTCATAATTACTGCACAGACATGAAAGTAGACTCAATCTTGTCATTGAATTCCCATCAACAAAGACAGGAAGAAAGTTTAATTTTGCAAATTGTCAGCCTGTGTCTTTAAATATTAATGAACGATCAATAAACCAGAACAATGTTTACCGCATTCTTCCAGCTGACCCAACACAGAACGTCACAGCACAAGTTCATGTCCCGAGCAGCAGAGGCTCCAGTGGAGTGGGCAGCAGCGACGACGACGCCCCCTCCACACCTCCAGTCCCCTGCATCTCTGCAGCTCCCTCCAGTGGCACCAGGGGCCTCTCCGTACTCGACTACCCCAGCTACATGACTCGTCTCCTGGCTGCGGAGGAGTGGACCCCCCTCTCCACTCCTGGAGCCAGCAGCACAGAGACAAGCCCCACCATCAGAGGAAATGTAAGTCACAGTTGCTCACTTAAGTGAAGCTGGAGAGTATATAGAATAAAACAAGCTAAATTTATTCATGTTTTAGGGCAATAAGAGACTGAAAAACTTCTTCTATGGGAAATGTTTTACTCTTCTTCCCCAATTTTTTGTTCTGAACCTGCACTTTTCCTGTCCATAGTGTACCTGTGATCTAGCCGAGTACCCTGGGAAGAGCCAGACTGCGTGGGCCAATGCTCTAATTGGTCGAATCTTCTGGGACTTCCTGCGAGAGAAGCACTGGGCCGACGCCGTTTCCCAGAAGATCCAGAAGAAGCTCAGCAAAATCAGAGTGAGAGCAGTTTTAGTGAAAGTTAGAGTCACAGAAAAGTTGACCATAAATCTACTACATTTTGAACTCTGACATCTTGTTTACAGCTGCCTTACTTTATGAATGAACTGACTCTGACTGAGTTGGATATGGGCTGCTCTATGCCACAAATCACCGCTACGTCCAGACCAGAGGTTAACCCCAGAGGTGAGTACGGGCTGGAGATCACGCACTGCAAAACATAAGGGCAAACACACAGACACAGTAGCAGCAAGAGACGCTCGTGTGATTACAGCCGAGTACCGCACAGCATCAGATCAGACAATGTTATCCTGTCGTAATCTCAGGCAGGGCAGCCATTACGCCACGGCCTTAAGCATTTAGAGCGTGTGTGTGTGTGTGTGTGTGTGTATGTGTGCGTGCGTGCGTGCGTGCGCGTGCATGTGCGTGTGTGTGTGTGTTTATGTTTTAAAATCCTTTTAATCTGGCTGTTTTCAACAACCAGATTAAAAGGGTTGCAACATTTACAACTCGTATGACCCACTAACATGAATGCTAGTCCGTGTAATGTCGTCTAAAGTGACGCAAACACGCCTGTGTGTGTGTGTGTGTGTGTGTGTGTGTGTGTGTGTGTGTGTGTGTGTGTGTGTGTGTGTGTGTGTGTGTGTGTGTGTGTGCGTGCGTCTGTGTGTGTGTGTGTGCTTTAAAATTAGGCATTCTGGCAGCTCCTAATGATGACGGGAATTCAAGGTCATCAACATAAGTGTCGGTGTCTGACCTCATGATTTTCATCTTTCTCGGTTTCTCACAACCTTGGTGCAAACAAATTTTCAGGCTCAGTCCCCATCCGCCAAAGGGGATAAATAATCCGCCGTAATTTAGTGCAAATTTAATTTCAAGGTCCGATAATCACGGTGAAAGCTGTTTAATCTGTCTACTAAACACCCTGTGTCCAGATTAGGTAGTGTGTAGAGGAGTTTTGTCTTAATTTTGTGTAGTCTGGTGTTGACCTCTTTGTGGCGCCCCCCGCAGGCCTGTGGCTGGAGCTGCAGCTGGGTTACACCGGGAACCTGCAGATGACCCTGCAGACCAAGTTCAACCTGTCCAAACTGGGCAAAGAGGGCGGTCCGGACACGGTGAACTGTGCGACTGAAACTGGTAGCCCACGGTCAGTGCTACACACACAGACACGCACACTATATGCACCCACACACACACGACACACCTCTTCCAGCTATCCATTTTTATTTTGTATGCTTTTCTGAATGGTTTTAGTAAATACTATATACTATATGTATGAATAAACAAGTGGTGTATGTCTGTTTATGGTTAATCCCACTAATTTAACACATTTAAATGTTCCCTTAAAGCAATTTAAGACTTGCAACATTATCTGTAATGGCCAAATACAATTAGAGATATTTAAGAGGCCTTCCAGTGATTAAGAAGCTAATGGATTTTATGAAAGTGAGAAAAAAAAAATAGTAAATGGTGAGAATTTAAGCAGCACAGGCTCCTGACTTTTACTCCTTGAGTCAAGCTACAAAAACGGTAGAGCTTACAATCCCTCTAATAAAACACAATAGCATGCTTAATTTCATTTTACCCTCTCTAGAAAACTCCTTCCAAAACTAAGGGAGGCACTATAATGCTGTTTTTAAAGGCTGAGAAGATCTCCTCGTGGCATGTAAGCTCCCTATTAGGGGTCAAATCTATGGAGTGCCCCTTTAAAAAGCTAAAACCTCTGTATTTATTTGATCTGTAATGTATATTTCATCACGCTTCCTGGCCCAAGTAGCATGAGTGATGTTCAAAATAATTGTAAATGTGGGATTTATATTTTTATCCTATCTGTAGCACACAAATACACACAAACACACACCTACACATCTCTCTCTCTCTTGATCCCTCCAGTCTCTGATCTACAGCGCCTCACATTACATTGAACAGCGTAGACATGCCTGTCATAAACCCACAGCAGTGGGGATTAAAGTCCAGGCAAAGCTTCACACTAGCTGTCATTGTGCTGCGTCTGAAGCTGAAAGTCAAGACAGAAAAGCTGTAGTTGTGTTTGTAAATCTTATCTTGAGAGTTTTTCACTCACATCAATTTTAAGATTTGCTCTCATACACAGGTTCCTGGAGATGTAAATTGGGGGTTTAAAGGATGGACATGAAACAGTGCATCGATGCTTCTATCTATACCTTATTTCTTCCTGGGTCTCTGCACTCCTAACTTGTCTGGCTGTGTTTCCTCCCAGCTGCAGGCCCGTCCTCAATGTGCTGGCAGACAGCGATGAGGAGTCCTCCAGTGCTGGTTCATCTGATGAGGAGGAGCTGCTTCTCTCTGAGCCTCAGGGTCCGGTTGGAGAAAAGGGATCCACAGCAGCAGCCGAAGGGTAAAAACGGAATTAAATAAAGTCATGAATTAAATAAAAGATAAAAGATACTGCCTGTGTGTGTGTGTGTGTGTGTGTGTGTGTGTGTGTGTGTGTGTGTGTGTGTGTGTGTGTGTGTGTGTGTGTTGGGGGAGGGGGTGTGGGGGAATACAATGATCATTATGTTATCATAAGAAGTGCTGAAACCGAAACAGAAGTTGCATGAATTACTTTCTAAATGAACATGTACCATCACGTTCTGAGAGATAATCAGCATGATTAAGTGAAGGTGTAGCTTTTCGTAAGTAGCACCATGAAGTGTTACTTCTCCCCATCTGTCTCGTGAATGCTCGTTTCTGTGCTGAGATCACACTCCAGAAGGCTGTTGCTCTGATTAACATATCAGACTCTCCTCAGATTTTTGTACTTTAGCATCGAAACACTAAATCAGCCGAAGAACGTAGGATCCTGCTCACTCTCTCCTCTCCTCTAATCCTCTCTTACAGGACAGGGGGAGGGAAGACGGGGAGGAAGATTTTGAGATTTGTGGACAAAATCGCTAAATCCAAGTACTTCCAGAAGGCGACGGAGAATGAGTTCATTAAGAAGAAGTTTGAGGAGATGTCCAACACGCCCCTTCTGCTCACGGTGGAGGTTCAAGAACTGTCAGGGAGTCTGGTCGTCAACATCCCACCTCCCCCCACAGATAGGATATGGTACGAACAGACATACTGACGCCGTACGGTAACATGGTGGATAATAGGAGAAGTGTGAGGCAGGGCCATCTTTCAGTATTGGATTAGATGATATGTTTTATGTTTTAAAATCTGCCCTTTTAATCTGTCTGTTTTCAACAACCAGATTAAAAGAGTTGGAACATTTACAACTCATACGACCCACTAACATGAATGCTAGTCCGTGTAATGTCGTCTCAAGTGACGCAAACATGCCTGTGTGTGTGTGTGTGTGTGTGTGTGTGTGTGTGTGTGTGTGTGTGTGTGTGTGTGTGTGTGTGTGTGTGTGTGTCCATTGACTCCCAAAACAACATGGTACTTTAAAGGGGCAGTGTGAAGCATTTAGTGGCGATTGATTGCAACCAGGTGAACACCCCTCACCTCACCTTCATCTTCCAAACATGTAAGAGAATCTACGGTGGCCGTGAAGCCCCCTTTTAGAGTCAGTGTTTGGTTTGTCCCTTCTGAGCTACTTTAAAAGAGATAATAAATCCCACACACTAAACCTTTAAGTGCTCTTAATCGGAGCAACACATGAACGACAGATTAGGTAATTTCACCGTTGGAGAGAAGCCCAAGGTGTAACGACCCTTTATCGTTACCTCAGACATCTAATCTTTATTAAAAAAAATTGTATATACTGTGCATTTTTATATTTAATATTTTTTACTGTTATTTCATTTCTTTCCTGTATCTATAAATGCTGCTGTAGCGAAAAAATTCCCCCTTGTGGATTAATAAAGAAACTATCTATCTATCTACCTATCTTTACACTGCCTCCATGGCTCCCATCATAATTACTATGACCAATAAAGTTTGCAATAAAGATAAATACCAATCGTTTTTACTTCACAAACAATGCTCAAAAATAAATCAGCAGCTGTTGTGTTTGTGACTTTTTGTGGCGTGACTCACTTTTTACACCTCATTCCTGCCAAAAGAACATTTATTTATTCACCCAGTTTATTTAGTCGAGTACCGAGGGTGAGATTGAAATGTGGTTGATTACGTCTGAAACGGTCTAATTATGAACGTGTTGCATTCGATAATTTAAATGTCTTCTGCAGGTACAGTTTTTGCGTGCCACCCAAGCTGGATCTGCGCGTCCGTCCCAAACTGGGGGAGAGGGAGGTGACTCTCTGTCATGTGACTGAGTGGATTGAAAAGAAACTGCAGGATGAGTTTCAGGTAAATAAAAAACAAACCCACCTTCTATCTTAGTATGCAAATTATGTCCTCTTCATGGCCTCCCTGTTTTCATGTCCAGAAAGTGTTTGTGCTGCCGAATATGGATGACATCTACTTCCCCCTGATGCACTCTGGGGTGGACAGTCCTCAAGCCTCCGAGTCCCGACGGTCCCACAGCTCGTCCACAGAGTCCATGGAGAGGATCCCACCCGAGGTCTCCGGGGCTGAATCTGACTAGTGCCTCACTGTTGAAGATCAGTGGAAACCTGCAGAATGAATTCAGACACATTACATGAAGTCCAATTTGCCTCCATAGACTTCAGTAGCTCTTAGGCAAACTTACTAACCCTTGTGTCAGAACCAGGGGTTTGTGAAAGTCCGATGTTTAGCACTGTGTGTTCAAGTGGATGATTGTTTGTGATTGCTGATGAGTTTGTTCATGTCATTTTAAGAGATAACTTCATGATTTGGTAGTCAGAGTGAATGCTGTAAAACAACTACAAGTGATACCTTTTACAAATGTTTACATGTGAATGATCCCTATGAGAACATATATATATATATATATATATATATATATATATATGTAATATATATACAGATTTGATGTTTACAACTCAGTCTCGCTTTGGATAATAAGATTATGGATATTATTAAATAAAAGCTGGAAAAACACTTTTCTGTTTTTTCTACCTAATTACAATCACAGTGTAAAGACACAGAAGAAAGGAGCTATTATAAATTTAATGACAATGGCATAATAATAATTAAAAGTATTCCTTAGTCATACACTAATGCATGAAAATGTAGCAAAACATCTATTGACATAATTATAACAAACAAAAGAAATGACAGCATGTAATCATTATCAGACTCTTAAAAAGGTGGCAGGAATTGATGCATATTTTTAAGTTTAATTATAAGGCTGCATTTAGTTTCTTTTTCACAGTTATTAATTAAGTAAAGCATCGAATGCTGCTTAGATTTTTAGATCATGACTTAATTTTTTAATGCAGATGATCGGACGCTGAAAGCCGATAGCATCAACCTCAGATAAATCACAGATCAAGTGCAGAGCTCACTTTCCTACTTTTACTGCAAAAATACTCGAATGCCCAGGGAGATTTTTTTTCTGGTTTGTTTTGGATTATAAGAAAAATATGACTCTAAAACAGTTGTCGCAAAGTTTGGGGTTCGAGATCATCTCCCATTGCCTAATACACACAGGTGAATTATAATCCAGGGGAAATGAGCATTCTTTCCTTTTGCTTGAAAAATCTTGTCAAAGCTGTTTCAGTGGTCTTTTACCTCATAATTTATCCAAATAAAAGTCCCTGAATTTAAAGCACCAGAGTAAGAGATGAATTTAGCAATTGCTTGAGCTGGCCTAGAAACTGAATAAACTCGTAAAAGAGAATCTTTAACGAGGCCAGGATTAGTTTTACATGGGAGCATATTGGTGAAAATGCAATAAAGGAATAACAGATGCTCACTGACGAAAAGAACAAACAGATCAGTAGTCCAAACGTCTGGGTGGAGAGATACGTATTAACTGCTCACTGAAAAGGCAAAAGGACATGGTGAGAAAAATCAGCCAGCACAAAATGCCGGAGAAACCTGATGCATGAAATGAAATCACGAGGTAAAACAGTGTGATGATGTGTGGGAAGGTGCGTGTGTGAGTGTGCACATGTCACTCTGTGGGACACTGTTGAATTATTTGCTGTACGGTTCATTAGACAGGCCATCAGTCTGTGTTTGAAGTGGTTATGAGATGCAATTCATTGCTGCATGTGAATGTAATTATTCTACAGTGTTAATGTTTTTATGAGGTCATTACTGACCATAACGATAACTTTAAACAGGACCATCGTTACAGCTTTCAGAACACATGTCTCTACGTATAAAATAAGTTGCTTTTCAGTAAATTGATGAGTGCAGCTATATTCAAAACAGTACTGAATGTTATGGAAACTAGTGTTTGTGCATTTATATGGCAATCAATGCAGTGGGAGGTTAGTGGGATTATGTCAGGATTGTTTGTTTGATGCTTCAAAATTTATATCAAGTGGTTTTCAACCCAATGTTACAGTTTTATGATGAAAGCCGGCCTTGAGAAAATAAAGTCAAGTTCATGTACTATTAAACAGTCTTGATGAAGTGATCATATACTGTACCTCATGACCAGGCAAACATTAGAGGGCAGCACTTGTTCATCATTTAGCTGTGAACAGACTACTCGCATCATTAAAGATACAGTGCATCCGGAAAGTATTCACAGCGCTTCACTTTTTCCACATTTTGTTATATTACAGCCTTATTCCAAAATGGATTAAATTCATTTTTTTCCCCTCAAAATTCTACACACAGTACCCCACAATGTGAAATCTTTTTTTTTTTAATTTTTTTTTATTTTGCAAATCTATTAAAAATCAAAAACGAAAAAAATCACATGTACATAAGTATTCACAGCCTTTGCCATTACACTCAAAATTGAGCTCAGGTGCATCCTGTTTCCACTGATCATCCTTGAGATGTTTCTACAACTTGACTGGAGTCCACCTGGTAAATTCAGTTGATTTGACATGATTTAGAAAGACACACACCGTCTATACAAGGTCCCACAGTTGACAGTGCATGTCAGAGCACAAACCAAGCCATGGAGTCCAAAGAATTGTCTGTAGACATCCGAGACAGGATTGTATCGAGGCACAGATCTGGGGAAGGGTACAGAAAAATTTCTGCAACATTGAAGGTCCCAATGAGCACAGTGGCCTCCATCATCCATAAATGGAAGAAGTTTGGAACCACCAGGACTCTTCCTAGAGTTGGCCGCCCAGCCAAACTGAGCAATCGGGGCAGAAGGGCCTTTGTCAGGGAGGTGACCAAGAACCCGATGGTCACTCTGACAGAGCTCCAGCGTTGCTCTGTGAAGAGAGGAGAACCTTCCAGAAGGACAACCATCTCTGCAGCACTCCACCAAGCAGGCCTGTATGGTAGAGTGGCCAGACGGAAGCCACTCCTCAGTAAAAGGCACATGACAGCCCACCTGGAGTTTACCAAAAGGCACCTAAAGGACTGTCAGACCATGAGAAACTAAATTCTCTGGTCTGATGAAACAAAGATTGAACTCTTTGGCCTGAATGCCAAGCGTCATGTTTGGAAGAAACCAGGCACCGCTCATCACCTGGCCAATACCATCTCTACAGTGAAGCGTGGTGGCAGCATCATGCTGTGGGGATGTTTTTCAGCGGCAGGAACTGGGCGACTAGTCAGGATGGAGGGAAAGATGACTGCAGCAATGTACAGAGATGTCCTTGATGAAAGCCTGCTCCAGAGCACTCTGGACCTCAGACTGGGGCGAAGGTTCATCTTCCAACAGGGCAATGACCCGAAGCACACAGCCAAGATAACAAAGGAATGGCTTCGGGACAAGTCTGTGAATGTCTTTGAGAGGCCCAGCCAGAGCCCAGACTTGAATCCGATTGAACATCTCTGGAGAGATCTGAAAATGGCTGTGCACCGACGCTCCCCATCCAACCTGATGGAGCTTGAGAGGTCTTGCAAAGAAGAATGGGAGAAACTGCCCAAGAATAGGTGTGCCAAGCTTATAGCATCATACTCAAAAAGACTTGAGGCTGTAATTTCTGCCAAAGGTGCTTCAACAAAGTATTGAGCAAAGGCTGTTAATACTTACGTACGTGTTATATTTTCGTTCTTTATTTTTAATAGATTTGCAAAAATTTTAAACAAACTATTTTCACTTTGTCATTATGGGATATTGCGTGTAGAATTTTGAGGAAAAAATGAATTTAATCCATTTTGGAATAAGGCTGTAACATAACAAAATGTGTAAAAAGTGAAGCGCTGTGAATACTTTCCGGATGCACTGTACACTTTTTAAAATCTTAATACAGTACTCGCATGCTTATTAGAAACATTACAAAGTAGGTTTCCACTGAAAAACACCTTATTATAAATTCAGCTGAAGGTAATATGGTTAAATCAGGTTAATATTGTCCACAGCTAGTCTTTTTAAAACCAAATTTTTGCTTTGTTATTGTGCCACAGCTCAAAAAGAGAACAGTCAGTGGAGGCAAAAAGAAGAAACTTTAAACTAAAAAGACTGACTTTGGAAAACATCCACTCAATTTGTCTCAGACAACAAAAGTTTCATATGAGGTTTTGTTGAATTTCAGAACGCATTCTTTTATAGAACAAGAACTGGAGATTTTGTACCACATAGTGGTATTGAAGTTGCTTTAAGCAACCTCTAGTAGCCAGGATGAACACACAAACAACTCCTTTAATGTACTGTATATAGTGGCATGTCAGTATTGTTTTAAGACAGACTTAAAGAAAAATTGGAACTAATCTTTTAATCGGTATTGAATGTAATTTCAACCTGTTCTCCTCTCAATGCGTCAAATACTGATATTTTGTTACAGCCACTTGGCCTCTCAGAATTACGTACAAGGTACCTTGAGTTTAGGCGCCAAAAGCCAAGTGCAGGTTTAGGAAAAGGTCATGGTTGGGGTTAAATATGACACATTTGCAATTAGGATCAGGTTAGGCACCAAAACTACCTGGTTAGGGTTCAAATTGATCATAGTTTGGGATACAATAGATCATTTAATGTAAGAAACGTTCCGTTCGTCATATACAGTAAGTTACTTCATGTATGTTATTGTGTTAAATATGTAATGTTACATGAGTATTTGCTTACATTAAAGAAATCTGTTGACTTTTTCTTACTCATGGTTTCGAACACTGGTACGTCCTGTCAAACTGTTTGTAGGTTAGTTTACATGACAGCTATATTTTTTAGTCTGACCACACCCAAACCATCACCTCTACAAGGATATGCAGGTTTAATGACAAGACGATCACTGATGAATCACCACATTTTGGTCACAGGCTTTCATAGATTGAATTACAGTAACCTGAATTTGTAACCTTAATAGTGGGGCTGTGTGCTCATTACATCATTTTCAATTGCCACAGGTTATGTATGGTATGATGTAATTCAATGTGGGTGGATCATTACTGTACATCATACAGTCAAGGAAACAGGAAAAACGGTTCCAGTCAATTCATTATGCAAGATTTGTTTGTCTTCCTCATTTCTTTCTTACTTGAAACTGCAATAAAACAAAACTGTCCAGTTTGGTTTGGAGCTAAATTTTGCCCACTCAAATATTAAAACAATGCTCCTGGTTGTTTAGATCGAGCAACTATCAAAGCTTTAGAGCTTTTGTTACGAGGATCAGCTGAGTGCCTAAAATAAGACTGCTACGAAACACTGTAAAAAGTGTAACCAATAATAACATTGGTTAAATGTTATACTTTGCAGAGGTTTCATAATGTTGCAGTGTTTTTGCAGAGTTGCAGCACTTTAATACCTATTTTTTTTTACACAATGAGAAAATCACATACTTTGGAATCAAACATATGGAAGAATTTTCCGTTTGTGTGTATATTTTCCTTTTTGTGTGCACTTGAACACCACCTCAGATCTTCTTTTTTTTTTTTTTACATGCTTTAGTTATTTTTTTACTATGAACAAAATTATCTTGGGAGTAAACCAAACATAAATCACGGGAGTGCTTTTTATTGTGGTTAATGGAGTGATTTATTGCACTTTTTCAAAAAGACTATTTGCAGGAAAAATTAACTAGTTTCGCTTCCTTGATGTTCAAAGTTCCTGTAAGGTTCCTGAAAAACAATACGTGCACACATGCACACATGCATACACACACACACACACACACACACACACAGGCAATGCAATTCATGTAATAATCTACCACAGATTTCCTTGTAGTTGTCAGGAAAAGCAGTAAAACCTGTGACATTATCAGACCTTCTTTGAACTAAACGGACGGCTTATCACCATTCTTATCCCCCAGGCCTATTTTCATTTTCAGTGCAGTAAATGAATGATGGCATATAACTTTTGCTTCATCTTGTCACGTTTTATGGCGCAAGCACAATATAATCAGTGATTAGTTATTACCCATGTTTCAAGTCACACAAGGTAATTTCACATACAGTGAAATTTGAAACAAGGACTATTAATTTGAAATGGTTAAAGGAAATTGGACCTTCCCCTGTGTCAATATTTTATTTTAGCTCTTCCTCTGCAAACAAGTCACAAAGTATGTTTATATATTACATAATTATGATTCACAGAAAACATATTTTTGAGCATATGAGGTGCTACTTTTACTCATCACACTGGAGGTGGGCAGACAAAACTCATCCAGATACAACTAACATAACATAAAAACAAAGTTTGAACCTAAATATTTTATATTATTATTTTAAAGATAAATATGGCAGTAAGTCTGTTGCATCACAGATTATATTTGCATTATTAATGGCCTATTGAGAGCATATTGTGTAGTTTATTGTGCAGTTCATCAATCTATATTCAATGTGTTGGACTGGAGAGGTGATCTAATTACAGCCCTTAAAAAAGAACCATGAGATGCATCATTGTTCATCAACGATGAACCCCAGGCCGATTACCATTTATTTCCTTCTCTGCTTATTTTTGTAGTTGATATGATGATGGAACTGAAAATTTTTCACTTTAAACAGTTTAAACATTACTTCCTTCTTCCTCCACTGAGGCTTCTCCTCTCAGATGACAGATTTGAATGATAGCTGCTATTATAATAATAATAAACTTGATTTGTTTCATACAAGAAACGCTCTGACAAAAAAAACTCTTGTTCTGCCGGATTTTGAGCGACTGCCATCACACGCTAACATACAGAATGGTCAACAGATAGTGCTCAGAAATTTGTAGCAGCGCAAACCTGCTAAAATAATACACATCCACCCTGACAAATCAAGGTTCAATGTTTTTAGCATGTTGAGCTGCTCTTAAAGAATCAACTGCTGGAGTTAAACGTAAGTAACTTTAAAAAAAAAAAAAAAAAAAAAAAAAAGCTATATCAGAGGAACAAACAAAAACATCGTGCAGATGTTACATAATTTGACCTGACTTTATGTCAGGGCACTTTTTATCACTGTTGTGGGAGCTCAGATGATATTTCAGTATGTTGACTGAAATCATTGGTTCTTACCTGTTTAGTTGCCCTCAGGGCCCCTCAGACATTTCCTCTTGGATGTATCTGTTTCTTTCAGCTGAAACAGGAGGAAATGGAGATTGTTGTTTTTTTTTTGTCCTCACTAGGACCATATTACTCCAGGGCTCACTTGGAAACCTTTCAGCTAACATTAAATAAAAAACTCAATGCACAATTTGGACAGGCTTTTTGACTCAGACCTGACAGCAGGTCAAGTGAAAGACCAAAGTAAAATTCCAGTTGAAGAACATTTCAACAATAAGTTCATTCCATTTAAGGACGCCTTGACAAACTTGAGTACTTACTGAGATTGTAGCTTTTATTTGCACATCACTATGATGCGCACTGTTCGCGCACAACAGGAGCGGTCCTGAAACTTTCAGATTGTAAACTGCTTGCACAAAAGACCTACAGAGCCCTTTTCTCTGCAAGAGGAAAGTCTCAAAATACCATAGCTACACCAGTTGCTAAATTACCAAAAAAGGTGGCTCTGGCTAACGAAGTTAAGTCAAAAGTTCAATGCGGGCTGTGGTAATTGGCTGGATCAGGCCACTTGTGTTTGCTTTATGTTGTTAAGTATAAAAATCATCCGTTTTGTTTTATGAATGTATTTATTAATTTTTTTTTAGATTATAGTATTCACTGATTTTTTTTTTATTTATTTATTTTTTTTTTTAAACATTTCATGGGAGTGCAGATTTGATTTGGATCTAGGACATATGGACTGTGTATGTTTTTCTATTTTAGACCATCTCCATTACTTTTGAAATTAATGTTAAAGTTAACTGTTAACTCACAAAGCTCTGTATCTGCTTTTACAATCTCCTCTGAAAATCTTTGGCAAGTTTTACTCACACATTCTTGGGCTTTTACTTGGTTTTTGCAACATTTTGTCACCTTGTTAATCATGTAAAGATTATTCCCACCACGAGTAAAGGAAACATCATCTCTAATAAGAAAAAAGATGGTCTGAGACTTACAAACAATCACCTGCAGCTGCAGTGTCAGCATGTTTCAGGGAGCACTTCCCCCACACCACAAGAATATGTTGTACACTTTTAAATGAGACATTTATGGAAATATGATGTCTGTCTGGCCATCATTTCATATGTACCTGAGAAGTTATGGTCACCCACTCTGTCAAATAACAGACATCATACTGAGTCAGTGAAAAAAAGAAATTTTATTGACCTGTTAATATTTTCTGAAGATACATTATGGACTCTTACAGGTTATAACGCAAGACGTAATGTAAATAAAGAGGGAAATAAAATATTCATACCCACAACAAACAACAGAAGAAGAACGTTATGTTTTGATAGGATACGCATAAGCCATCACTTTCTGTCTGCTGACAGCCTGGTTACCACACTCATCCGATTTCATCGTCCTGATCTGACACATTCAGTCTGTTCACTGATGTGTTTGCAGCTGCTGCAGCTTCACAACAGGGTGACCTGCCAGAGGCTATGAGTTCATTGCACAAGGAAAAGGTATCTAATAATTCAATCATATATTTATCCTTTTTCATCAAACACTTCAGAACCTGCAATCATTCACTGATTCCTATGAGTTAAAAACAGCAATAAAATGATAAAAGGATATATAGAATATAACTGACTAGGAATTTCTAACCTCTTCAACTCATGCTATCCACTTAAATTTCCCCTTAAGCAACATAAAAGCTAGAAGAAATATATTGTTTTACCTCTGCATGATTAGATGTCATATACTTGTCCCTGCACATGCTCCTTTTAATGCTTCACTGAAGCTACTTTGTTCTTATACCGAGCAAAATATTCAAACATGCTCCATTTGATAAAATGAAAAATTTCTTGACATTATTTTAAAGAAGTCAGCATCCATATTTGTCTTGTTCAGGTTGCTATCTCTTCAATATTTAGAGAGAGAAGACTTCAAAATAAAAGTACAAACAATGCTGCGCCAAACCAATGTGATTGTAGGAATAAAGAAAGATGAATAATTTATATGCGTGTGAATATAGAGAACAAAAAATATTTCAAGAAACAAGAGATTATGATTAAGAACACAACTTAGTTTAAGATATTATTGCATGGTGTCGGCCCTTTCACTAGCGGTTATGCATGGGCTCTGACTGCATCTGAAGCCGGGTCTTGTTGGCCAGGGCTGCCTTGCGGGTAATGGTGGTGCAGCGCTTCAGGATATCCTCAGTCTTGGGTCTACAAGGCATCCTGGGAACGACTGAGGTCGTCTCACTGCCTTTGGACCTGACCGACCCAAAGCTGTCTGAGCTGGTCTTGGACAAGCTGCGGTTAGAGGGACTGAGATCAGGGATGCTGCGTGAGCTGTCGCTGACGTCAGGTTTGGACGAGGCAGCAGGATAGGCTGCGTGGCTCTGGTGCCGCACCTCTTTATTTGAAACTGAAGAAGAGTCGCTGCTGCTGGAGGAGAAGTCGGAGAAGTGGGACTCTGTGCTGGTGTTGCTCATGCTGCGTATGCGGCGGTCTGAGGTTGAGGCGTCCGTCTCTGTCTGTGTCTGCGACCAGGACTCAGAGAGGATGTCCAGGGATCGGGTCTTGTGGAGACACCGACGCATGCTGGGCTCCTGGCTGGAGGGACCTGCAGAATCCTGTTCTGGGCCGTTTTCTTCACTGATGCTGGCTGGATAAGAAGCCTGGGAATCCTGGCTGGTTGTCAGGTTCAGAGAAGAGCTACGCAGCTTTCTCTGCAGGCTGTAGAGGCCTGCTCGAGGGTTGTTGTATGGCTGCAGGTTCATTGAAGGAATGTAACCTGTCTTCCCATTGAATCTGAAGAGAAGATAACAAGGGAAAGAGAAGTGGTTTAAACCTCAGTTAAACTGGATGCAATCTAGAATACCCTTAATAAGGTTAAAAAAAAAATCTTTATTGTTTCCACTGCAGACAGGTAAGACGGATATACCTGATGAGCCACCACCCGTCATCAGATTTCCTCAGCACCTCCACCACAGAGCCAAAGGGAACAGACACCTCGTCCTTTTTGTCAGTGGAGTAACCTCTCACCGCACAATACAGAGCACCTAAACGCCAAGAGAAGAAGTTTGAACCATGAGAACAGACACTTCTGTGCAGCAACATGATAAAGAACAATACAAAACTGTCTACAAACACAGGCAGAGGAATGAAAACATAAAATGGTTTAAGAGAGCTCCCTAGTGTTGGCTGTTAGTAACAACTAGACTTCACAGTAGTGTCAGCTATGTGCATCTGGCACTCACTTGCGGACACATTTCATGCCAAATGATGGATTATAGGGCTTCTGTGTTAGATGAATGTTTCCTTAATTAACACGTTTCAAATTAAAATTTAACTAGTCCGCTACCTGTCAGCTGGAATCCAGCGTCACGGTCGTCCTCTCCTTCCCATAACTTCAGGAGGGGAGCAGGAAACCAAGCCTGGCACCGGTCCCCATTCTCCACCAGCCACCAACCTAGGGAATAAATGACACAAGTTAGTAGGAAGTTGGTTTAAAGTTCAAAAAAAAAATGTGTCAACAGATTTAATTCTCTAAATATATTTATTTATTGTATTTTCACAGAGAAGCTTCATGGAAGCTGAAACACTGACCTTCAGGGTCTTTGATTAGGACCTCCAGCTTTTCGTCCAAAGCAACCTTGAATGGACGATTTTTGGTGTCCTTTGTCTCATAAGCGTCCAGGCTGTAGTAAGTCTGGGCAATGAATGGGTGGCTGATGTTGTTTGCCTGCTGACGTGTGTCATTCTCGCCTCCTCTGCCTGACTCATCTGACAGATCACCAGACAGCATGATGAGGATGCTGTGTGAGAGAGAAGTTATCTATTAGTCAGGAGCTCTCACCGACTCCACTATGATTTCCTACTGAACCGGAGAGCCCACCTGTTCTTGGTGAAGTCTGGCTGTAGGTCGTGGTCTTTGGGTGTGAAGAAGCGTGTGATCTCTGAGCTCTGAGTCACACTTTGGTCGCACTTCAACAGTTGGCCGCAGTAGCTCTCCAAGAACCTCATCTGTCGGACAGACTTCTTTGATCCTTTCTGCTTGATGCTGCTTCTCAGTGCCTTCCCTGGAAAGAAGACAGGAAACATTTTAAAAACATGAATTCAACATCTACTGAGAAAAAGGGAAGCGAGACAATTTTATTTTCTATAGCACATTTTGTAAGAGTAGCTAAAGAACATTTTCAGGGCTTCCACAAAAGAATTGTTGCAGAGCCCAATTGATTTATCAGATAGCCAATTTTATCAGCTGATATTGGCAGATCACAGATGTATCGATATCGGCATCTATGTTGTCCTATAATAAAACTTTTTTTTTAACAGTATATAATGCAGAAAAAATGCTTGGGATTGAAATTGTTCTATTTGTGTTTGATTTTTTTCTACTTTCTAAATTCAGTATCGGCATTGACCCCAAAAATCCAGTATAAGTCCAGCTCTAGTTTCTATATTAAACTATAATATTCCTCTATTTGCAATATACTTGTGCACCACAGTTTGAGTTGCTCCCTATTATTCTGATACACATCCATAACACACGGTTGAAATAATCTTACCTCTAAACTTCGGGATCATTCGGTCATTTTTCTGAAAAGGATTAAAATGAGGGAACTTCTTTTTTAGCTGGCTCTGTTCAGGAAAAAAAACATACATGGAATTAGTTTTAGGATCAGAACAAACACTAAACCAGATTGAAGAGCCATCATACAATTTTCACAGACATCTGTTGAAATCTTCATTTGGACTCACATGAAATGTCTTGAAATCCTGGAAAGATCTGTAGATGATCACTTCATTCTCATCAGACCACAAGACAGACACCATGAACATCTGTGGGGGTTTTAACACAGTGGGTCAAGCAGGGCCATAATTCCAACAGATCAATTATCAAATTATCAAGTGAAATGATGAAAAAAAGAAGTTTTAGTCTGAGGTCTTAACTCACCTTGAGTTTGGGTGAGTCCCTGCGGGCCCCTCCAATAACGCGGGCGCTGATTACGAAGCGCTGTTCCCCGGGCATCTTGCGCTCCCGTTGTGTCTCAGCTGGCTGGATGAGTGACTGATTTATGATCTTCCAGTTAACCGGCTTCTGCTGCTCTCCACTGGTCGGAAAGTCGGTGGATTTATATTGTTAGAAAAGAGGCGGAGCCTGACCAAAAAAAGCACCTAATGACTGGAGGACAGGATGCAAACATCCAAAGGCGTGGGCAGCAGCAGCGCAGCGCTCCTGAACTATAAACATCACGGAGATTATGTATAGAGGAATGTGGCAGAACTGGTTAGAGGCATGCATCATGGAAAGAATATCGACTTATCATGTCACCCAAAAAAAACATAAAAGTAAACACCCATTATTGTATAATTGGTCATAATTTTACATTTTTAACAGAAAAAAATAAAGCTTATTTCTGTAGGCCCAATATCACCGCTAATGGTCAGCTACTATTATATAATCTGCGGTATCATTGTATCTACTTCGCATTAAAATATGTATTAAATGTAATGTGTAATAAATTACTGACGTATCAGTGCATTTAAAGGAATAGGATGACATTTTGGGGGAGTAGCCTACAATGTTTGCTCAGTTCGTTGCACAAGATGAAAACAAAGTTCTGTCTCTTAAACCAAAGTTCATTAGAATAGTTCATGATACTATTAGCTGCTCCACTCTTCCGCAATTCTTCCTGGCATCTCTTGCATCCTCAACTGCCATAATTAAAAGCAGGTTGTTTTTTTTGCACGTGCGAGCACTTCAAAGTTGTCATCTGATAGTAATATCCCTTATCAGAGACCAGTGCAGAGAGGTGTGTGGGCGTGTCCACGGGCTGAACAGGTAAGGGAGTGTGCACGTGTGTGGTGGGGAGGGGGGGGTTTGGGGGAGGGGGAACAGGTGTTTCTTCAAAGTGAGGATTGCGTGTCGGAGCCAGAGCCCGAGGGGGTTATCCCAGCCCCTCATCAGATGGGCGTGGAGTCCTCGTATGAAGTTGCGCCAGCATTTTATCACGCACGCCGACGCACAGTCTAAACAGACGCCGTGTTACGGTGTAAAAGGTCAGGACTGCGTTTGACCACAGAGGATGTCAACACCTGATTGTAAAGCCGCACGAGATTTCCCGCAATGAGAGAGATACACAGACGTGCAGCACATGTCCCTGCACATGACCATATTCCTGCAGGCTAACGTTCTTCCACATGAATCATGACGAGTAACAGCTGGAGTCACGCGGACGCCGTTTTGATTTAGTTCTGCTGTTATTTTGTTGTTGTTTTTGTCAGTGGAGTGGGCAATCCATATTCCAGAGTTTTTCTTTCTGTTTACGTATTTTAATCAGTTTTTGGTTCACTGTAATTATGGCTTGTTCTGTGGCTAATTGTAGTAAATGTTAATGTCCGAAATAGTTTCTAATTTTAATATACTTTATTGCCATTTTTAACGTTACAGCATCTTTCCAGTGAGCTATGGCACTGATGGAGCTGTATGTGTTATCCAATCAGGTTTAAGTATCACTCCCCCTGCTATATCCCACTTCTCCTATTTGGAATGTCTTGGCTCCAACCAGAAAAGGCGTGGATTATAAACCCATTCCCTAGACTTCAATTTGGCTTCAGTGCAAACCAATGGGTGACGTCCATCTTTACATAGTCTATAGTTTCCCCACAGTGTTGATCACATTGACTTATTGTGGAGTTAGAGAGGTCAGAGGGACAACTGCCCCCAAAGACAAAGTACTGTCCTAACAAATGTATGGGCCAACCCTGGACATTAGTATCCCAGTTTTATGTCCTATCCAGGCTTTGATCATATTCAAAATATGACATTTGCATGAAACATAACAAAAGTGCATCACATCCCTGTATACGTGATCATATCAGTATTTAGGGTTTCTAATCATCTATATAACAACATATCAACATATCTGTTGTGCCGATATCATTTCAGCTACTTTATCCTTTACCAGATGAGAATGTTCAGAAACCTGAATAAGATGTTTATATGTGCAACACAAAACCAGGATTCTGATGCACATGTAAACACACTCACTGATTTTGTATTTATAAAGGTTAAGGTGTATTACTAATCACTTTCGTAACCCACCTCTCATGGTGGGTTGGACAATCGATTTCAATGTGAATGACTCTACACGGGATGCCATATTGTCCGCCCTAGCCCATTTCCAGAGTTGATTGTTAAGCATCTCTTCTGGGTTGTGACCTTAGTGTCATCAAAACTGTCATGACCAGGGATTAACCCGTGTTGACTGACTTGATTTAAATTTCAAAAAAGAAGGGTTAAATATTGGTCAAACAACCCGGGTCTGACCCTGGTCATTGGTTTGAAAGTGGTTTAAGCTGATTTTATATGTAGGTGTGTCCAAAGCTATACAGTACAACATGTTAAACAATGTGCTAAATGGATAGTAGCTTGCTATGTAAATAATTACTTAGTCATGCCTATAGGCTAAACAAAGCCTATGGTCAACAGTAGAAACCAACCTTGAGGTGTGGTAAAATCACTCTTTCACTTAAAAAGAGGGAGATTAGCATCGGTTTGTGATGACAGAAGGCAAGGCAAGTATATTTGTATTTGCACATTTCAACAAGGTAATTCAAAGTGCTTCACATGAAACCATTAAAAGCATCAAAACATAAGGCAAAAGGAAAGGAAATTAAAAATAATTAAGAACATTGATTGAAACATTAAAAACAGTAATTAAAACATTAAACAAGCTTAAAATAGAATAAAAGTTGCAGTGCAGTTTAAGAAATAAAAAACAGTAGTAAAATGCAGAAATCTAGGAAATGCAGGATGATTGGTGGATTTTGCTACCTTTTAGACAGAGCTGAGCTAGCTGTTTCCAGCCTTTATGCTAAGCTAAGCTAAAAGCTGTGGCTTTTAGGTTAGGGTTAGGTAGGTTAGGTAGTTACTTTATTAATCCCCGAGGGGAAATTTTTTTCACTACAGCAGCATACAGGAAGCAATAGATAATAATAGAATAATAGAAAGCAATAAAACAGCAGTAAAAATATTAAATATTAAATAGAAAATATAAAATGCACAGTATATGCAGTAGAGTATATATCTATATATATTATATACAAACAACCAAGAACACAGACAACAGTGTTATTGTTGTGTGATGGATTTTGCCAGAGGTGAGTTATCGTACAGTCACACAGATGTGAGAAGGGTATCAATTTTCTCACTAAACTCTTGGCAAGAAAGGTAATAAGCACCTAGAAAATTGACCTTGTCCTTAACAAGGCGTTAGTTTCTCTTTCAACAAGAAGTTTACATGTTAGTTTATGTGAGCATCAGTGACAGATTTAACATTCAAAGAGATAATGTAATAATAATGCATGATATTAGTGTGTTGTGCTGAATTCTGTATGAATTTTAACACATAAAGCACTCGGTGCTCTGAAAGAACGAAGAAACGAAACTGATAATCTGCCCATCATTGGCTTATTTCCATTTCATTTAATCTCATGTTTGTTCAGGTTGAACCTTTTAGCGTCATTGCAGAAAAATCTCCTCCGAACAATGAACAATGGTTTATTAGTTGATGTTGGAACACACGTTATTTCTGGATTACAGTCGTGGGAGATAATTGATCTATGGTGGAAACATTCATTTAAACCTTTCTCAAAAGTCTTTTCTGATAATTGACATGTGCATTGGTCAGGACAGAGGACTCATCGTAAGATTTTTGTGAGTTCGGAGTTCAGGTGTGCACTGGATGTTGGTGTGCCATCATTTTATGGCAGGGATTTAAAAACTCCATCAGACAAAAAGACAGAGAGAGTTTCTCACCAGAATTTTCCACATACCGCCACACAGCACGGTTTTGTTTGATTTGGACTGCCTTCACAATCACCTCTTTGTTTGGGTTACCTTCAAACTGAAAATGAGAATGGGAGAGAAATTGTCCAGGTGCGTGGCTTACCTTTTCATTTCCCTCTATCTCCACTGGAGAGTTACAGGAATAAGTGTCACCTTCCTGCTCTATTGTCTGGGAAAAAAAACAACCTGACAGATTCCTTCAGTGTCAGATATCTCGGATTAGGAATTCTCTAAATTTGTCCATTTTACTTGAACTATGACTCTAATTCAACCTTTTTGGTAATGAGGAAGAACGTATCACATACGGTAATATGTGCATGTGTTGACATACAGTCAACTTTCTTTTATTACAGCAAATCAGAGATCTTAGATAAACCAAAACTGAAAAAAGGTCATGCATCACAGGTGAGGACATGACATGAAGCATACTTCATGGCTTGTATGCTTGTATGCATGACAGACATGGCCAAATTCCTCAGAAATAGAAGCACCGCATGACTGGATGCAAGACTGTTGCTGCAGCCTCAGGAAAAGGCTAAAACATTAAGTTATTTGCTTTCTAATTGGACCAGCTCGTATCCTGTACTGAACCATTTGTTCTGCTTTAAGTTGTTCACTTTTGGAAAACCTTTGAAAATTAACTATAAAAAAGTTATTGACTAGAGACAGATTAGCCTCGAGCCAATAGATTAGGTGTACGTGCTACACATCTGCCATTATTATATTATTATTGAGCCATAACGGACAACAATAAACTTTAAAAACTCCACAACAAGGAAGCTGCAGTTCAACAATAAACATGCAACATAATAAGCCGTTAACCAATTTGCATTTTGGAAAAGTGTTTGGTACATCTACATGTTTTTTTTCAGTAGAGACTCCTGAGCACTCCCGACTTCACCTGTACTCAGCTGGGATAGGCTTCAGCCCCCCCGCCCGGGACCCTACACAGGAGAAAGCAGGTGGCGATAATGGATTGGTGGATGGATGGACTTCTTGAGCTTTGTCCTTCTTAAAGATATGGCTAAAGGTCATTTGAGTGCACAAAGAAGGAAGCGGGCTCTGTGGATTACAGCTGCTGGAAAGTTCTTTATTGCAAATAGATTGAAGTTGTGGAGTGTAAACAGAACCATTGACTGTAATACTATAATAAAACATGAACTGTGCACTTATACACACACACGCACACACACACACACACACACCTGCAGTGGTAAAATTTATTTGCAATTGCTGTCTGTTACACTCTCTGAGACAAATGCCTCAAACATAAGAGGCAATGCCTCCGGTTTACAGCTCCACTGGTTTTATTGCCTTGACTTATTGTTCTATTTATTTTGGCACATTTCCATCTTCTGACAGATTTGTATTCTTTTCTGCCAAGACCTTTTTTTAATCCTGTGCAATTTCTCGAATACATTCCTTCTTTTGTCTGTGACACTACGCACTTTTCAAACTATAAACTCTGTGATCGAGCCCATCATCTCACCCATCAATCACCGGCTGCTCCTTCATTTGTGGGCGTTAATCCCACAGACTAAAGCCACTTTATATTTCTGCTGGTGGTATTTTTTTTCTTGATGTTTCACTCTTTAGGGCTTTATATTTATTTAATAATACAAATATTGTAACTGCAACTGATTAGGCTTTCTGGGAAAAGTGAGCTCATACTTGTGGTTACTGCTTTAAAAAGGTGAGGCCTCCCAGAAACCAGAAACGATTTTAACCTTTTTCCTTCTCTGAGAATGTGCAGATGTTAATAAACAACCAGCTTTATATGTAAGGCTAACATGTTGTGCTAAAGAGTAATACATATGGGTAATGCCATGAAGAAGTTGTAAAACATAGACGTGCACTTTGTAATACTTCCACTTAGTGGGGATTTACCTGCTCTTGTCCAACCTTAACGCCAACACCTAAATTTAAACTGAGTCAGAGCTGGGTGGGAACTTGAATGATGTAACATTCTTTAAATATAACTGCACGTTAGCATGGCAAGTAATTATTGCACAATCTGAAAATCTGACTCGATGATAGAGCCAGAGAAAAAGTAAAGGGATCAAAAATGTCACTGATCCTGAATGGCAGAGCATCTGAACAACACCAAACTAACGAAGTGGAAACCAGGCAGGTGTGGCACAAAATTCTGGGCCCTTTACATAAAGTCTCTGTGGGCCCTCTTCTTCTGGATTTATGTTTGTCATACATCCTTGGGAAATTATATTTAATAACGTCATTCGGGTTGAACTGTTCACAGCATATTTTAAAAAAAAGTAATAATAATCTGTGAAATGTGCTTCAGTCTGGACATTAATCCCTCCTTTCTCAACATGCAGTAGCCTACATACCAGGCTTTTCAAGGCACCCCTACCTTCCATCAATCCCTGACACAGAAACTTCCCCTGTACTTTAGGTTTCTCCAGCTGGTCCATCTTCAAACATCTGTAACCATGTGACCAAAGGGAACAACAGAAGGAGACAGGTAGGATTAGAAAGGGGATCAGCAGAGATTAGAGGGAAAGCCCCAATAATGTGGGAATAATGCAGCACTATGTTGAAACAACGGGCGGTACAGTGTATCATTGGCTACATTAATGCCCACCAACTGTCTACATAACACTAAACAGGAAGGTAACCAACCCTTAAAAAAAATTCAAACACACCTCTAAGGTGATGGATCCCTGTAAGAAACAAAAGCAGGAGATAGCCCTTATGTTAGAAAAATGTCAGCCTCCTGGTTGCACCAGAGCAAAAAGTTTGGCCATCAACAAAACTGGTTTTACACCCTGAATATTGCCTTTTTGTTTTGTGCATTAATACTAAGCCGCAGCCATTGATACCATACTGACATGATTGTGTTGCACTGTTGGGCTGCTGCCAACAGATTCTATCTGTTACGCTGTTTCGCCTTTTCTCGTGTGTATTTCAGCAGTCTTCAGCACGAGCTTTAAAAGTTAAAGAATTCAGAACAAAGGCTGGCAAGTTTAGTCTGAGATGTCTTGGCCTTGAAGCTGCAAGAGAGGATGAAGCAAAACACAACCTCCTCGGATGACACCCTCAGGCCAAACTGCATGTTTTTTTTCCCCCCAGAGTAGTTATATTTCTCAAGTCGGAAATGTTTGCTTTCAATAAATGAAGGATCATTTGACAGTTTCATGTTTCCTGTCATGGTAACTCATTCCTCTTACATATGTCATGTGTGTCATGTACACTAACCCACAATCTCGTGACACCTGTAGTTGACGCAAACATGTTATTTAAACAAAGTACACACAGTACATGACATACCTACACAGTATCATGAACACCGAGGCTAGTTTTTGTTTTCTTTCCTGCTTTCTTTTTATCGACTGTATATGTTCCTTCTTTACGTTTCTTTCTTCAGAGTAGATTGTTTAAAAAAAACCCTGAAATTTAGGCGTGTATTGTCGTTTGTGGAGAATCATAACTGTCTGTTTCTAGATATGAAGCTCTGTGATACTTTGTTTAAATACCTGTAAAAGTAATAACATTCCCACCAGGCTTTAGCTGTACCTTGTGTTTAGTGCTGCTGCAGTTACATGCAAGAAGTCCTGTTGTTGCATGTTTTTTGTGCATGTCTAATGTTCGCAGCAGCTTTCATATGCTTATGCAGTCGACTAAAAATCCCCGAAGACTGCACAATGTGTGTAACCACACCAGAGGGCAGTGCAGGGTAAAAATGACTGCCAGCGTCACCTCTATTCAATATATAATACTATATTGGATCAGCCGGAGGGATTCTGCTGCTGTGATTGGTTGACATGTGTCAGTCAGTTGCCTCTGACCCTCCCCACATCGCAGCAACCAATCGCATGCACGGTCCCTCCGGCTGATCCAAGCCACGACCAGGCATATTTATCGCTCATCCAGAAGCAGCATGTGTAGGATACTCCTACTGTATAGAATAAAGTGTTTGTTTCAGTCCTTAAAATGTGCAAATAACTTGGTCTATTATTCCTTAAAAACATAAATGATGTAAAGTGGTCAAACAAGCGAGACACAGTTAAGGGTGTTTGGATACGATTTTTTCTTTTTTTTTCAAATCCATAATTCACTCTTTACAGTCACACTATCAATCAAAACCAATCTTATTCTCAAACAAACACACTTCGAATCTTTTATAATACAACTCTGATAAGCTTTAAAAACATGGCACCATCACATGGAAGTGGAACATGATTAGGGAGGAGAACGATGTCATAGACGATTTAACAAAAATACTTTCTTTAAATGAAGATAGATCTTTTTTCTTTTTCATCATATACTATAAGGATAGAATAAAATTTGGCCTCTGAAAACTCAGGGCTTTGTGTTTGGAGAGTGCTATCTTGAAAGTGTTGCATAGTCGGAGGAGACAAAACGTAAGGGGTGGAAGGGGTCTTGAATTTCAAATGACACGTGAGGAGTAAAAAGCTCTGTTTAATGCAGAGTGAGGGGTAAAAAATACTCTCTTGTGAACACTTTTAGGGGATTCTTTTGGCTCCACACAATAAAAACCTTTAGAAATGAGCTTGACCTGCCACCTTGAAGCTTGTGTACTACTTGTGTCACGTGGGTGTACAGTCCTAACTGCAAGCGTTTTCAGGAACATACAGTCCATCCTTGTGCAAATGTAACTCAATAGAACCACAGCAATCCTATGTAAATAACAACCTCCGGAGCGGTTTTATGACGGGGAGGGGGGGGAGGGGAGGGGGAGGGACTGCTTGTGTCGTGTGTCCCTCAGATTGTAGCCGTTAAAAGTGCCGCTCAGTGTCCATCATTTCGAGTGAAATAACAAAATATACTCTTGGCAGGAAAACAATGAACCGGCTAAGCTTAAAAATACTGTCTTTCTAGCTTACGGACTTCTTAAAGCTCCGCTCCTGAAACCTGAACACCTCTAATCAGGATGAACCCACACTTCTCTCTTCCTCCACACACACTTGGTGATTTACTTCTGCAGAGATTGTGTTATAAGAGCAGACTCCTTGGAGGAGTCCTTGTCCGACGGTAGTTGAATGTGTTTATGCTGCTCATTCGGCATCGGTCGGATGAAAGCTGGAAACGTTTCTCGCTGCAGAACGAGAATGGAAATCCCCCACTCAGCTTATAAAGTGTCTCGAGATATTGTGCCAGGCCTTTTTTTTTTTTCTTTTTTTTTTTTAAAAACCAGACGTTAAAACAAATGAAGAAAGGGGTATACTATTTGAACCACACCCAGTCTTTGCTGCTGGTTCTGAGTTTACAAGCTCCAGTCAACTGCAGTTTCTTCCTTTCCGTCCTTTCACCTCATACATTCATTTGTCCTATATCCCCTGTACTCGTCAACCAGCTGTCCATTGAGAAAATGTAAGAGTTTGTACTTCTCCAAAACCCAAATTCTCATCCCTCGTTGGTCTCCTTTTCCTTCTCGGTAGCATCTGCAGACCTCTGCTTTGCCTCAAGTCCAACAAAAGAAAGATCCACGATGCCGGCCAATGTCACCGGAACTCATAGATGGCTGCACTGTGCTCGGGAACGTGGGTGAGATTTAAAGACTGGTACCTACGGTGCAACAACACAGTATACAAGTGAGAATATGTACACATTGGAAGGACATGCAGTGTGTTACAAATGAAGAAACACAGAGCTGCGCTACTGTGGTCCTGCTATAGTTGTACCCGTCTTATCAATGAAGTACCACGTAACAATGAAAACACATTTTAGGAGGCTTAGATAAATGATCACAACGCATGGACAGATTTTTCATTTTTCACAAACTCATAAATAAACTAGTTAAAAGCTGTTGTTTTTATCAGCTACACAGTCAACAGATTTCACCTGATTAAGATTATTTATGTATTAGCAGTGGGCCTATTATTGTGTCTACACAAGGTATTAACTTGTATTAACTAGGTATTAACTTTTTTGCCCTCAAAAACCCGGCAATATCCCTTCTACAATGTATCTGTATTAAGAAGTGCGATATAAAAAAAAGTCTGATTGATTGATTGAGTCTGGTGGGCTAGCTAAAGTGCATTCAAATGAACCTACTGGTAAAGAAAATGACTATTACAAATTCTAATTAGTATTAATAACGTCCTATCTGGTGTAAATAAGTAATGTATTCTTTGATTGTGAAACAGTAGCCTTATGTTGTTATTCAGCCTTCTTGAGACTATTGCATGGTTCAATCAGTTTTATTTTATTTTATGAAAAAAATTGTTGCCATCTGCTGTGGAAAGTAGAACTTGAGAAATTTGGTTTGGTACATAGTGGTATTTGGTCTAAAAAGTTTGGGAAGCTCTGACACGATAAGAATACACTAAAGTGTTTCCCACTTTTGAAAAATGCTGCGGTCAGAGAAAGCAACAAAAACTGCTTCCAAGTCTTTGGTCAGAGGAGGGAACAGAAAACTGAAATGAAAATTGGATTGAATGAAATCTCAGGGTTTTTGCAAAAATAGCTAAACCATTACGTGCAGAGAGAGTTGAAAGAAATGTCAAATAAAAACTGAAAACACTAAAGATGTAGTGCCAGCAGGCCTCGGTTTGCTTGTATGACTAAATTAATCAAATGCAACAGAGTGTGGGCCGAGTTGTTCTGCTTCATCCGTATAAAGTTACACATTTTAACCTGGAGCAAAAAAAAAGAAAAAGAAAAAAAAAAAAAAAAGCCACAATCAACTGCTAACTATTTGAAGGGCTTCCATGGAGAAACGTAGATCAAAAGACATCTTGACAGAAGCTGCAGAAAGCCGACAACTGACTCTCTTAATGACTTTTCTCCCCCAGATTTTTCAGCTGGTCTGGGATTTGAGATAGCAACTTTTCAGTTAATATTCCTAAAATGACTCAACGTCAAGTCACAGTAACTTGTGTTGTGCCGTGGTTACCATTCAGAGCTCCTGTGGTAGTAGTAGCCCTCGATTGTTGCTGTGGATTTCTGGAAGCAGATGTAGTAGAAGCCAGCAAAGGAAGCGCCACTGATGTCTTTGATTGTGTGATCCGGGACCAGAAACTGCTCCTGATGTGGGGGCGGAGTGAGAAACAACAGCAGCCGTGGGTCAGAGGCTCCTCACTAGAACATACTGCCTGGTCAAGTTCAGCTCGGAGAAGCGTCTTACCTTCCACCTCATGAAAATATAGTCGGAGTGGTTCAGATGTTCATAGTCAAAATCATCCGAGTTGAATGTCTTTGCATACTGGTAGAAGGCTTGGAATTTGCCCTGGATACGGAAAATAACCGGATTATGACGAGAAACGAGGCTAATGTAGAGCACAGATTATAAATGTGCGAGGTGCGACCTTACCCAGTGCTTTCGATCCACGTCCTCATCTGCGTCCCATTTCCGAGTGAGAAAGGGCCGTTTCCTGCTGATGATCTCTCCGGCGAAGAACGTGGTCAGAGTTGGATATTCCTACAAGAGCGGCCGAAACCGAGGAACACACAGCGGTGTTTTGTTTTGTTTGCAAACCCGAGACATGCAGATTGATCTGATCAACTCTTTGTAAGTGACGAAATGTAACAGCCAATGGTAATGACCTATTAGTTCAATGTTTAATTATAACACGGGAACATTGTCCGTCAAAAACAAAAGTACACAGTCAACATTTAGGTTTTCAAAGCAGGAATATATACTCTGATATTGCTGGCCATTGGTTCACCACTACATTCATACTGTTACAATTCATAACAGTGTAAATTGTGATGTATAGTTAGATTTTGTACAGCGAGAGTACAAAGATATTAGTGATCCAATAATTACTTTTGTAATACCCAAGAATATCATTTATATTACATGTTGAGTCATTTACCCTGCAGTTGAATGTCATGGGTTTAGAACAACCAACAACTATTTCCACCTTAAAAAGAATCAACAACCCTGTTAACTCATCCCTTCCAGAGATATTGTATTATAGTTATTTTTGATCGTGTGGCAATAAAATCTTATTTGCTCCATTTTCAAAAGTTCACATGCTGTAAAGACATGCTTTACCAGTAGAAACCTACGATGCGGAAATGGTTTTGTTTCAAGTTTCATGTTCATTGAGTTTTGTGCTGCATGTTTTATTGGCTTTTCAAGGAAGTTTTAAAAAGGTACAACATTTAAAAATGAAGTCCCGTCTTCGAATAGCACTGCTCTCAGTTCATCTTACAAGACTTCAGAGCAAAACCACAGGTTGGCAATGAGCATACAGGCAAAGACCAGGCCTCTTGAATTAATGTGCTCTTGACAAGCAAATCAAAGATAGATCTGTTTGGCCACAGTAACAAGCGGCCACGTTTTCTGCAGACCAAAGGCAGCTTTTCAGGAGGAGAACCTCATACCAACTGTGAAGCACGGTGGTGGAAGTATTATGGTTTGGGATTGCTTTGCTGCCTCAGGGATTGGACAGCTCGCAGTCACTGATTCAGCGAATTATGCATCCTATCAAAGAGCGCCCGCAGATATTGTGAGGCCATCTTTAACAAAGTTGAAAATGAACCGGAAGTGGACCTTTAAACAGGATAATGACCTCGAAGACGCAGATAAATCCACCAAGGAATGGCTCAAAAACTAGAAAAGGAGGGTAATGGAATGGCACAGTCCCCATAGGAGGGGGTTCAAAACAGGCAGCACATGCAAGAAAACCCTAAAACATCTTGCAGCTGAAGGAACTTTGCATGAAAGAGTCGTCAAAAATTTCAGGAGGCCGATGTCAGAGATGTTGGACAGTTATATAAAAAGCCTACAAGGAATCTTTCTTGCTCGACAAGGCAATACTAACTTCTACCTTCTCTTACCACCAAAGAATATCACATCTTTTGACATTTTTGTAGATAAACTATTGAAAAAGATAATTCCCCAAGCGGTATTGTTTGAACGTGCCACCTTTATCTGTAGACACGGACTCAAAGAGAATCAAAAGTTTGCTTATTTCCATGGTATGTTATTATTCTTTCACGTGTCTGCAGCTATAGCCTGACACAATTTAAATGACGTATGTTCGTTGCTTAAAAAAAGGGGAATACTCTCCTCACCTCTGTTAATCCTTTTATCTTCAGGTAGCCACACAAGTAGGAATCCTCCATGGTGACATGCTTTAAAAAAGAAAGCAAAAGAGTGTGTTGACATTCACTGCACGTCTGTATTAGATAGTTCCCTCTAAATTCAAATGACAGTCAGTAAGGATCCTCTGATACGGTGTTGTGAAGCAAATATTACATTTCTATCAATATCAAAATCTACAACATATACAAATATGCACGCTTGTGTGTGTTCATACAAATGCTAAAAAGCCAGAGATGATTTAATGTCTTAGGCAGTATTTCGTGACATTAAATCAGGTTAGTAACATAAAAAGCATTAAATAAAATATATCATTGTAGTTTAAAGGGGTTGTTGCAGCAGTGTGGGAGAGCCGAGCTGCTCCACGGCTGGTTTTCCAGCTGTCAATCATCACACCGCCCGTTTGACAGATCACCAACTGCCCCTGACATCTGGACCAAATAACAAAATATCCGCTTCACAACCCCACCTGTAAAACAACCTCTACATCGTAAGAGTTCCCTTTGCTCTTCTGGTGGCCCCTGAACTTGGAGCCGCTGTACAGGAGCGAGGTGAAAACACCGGGCTGCTGGGTGTTTATCGGTGGCGGCGGGATAAGCGAGGCCGAGGATGCGAAGGCCGCGGCGGGGGAGTCGCTGAGGTATCCAGCGGGGACAGGCATGGCTCCCGCTTCGCTGCGCTGGGCACCGACCGCGGTCAATGGCCGTGTGGGCGAGGGGCTCTGTCGGCGTCTACGAAGAGGTCGAGGTGGGCTGAAGTGGTCCGCCAACATTCAAATTCCACTTAAATCCGCTGCAGTTCAGTTTACCAGGAACCAACCTCCCGGAGAAGTAAAGTGGACTTCGACGCTTCGCTGTCGCCAACAGCATTCTCGCTTCTCATTGGTCAATAGAGTTCACCTCGCGAAGGTATTTGAAGCTCATTGGTCCAACCTGCGGAAGGGTTTCTGGGAACATTCTAGTGTAGTTCTTTTACTGTTGTGTAAGGATTGGTTGAGGCATTTAGGAAACTACATATCCCACAAACTAATAAGGAGTTTACGACGCTGTCAAGCAACGAAGGTCACACGCGTGCTTTTGGACGTAGAAGAAGCTATGTGACAGATGAGAAAGACATGTGAAGCTATATATATATTAAAAAAAAAAGAAGAGATTTACAGTTAACCAGTGCAGTATAAACAAAAATCGACGCCAAATAGGACGAACACTTACTCGTATAATGCCGCTAATTGTGAAGTGAAGAAGTAGAAACCGGTAGCTTCGCGGGTCGGCTCTCTTCTCTGTGAGCTTTGCTTGAAAACATTGTAACTTCCAACTAATTTCCGCAATGTTTAGGACCATTCTTGGACTTCAGAGTCAGTTTGGAAATATCCTTTCACTCAGTAAAGTGTGCCCAAGAAACCAGCACTTCAAATGTGCTTTGAAATACTCCACAGCCACATCAGGTAAGATAAAGAATCCCTGAGGATAAAAGTCTCTGTCTTCTGCAGACGATTAACCCTGATGTTGAGTACTGACTGGTGCAATGTTCTGCTGTTGTCCAGAGAGAAGGAAGTTTTATCAAGATGTCAGCATATCCCAAGGTGAAGGTAAGAGTCAAATAATATGACAAGTCAAGTGTTCTGTTTTTGTGCATTTGAGGAGATACATTTTCTCTATTATTATTATTTTTCAGAAATAAAAGCACATTTCATGCTTTAATGTGAGAGGATTATGTTTTCTTTCTCCGTACTTATGTCATTCTTCTGATTATGAAATATCTTAATTCTTTTCAATTTTTTTTTTTTTGTTTTGATAGGTGGTTTATTTGAGATAAATCTAGACCGAAAGAAACTGAAAACTCCAGGAGGGAAGCTGTTCGCAGTGCCAAATGAAGCCCTGGCCATCGCTGTCGCAACCGAATGGGATTCTCAAAGGGACACACTCAAGTTTTACACCATGCACCTGGTACGGCATTTTACCTGGGATGAGATAAAGGGGTCTCATAGTGGATTGTATTGTTAGCACTTGCCTCATCTAAAACTAAAGAGCAAATCTAGAATATCAAAATGAACTTTTAGAATACATAATGTTAGGCCTCAACAACAGCAGTGGTTCTACATCAGCAAAGGCATTGAGATAGACATTTTTTAAACAGTCATATTATAACTACATTTTTAAAAAGCTTAGATGCTCCAGGTTCTTACCAGCTCTGTCAGCCAGTTGAAAAGTGGGAACCATGAGCGAATAGGAATTTATTTTCTTGCCCATTTCTGACATGCCAATATTTTCCAGCTCCTTTGGCCAATTGTTGATAAAGATATATGCACATATTCTCTTTCTTCTTCTTCTTCTTCAAAGTTTTGTTATAATAATGTAATAAGTTTGTTGTGTTGATGGAATGAGATATGGCTCCTCCTCTAAAGATGCGGAGCAAACACTGCAAACAGCAACGTTGTTGTCTGTTTCAGACACTTCAAAAATGCTTTACACATCAGGCATATTGTTTCATCATCTTTCAAGCTCAATACAAGAGACACAACAGCAAGGACATTGTGGAAGGCATTTAGTCAAACAATTTGTCAAGCATCAAGCATTTTGGCATAATTTAAAGCACAACTTGATCAGCCTGTCATATCGATATGTTTTTAGCCTTCATGATATTTCTAGCTCCATGCTCTAGAAGCAACAGCATCCATATACGAGTTAACATGACAACCTGACTCTTTTTCCTTGTGAGAACGTTGTGAAGATTTAGGACTAAAAACATAGACCATGAGTCTAAATAGTTCTACAACTCAGATCCAGATGTTAATTCAGAGCTAACGGTGAAGTTATTCTCAGAAAACACTTTGCTACAAATAATTTAAACGTGAAGCTCTTGTCATGTCATGTTTTTAAGTTGTCTCATGCCACTAATAAAGGGTATTTAACAAAAAGATGTTGAACTCTTCCCGCAGACTACTCTGTGCAACACAGTTCAGGACAATCCCACTCAACGCAACGAGGACCAAATGATCAAAGCTGCTCTAAAGTTCCTGGAGACTGACACCATCTGGTATGCCACGCATTTACTTGTGTTGCTAATCATTAATAATGGTAATTTTTTTCATTGTTCCTTACAATCATATATAGCTCAAGCTAATTTCTATCAATACTAATATAGGGATTCAAGATCAATATAACCAATGTTTACACATCAGTGCATTTAACGCCTGCAAAACAGAGATCAACACAATGACAACATAGATATTGAATGTCCATATTCTCAATCGATTTGGCACCCTCAGTTATAACTCGTGTGTGGAAAATATCGACATATTACCAACAACAAAAGGATGAAATTAACTGATAATTTGTGACATAATTGTATCTTGAAACTGAATTCTGCTGGAAAAATTCTGCATTTGAACAAATGTATTGAGTTAGAATTTACTCGTTGCTGGTTGGCAGAGATATTTACATGTTTTATTACATTGTTAAAATGTAGTTAGTGCGAGTTGCTGTGATTTTCAGGTTAGTAGTGTTTATGTATTGTGTAGTTACAGAGTGGATGAGCCCAACGGCCTGGTTGAGCTGCAGCAGAATGAGTGGGACCCTGTGCTGCGCTGGATTGAAAACAGGTAACAGTTGCATCAGCTTGTCACGGTCAATGTACATGGCCCTGCATTAAATTACATAAAGACAGTGTATTGAAGCGCTTTCCTTAATCTTTATCTCCCACTATTGCAGATATAATGTCACTATTGGCTCCTCATCCAGTATTTTGGGTCCTGAGATTCCAGAGTCAACCAAAAGCACGTTCCGGCAACACCTCAAGTCTTACAACTTCTGGTCTCTGACAGGTAAAACACCTCTAACCTCAACATACACATGCTCTCTTGACTTGGACCTTGATCTAGATATGATATGCCTGTGTCTGTTTCACTTGCGTGGTAACTGAATAGTACAATTAATTATGAGGAGAGGAGATACTCTGGCAAGTGGAATCCTAAAGTTTTGGCAGTCAGCCGTAATAATAGTAATACATTATGGTAGTGATAATGCATGAGTTTCACATGTTGCTCCTCTGCAGGTCTGGAGTATGTGATCACCCAGCTGAAGTCAGTTGTGCTGGCGCTGGGGATAATTGACAGACATCTGAGTGTGGAGCAGGCTGTGCTGCTCTCCAGACTGGAGGAGGAGTACCAGGTAAGGCAGCCCCTGAGTCCCTAGTGTTTTCTAACAACTTTTTCAGTTTATGTCCTTGTATAAAACTACTTCTTGCAAGTGGGTTTTTTGCCTCTTCAGTCAGTGTTTGTGTTGGCTTTACCGAGGAGCAGAATAAATGTGGTTTTTTTACTGTCATAGTCCTGCATCTCCTCTTGCTAGAAACTCAAAAAGTTTGCTTCATTTGCTCCAGAGAAGCGGCACCTCGCTCTGCTTTTCATCGTATTTCCCTTGAAACCAAACCTGGCAGCAGACAGTGTTCAATGCACTCTAGAGGCTGACTTTGCTTTTCTTGGCTCCTGTTCTGCTTGTTTTCTTTGCAGAAATTCTACAACTAGCTGATCTTGCACTTAAGCTTGTGTTCGCTGCAGATCCTCCTGCACACAGTTTTATGTTAGAGGAATAAATAGAGAAAAACCTGTGTTCTTCTGTCCCTAACAGATTAGAACCTGGGGAAACGTGGAGTGGGCTCACGACTACGACATGTACGAGCTGAGGGCGCGGACTGCTGCTGGAGCCCTTTTTGTTCACCTCTCATCTGAGAGTTCAACTGTCAAACGCAAACTTCTGCAGGACTGAGATAAGAATGAGAGGAAAACAAATCCGCCCAAGAATAAATCTCCCAGAGAGCATCCTGACCACCTCAAATGTGTGAATGCTTCAGTATCCATGCAAACACCACGTATTCTGTTTGTTCTGCATAGACGTGACAGCTGCTCTGTTAGTGATCTGTTATAGAGTCATCTCACTCCGGTAAAACATGTTGCCTACCTTTTTTGCAGTATTTGTATGTGGCAGCTGCCAAGTGTTTCACTCTTCACGGAGTTTCCAGTCGGTTCTCAGTCACCCGTGACATTTTGGACACTGCTGCTGGCTCCAAGGGAATAGTGAATGATGTTGTTTGTTTGGTGGTGGAATTCCATGCCTGCTTTTTCTATTTGCAACATTTGAGTACTGCAAAGCAAATATGCCAACCAAGCAGTGTACTATCCAGTCTATACTAACAGTACTGTAGCATTTGGTAAAGGCAAACTGCATGTGAAAACTATTCACCGGCATTGAATAAACAAACGTGTTGCTGTAATTAATCATTCATGTTGTATGGATTATGTTATTTTCTGTGTGGTGATGAGGAGAAAGACTGAAGGCCATATAGAGCAGGTCTGTTCATCTGTATTGTCTCCTTTGCACAGTGCAGTCTCCAGAAAAAGTTCAGTTGTAACACAAAACCTGAACTCCATCTTCATCTAGTTGTTATTTCCATGCACAGAGCTGAGGGGTTTGTCGTTGTTACAGGTGACATGGATCAAAGCAATTAAAAAAAAATGACATGACCTGGTCTCTTATGTTTGTGTGTTGCCTTTTCCACTGATATCATGCAAAATACACAAAGTCTAAACCCTTTCGCAGATGTCTGTCATAATTCATTTCTATTTCTACGTCTGCAATATCTAATACATGGGAATGAATGATGCAGTCATAAAATATCGATTTGAATTGTATGGCTCCAACCTTTGGTTCCCTTTTATTTACAATTGCCCAACTCTCCTGACGGGTGTTCGAACTGTCCAATCACGCGAAAGGTCGGGATTTACTGGCCAATGACGTCGCTGTGTGGGCGGGACTTGCTGGCTGTTTCCTCATGTATCATCATCATCATCATCATCATCCCATGGACTGACTTGTTTGTTGTCGAGCAAGATGGAGTTCCTTTTGGGAAATCCTTTCAGTACCCCAGTGGGGCACTGCATTGGTATGTATCTCCATATTTATGACGCGACATCACGGATAGAGAGATGTACATGTCCCGGAAACGTCTCTGTTTTGTGGGACAGTAGTTTACGTGTTCGCTACCGTTAGCATGCTAACGTTCCTGAATGAGTTCTCTCCAGCTGGGAAGCCTTCGTTAGCCGCCTTGCTAACTAATAGTTACGGTAACATCTGCTTTCACGGTGCTTGCATCACTGTTAACAAACTAAAGGTGTGTTTTCTGTCTTATTCAGCTCTTGGGTCAATATCACAACCATTAACGAATGCATTTACTCATGTCTTAAAGGTTGACTTGGTAGCTAAGTTAGCTCACAGTTAGCTGACCTCCAGTCATCGTCCTGTAATTGCTCTGCTGTATTTGCTTAAGACGTCGTTGTTGTCTTTACTGACTACACGTGTGTTTCAGAGAGGGCCACTGATGGCTCTCTGCAAAGTGAAGACTGGACCCTCAACATGGAAATATGTGACATCATCAATGAAACAGAGGATGGGTGAGTGGTCAAGAGAAAATCAATGAATATTCCGTATGTGGATTAACTCCTCTGTGCAATGGTTTAATTCAGCCCTCCGTGTTTCTGTGCTGTTTACATTGCTGCAGCAGGATCATCCGTTTGAGTCATCCCTTTCCCCCTTTTTTTTTCTTTATCTGTGTCATGGTCAGAGAAGAAATCTAGCTGTGGGAGGTGGATTAATGCAAGGCCTCATTGCTTATCTCATTGCTCCATTAACTTTGCACTGGATGTTCAGAGCTTGTGTGTGAAGTCCAGGTATAGTTTGATTAGCAGGTTGTAAACTGGCTTAGGTGTGTATAGCCTTGATCGTTGAATTGCAAATCAGCAATCTATATAAAAAAAAAAAAGATATTACTTGTTTCATGTCTGTGTGGAATTGAATTAAAGCGCTGTCACACGCCCTCTGCTGTAATGCTGATTCGATCTGTTTGATGTAGTGAAAGAAAGTTCATTATTTCTGCCTTACCATAGAACAGCCGCAGTGGCAAGGCCAAGATTGGGAAGAAGCAAGTAATCATTGACATGTGCTTCTGGCATTTTTGCTATTGTGTTTGGCATCCTGTCAGTGCCACAGTGAAAACCTTTACCTGTTAACATCTTGGTAACGTGTTTGTTCTACAAAGAATGTCTTCTCAGTCATTTTCAAAGCTGCAGAAACACTGTGCTGTGCTATCTTTGTGTGCTTTGACTTGTTTGTGTTTAAAGTGTGTTGCTGTGTTTATGTGTGTGTCTGCAGGCCAAAGGATGCCATTAGAGCAGTCAAGAAGAGACTCAACAGCAACAGGAACTATAGGGAAGTGATGCTGGCTTTAACGGTGAGTTAAAGTGGAGGGCAGCTATATTGTATTAACATGTAACATGTAGTGTTAGAAATATTTTCAATGTGGCCTAGTTCTTATGTCACAATCAGATGAATAGGTCACAGATAAAATGAGGTGGGTTTTTTTTCCCTTTCACATAATGCAATATTATGTAGAGTGAATCACTCGATCGTATCACATAATTTGCAGCCCATAGTATCATATCCGTTCTGTGTCTGGGTTGCATAAAACTCTTAACGTGTCTGTACGAGGATTTGATTCACAGTCTGCCGGGTGTTTGCATCTTTTAAAAGCTATTTCTGCTGTGCATCTCTCAGGTTCTGGAGACGTGTGTGAAGAACTGCGGCCACCGTTTCCATGCTTTAGTGACGAGCAGGGACTTTATTGATGGTGTGCTCGTTAAAATCATTTCACCTAAAAACAACCCGCCCACCATCGTTCAAGATAAAGTGCTCGCCTTGATTCAGGTAAGATCAATTTGAATGCACCTACTCCATCTTTGGAGCCTCTTGTATCACACCTTAATAGACAGTGGTCATCATACAGCTTGCAAGCATATTCCCATGAAAGATTTTGAGTCTGTATATTTTCTTTCAGTGGGAGAGAGAACAAGCATTTCTGATTTAGCCAGTGTGCTAGAGGTTAGGTTTGCAGCATAGGTGTTTATTACGGTGTGGGTGGCTGTGCGGCAGTCCAGGAGGTGGCCTGTCATCCGCAGGCAGAGCCTCAGGTAAAGCACAGTGTCTGCAGGGCCTTAGCCAGGAGCAGATCTAGTTACCCGTCACGGCTCAGGTAACCCGGCGAGGTTCATGTCGGCTGCTCTTGTTTCCACCGGGGACACCATGTGACTCGCAGCTTACAGCATGGATCAAAGAAGGGCAGATAGTAACTGAGAGGGAGAATCTAATTGATTCTTGTTTATGTAATCATTAGACAAACAGGTTTGTGACAGAAGGGTCAGCTGGAGAACTGTGGAGAAATATATGTAGTAGCACTCCATTCAAATCTACATTTGGAGTGTTGTTTACGTTTCTTTTAGCAAGATGCATAAAACCCAGCTGGCCAACATACTGTGGGTGGACTGTGCAGCTCTTTAACCACCTGTCTCAACTCTCAAGTGTTGATGTGTGTAGCTTGGAGTTGATAAAAGATAGCGAGTATCCACATTCAATAGTCCTCACAATATTTAGGCCATTCTGAGTTGATATTTTTTTGACAAACTCTTGTCAGCTTTGGTGATTATTGGTCTGGTGTAGCCTTTTTTTGTTTGCTTTTAGACCAAAGGAAATAAACTTAAATTTGAATTTAGTTCAAACTGGCTTGCTTTTTAAAGGTCTTTTTGTCAGTTTGTCTATTGTTTCCATCCAGTTTTTAAAAAAATTTCCCCTCGGGGATTAATAAAGTAAATACCTACCTACCTACCTACCTACCTACCTACCTACCTACCAGACTTTAAAAACAAATTATAAATCAGGTCTAAGTAATAATTAATACTGTAAAAGAGTCATAACATCTTTTCATGGAGTTTTAGCAAGCTACAAGACAGAAGAAAAATTGTGGTTGGTCTGAAAGTGGGTCACTCAGAAATAAGTCAGCCAATCAGAAGAGAGCATTATAGATATCAGTATGACTTAAAAACAGACATTAAACAGCTTGTTCCTGGCAGAGAGAGAGAAGCTTAAGAGAGGAGATCTAAAACTATGTTTTGATAGTTTTTGATCCTTAAAACTACAAAAATATCTTCTAATGGATATCAAGACTGCAAGTGAAACAGCAGAAAGGTTGAAAATATGGTACTTTTAGAGTGACTGAGTAGAAAACCTTTGCATCTAGAACTCCCTCAGAGTGCTTGTGCACTGTTGTCTTGTCATCTGTTTGAACTGTGGTAATGACCCAGTGTGACCCAGTTACTTTTTTTGTTTATTCAAAGCAATAGAACAACAGTACGGTGAGATCATACGTGTGTGTGTTTGTATGCATATACTGTATACTGTACCATTTGTGTGGCTCCACCTGCCCGCTGCTGAGGGAGAGAAGCCAAGAAGCTTTGCAGTTTTGCTGACTGAATGTATTCAAGGCAGACAAACAGAAATCATCAGAGAACAGGCTCCTATTTACAATTCACTCTGTCTGCGGTGTCAGCCCTACCTTTACTCATTGTATTTTTGTTCAGTCTGTGTGTCTCTGTTCTTTTAGCCCTTCCCTTACTCTTTCTCTTCAGGCGTGGGCTGATGCCTTCAGGAGCAGTCCGGACCTCACAGGTGTGGTTCAAATCTATGAGGAGCTAAAGAGGAAAGGCATCGAGTTCCCCATGTCAGAACTGGAGACCCTGTCACCTATACACACACCTCAGCGGGTAGGAGGCATCATACTAGGCTGCCTGAATATGTGCTGAATGTTTTTGCAAAGACTAGCCGTAGTTATTTTAAATAATTCATCACATTCTGACATGACATGTACATTATCAACTTCCCTGATGCTTCTAGGCAGCAACTGCTCCAGAGGGCGACTCCACCCTTCATAAGTTGAGCAGCACTACTCAGCCCTCACCACACTCTGCCCCAACTGCCTTCACCGACCTTCAGGTCCCCAACATACTTGCCTCTGGATCCATCAATCCAACACCTGAACAGGTACAGTGGTGCTCCTATAAACACACTGAAACTGAGCAGCTGGTTCAGATATGTATTCATCTCGTTACAACTCCTTACAAAACGACAAACTAATACAGTTTTAGCGTCTTCTTTTTTTAAGTGCCATTCAAGTCAAAATGGCATCGTCTGTACCTGTCAAACAAACAAAATAAAAGAATTAGAAAGACAAGCCTTTGAATACACAGCTGCAAACGTGCTGGGTGTGAAAATGTCTGCCAATAAGATCGATCCAAACCTTTGTTTTTGGTCTGAAGGACTGTCAGAGCTCAGATGAGCTCAAGCACTTCTTTAACTGATATATGTCGCTAGTTCCAGTGTACAGTCATGACTGTTAGCTGTTTTAATCACTTTTAGCTAAAAATTCTAACTTCTCTTTTCACTTGCTTTTCACACATTCTCAAGTGCAACACATGTTGTTAAGTATGTGTATGTAATGTGTTACAAGTGACTCAGGTCAGTCACATATAATGGATTATTATACTTTTTTCTAACTGTAGGTGAATTATCTTTGTCATCTAGATTTGCCAACTACGCAGTGAGTTGGACATTGTTCGTGGAAACACGAAGGTGATGTCAGAGATGCTGACTGAGATGGTGCCAGGACAGGAGGACGCTTCAGACTACGAATTACTACAGGCAAGAGACCACTTTTTTTTTTATTCAAAGCAATAGAAAAACAGTACGGTGAGATCATACGTGTGTGTGTGTTGTTTGTATGCGTATACTGTATACTGTACTTTTTGTGTGGCTTAGGAGCTGAACAGGACCTGTAGAGTCATGCAGCAGAGGATAATGGAGCTCATCTCCTGTGTTTCTAATGAGGCGGTGACCGAGGAGCTGCTGCATGTCAACGATGACCTCAACAACATTTTCCTCCGCTACGAAAGGTGAGCAAACGCACATATTGAACTAAAGCAGGTGCAAGCTTGTCTTTGGGTGGAAGGAAGTACACAAATTCAAACTCGTCTTTACCCCGACAGCATCACATGTTTGATTTAGTTTGGTAAACTGAAGAGTTTTTTTTCTCAATTCTTTCATGTCACCTCTTCAGGTATGAAAGATATAGATCTGGGAGGGCCTCAGCTCAGAGTGTCAATAATGGGGTGAGTCAACATTTAGTTCCAAAAACCCAGTGTTTGATTCACACTTCCTGGTTTACCTCTCTCAATCATCTGACATAGTTTTTCTGTGTCATAGTGTTTATGTTCTGCTCATGTTTTTGCATTCTCTGACATCAGTACCTCTGTGTGTGCAGTGTGGACTTGCATGTTACGTTGCCAGTCAGGCTTTACAATGTCTTTCAAGTGCTGTCGTTGTATGTCAAGTACCTGTCAGCTATTTACCAGGTGTACGTGGCTAATTAAATGGAAACCCAAAAAGAGACATATGATTTGCTTTCATCATGAAATGCAAAGCAAATATCATTTATTTCATATTTGTTATTCATTTTGAATTTTCTGTTTTCTGTTATGATGTGAATTTGTCTGTCTACTACACAGTCAAAGCTCACCGGTTGGATTTAAGTTCTGTCCAGTAGGGGCAAACATTGACTCTGACAATTCAGTAGTGAATGCAAACCTTGGAACTGGGCTTATTGTATTTACAGATGCACAAGTAAAATGCAGTCAACAGCCCAGATGTAGCTTTGGAGCCAGCTTATTACTCTGCTTATTACTTTGCTCCAAAAGGGTGCTTTAGTAATCGAAAGCAACAATATCTGACAGCAGTGTTTCAGCATCATGTCATTAGCCACGTCTGCATGGAGCCTAATTTTGCAATTAAAAACGGTTTAAAAGCTCAAACATTATTGGATCAAGCTGGTGCTCGATTAAGAGTAACATAATAAAGGCAAATGCTGCGCTAAATAGACGATAGATATTCATTTGATTCTTTCCCCCATTTTTCTTTCTTCGAAGACCCGCCTTACTCCGGCTCTGATTGGCTTGTTGTCTTCAATATTAAGTTGTTGAGATGGTTAAGGTAAGAATATCAGGATTAGAGCCAATCACAGGAAGACTTAAGGTTGGGTTGTTACAGAATGCGGGTGTTTAAAAAAAAGAATAAAGTAATCAAACAATTGATGTATTCCTCATTTTTGCACGTCACACAGCTGTTTAGGTTAAATGCATCGGTGCACGTTAACACCTGACTGTATTAGATCACATCCCATGTAAACAGTTGACCCCAGGTCTTCAATCAGAATCATTTCCAACAGAGTTTTATGTAACTTCTGTAACAGATGGAAGCCTCGCTGTTTGCTGTGCTTTGTAAAAGCGTTACCGTAATACATCACTGCCTTGCAATGTTTCAAACCGATGAGCCAAAAACGAGCTGCATTTTATCAAGCAACTTTTCTATTTACTGCTGCTCCCTTAACAAATCCACATGCTGTACATATCCTTTGTCAGTTTCCTGTTGTTTGCCCCTCATACTGACCACAAACATTGAGAAGAACTTTCTCACCTCTTCATTGGGTTTCCAGTTTAGGCCTGCTATATCCTCCGTAGTTATCATGCCATTACATGTTGTCCCTGCACAGGCATGTTAAACGTATTCACTGTCTCTTCCTTTCTGTTCTTTTCTGTCCTTCTGTTTCTGTGGCTAGCTGAGACAGGCAAGTATAAAAAATATTGTCAGCCCCCTAAACGAGCAGTGTCCTCCCCACAGCGACTGTTGAATCATGGTTGAATAATATGGGCCCAGCCTCCACCACTCTCTTTTCACCCCATATAGCATGCTTTGACTCTGCAGCCCCCAACAGCCAATGACACAACGAACCTGGAGGCAGACTGATAGTTACAGGAGCTTAAGATGGAACTGAAACGAACGTTTGCCAAGAGTCACTGTGTTTGCATTATCTCAAACAGTCGGTTTGAGGTTTGCTAAATGGTCCCGATAGAGCAGCTACTACAGAGAGATTCAATCTGCCCTCCTCCCTCCCTTCCTGCTGTATTTCTGCCTTCTTAAGGGGATTGTTTTGTCTTTATGGATAACACCTTAGGTGCAGAACACATCAAAACTTTCTGGCCAAATAATAAACCAAAATATGTCTAAAAAATAAAAGGGTGTTTTTGGACCCCCTTAAGAAACAGTTTTCCAGACAGTTAATTGATTTCCTGCTGTCCTCAGCCACAGACATTTTCATGCTCTCCTCAAGCTAACCAAGCAGGTTTTCCAAGAGTGTCCTTACTCTTGTCACGTGCCGCACCTTCATATTTTTTCAAATTCAGACCACTGTTCCATTTTTTTCTTTTATATTTTTTCCAAATATAACCAGGCCCCCTAAATCCTTCTCTTTGCTCCTCCATGAGATGAGAACTGTTTTGTGTCACATCATTCATCAGGTCCTCAGTGAGGCTACAGAGGACAACCTCATAGACCTCGGCCCCGGCTCCCCGGCGGTGGTCAGTAACATGCCAAACGCAGCCCCAACCAGCCTGCCCCCCAGCATCACGGCCCCTGCAGGAAGGCCCTCCTCCCCGGCCACCTTGGCCTCCCGCCTGGCTGGTCTAGGTAAGCATGGACTTACCTCAGACATGTTTACACGGACGTATCAAATATTCACATTCTTCTTTTTCTGCAACATTTGCACGACAGCGGTTTGATAAAATATCAGTCAGGCATGTCTACTCAGAAGTCATAGGAAATTAGTGCTATTTAAAATTGTCTATTATTTAACAACTTTGTGCAACATTTAGATAAATCTGACTGTTGATTGAACCTAAGCCATGTTTAAAATGTATCTGCATCAAAGATATGACTGTGACGTTGCGATCGGTAATCGATAGAGATTTGAAGAAGCTACATCACCTGGCTGCTGGTGGTCAAGAAACAGTTCCAGCTGGTAAAAATACCAGAAAACTACAGCTTGTCATGACATTTTGATAGGCTACCTACTTAATTAATGAGCGTTAAGCGGTGTTAATAGGTGTATTCTTTATTAATTTGTATTGTTAATGCTAAGCTGAAAAACCTGCAGCTCCAGATCAAAAGTTAAAGCCCAGATAGAAGAGTGCTATCAGTCCTTTGATCTAACTCTCCGCACAATAGGAAAGTGAAAAACCTGAACTATTCCTTTTAATAGCCGCATATTGTTATAGACTTAGATCTGTGTCTGTATGAAACTTGCACCTGGCTCGGACCCCCGTGCCGTACGGTGGCTTGAAGTTCTCGTGCATTTTGTTTCGCTGGCCTCCAGACGTGGGTGCAGACAGCGTGAGCAGCACCCTGAGCTCTCTCTCCAGCTGCAAGCCTCCACCTACCCAGGACGACTTTGATGTGTTCGCCCAAACCAGGACCGGAGCCATGTCCGAACCAAACAAGACGTAAGAAAGCCCACAGACCTCTTTTCGATTCTGCATCGCACTCCATGAATATGAAATGAAGAGGGGCAAACATAAGGTTAAGGCTTTAACCTTTCTTGGCTCGATTTGATAACCGTGTCCCACTTGTGCGCGTCTCGTCTCAGTACGACAGCAGAAGACAGCCAGGACACCGACGCCGTTCCTCCCACTCTGGATGTCCGACAGCCAGCAGCAGGAGGGGTGAGTGTCAGTGGCAACATGGGCTGTCATTTATAATTTGTGTTTTCATAGCCATTCAGAAACATTTTGGAAAGTGAGCTTTTGTCTTTGTGTTTGTGTATGTTTGTTTTTGTGTGCTTTCTGAAGAACCATTGCGAAGCAGACGTGCTTGCACTGGTGCTGCTGAATTAGATAATGAATAGAAAGTTTGTGTTTGACTATTATTTGTATTATTTGTCATCTAAAGGACGAAGCAGTACAATTATGATGTCTGATATGATGTTGCTTGCTGTATTCACCTTCAGTGGCATTACACTGCATTCACAGCTTTACATGCATGCTACGATGTGCGTGTGTGTGTGCGTGATTGTGGACTCTCATTCATAACCTGATCACGAGTGTCATAAGAGTGTGATGATGTGCCACACCATCCACAAACATTAGTTTCTATTCTATTTATTTATTTACTTTCTAAAAACAATTTTTTTGTTAAGTTGCATTTGAGTTACCTCTGACCTCATTTAAGTCACATTTTCTGTTGTGTTTGGGGTTGGATTTTGTTTCTGTTTCCCGGCCACCTGTGGCGCTCTTGATGCTGCCCCATAGGGTGTCGGAGGCCAGTCCTCTGTCATGGATGACATAGAGGAGTGGCTGTGTACTGATGTGGTGAGCCCATCATGATTATTGTTTTTTTTTATTTTTTTTTATTTCTGCTTGCTTCTTTTTCCTTCCGTTTTCTCCACTTGTCTCTTCTGGACTGAAAATAACATGTTTATCTTAAATGACCTTTCCTCACTCTGATTGCCTTTAAGAGTTACTAACGGTGTGCTGTGGGGACTGACTGGGGTGATTTTGAAAAAGTGTTGCAAAATGAGTACGAGGTCTTGAATGCAAACGTTCACATGTTTATATTTAGGTCTTAGTAATGAAACATCACAGCAGACATTCTGGGTCATTTATATAACGGACAGTTGTGTAAAGCAGAGCTTCCCAAACCTTTCAGACCATCTACCACTATGTACTAAACTAAATTTACCAAGTGTGTCAAGCTATCATGAGCGTTATGTTGGAAGTGACATCACCCTACGTGGCTGAACACAGGAAAATGGTATCTCTAAAATATCTAAAGAATTAACAACTAATTTTGTCATCATTGTAATGTTTATATGTAATAACTGTGGTCTGGAATAAAGTGAAATTAAATTAAAATTGTCATTCAGTGAGGCTCTTGCATACCATCATGTGCCACCATTGGAACACAAACCACAGTTTGGGAACCACTGGTTTAAAGTATCACATTGATGTCCAACTGCTAACCGTCTTTGTAGTCATTACAGAGTTAATGCTCATTTTGCACACATTTGTGTGACTGGTGCGTTACTGAGCTTAATATCAAACCAGTTGATAGCACCTATCAACTGGTTTGGTTGGGAAACAATAAAAATGCGATATTACTCTCAAAATTAACTGCCCAACTTTGGGTGAGTGGTAACGGCAGGTAAGTGGTTCCCTGTTGTACAATAAAACCTGATTGGTGAGAGATTGTAAGAAACATCCGCTGCGGTTTGGCTTTGGGTAGAGCTCGACTGATGCTGGATTTCTGGGGCCGATATCGATATTGGGAAGTAAAAACTTTTCAATATAGATACATTGACCGAAATGTGGTTATTGAACACTTAAAACGAACAATTTCTAAATTACCCCAATCCTCCTTCACTGCATTATGTAAAGTTTTTATATCGGACACGGTACACGCCGACATATTTGTGAAAGGCTATTATCGTACAGGCCAACCCATAAATCTGTCGGGCTCTAGTGTTGGCCACATGCACAGGATCAGACTTTTGCTTCTGCTTTGCGGTGGTTTGCAGTGGGGTTACGTTTGGCAGAGTCGACCCACGGGTGTGACATTGCTGTTTTTCCTTTTAAACAGAAGGGTGATGAAGGGGAGGAAGGTGTCACAAGTGAAGGTAAAAGGATATAAATCTACTTTTCTTAAATTTCCACTGCTGTTTCCAGCTACATTTTGACCACCCCCCCCCCCTCTCAAAATCACATCTCCTCTCCTTTTTCTTCTTTTTTTTTTTTGGTCTTTGCCCCCATGCATCCAGAGTTCGACAAATTCCTAGAGGAGAGAGCCAAAGCTGCTGAAATGGCCCCCAGCCTACCGTCGCCCCCGAGTGGCAACCCGGGTGCAGCACAGGGAACCCCTAGCCGCAAGAAGCCAGACAGACAGGAGGACGCTTTGTTTGCCATGTAGACCTCCCAGCTCTGATCCCCAGCCTTAGACCCGACCAGCTGAGCAGCATCACCGAGGACAGACTGACCTGAAACTGAAACACATCCATCACAACACTATTCAGTCACACTACACAGATTTGTACATGCTCTCCTTATAAAATAAGAATTGTTTATGCTCTCTGCTAATTTCTCACCAGAAAGGGAAAAAAAACAAAGCATTATTTTGTTACGGCACCAGATGATGGATCTCACCCACACAATGAGCGGTGTTGGAGACAATGAGGCAGCCTGCTTTTTTCTTCTTTTTTTTTTTTATATGTTTAAAGAATCTTCTTCAGCCTGTTTTGGACTGCAGAGCCTCATGTTGCAGCTAATCCTCATCCAACAATGTAGAATTTTATAAATGAAAAAAAAAAAGAAAGTAGGAAATCCATATCCTGTCCAATCCCTAAAATTAACACCACCAAACTTGATCATTTACTGTTTAAGTCAAAGAACCCACAGAAACATGATTGCAGAAATTGCCCGTTCCAGGCAAAAAGCACTGATCTTACCTACGAGGGTCTTGTTTTGCCGTTTGTTTCAGTCCCTTTGCAAGTCCGTCTTGAGTTAAATTGTAAATCTGTAAATGGCAAATGTCAAGTTTATTAGTGGTGTGTATATTTAAGCTACAAATGTATGAAAGAGATGGTAATTTAATGTAGATTTTTGTTTTTGTTTTTGAAAGGGTTTATGTTTTAGGGATGTATCAAACTGGGGTCAGTTTTTCACAAGAAAAGGGAATATTATACATGTGATATCTTAAGAAGAAGAAGAAGAGAATTCAGTTTGGGTTTTTTTGTTTTTGTTTTTTTTAACCTTCCTCTACATCTGCCTTTGACAAACTCAAGTGCAGATGTTTAACGATTTGCTGGTCCCCACACATTTATTGAGATTATTTTTGCTGAGATTTTACAAGCCTAAAGCTGCTATAGTTGGTTTTAATTCCATCTGCTGAGTAATAATTATCTTGTATTTAATCATCTTCATGCTGAACAGAGATACTAAGTGTCATGGATTGAATGAGCGGTATTGTGAGCAGAATCGCAGTCAGAGGCGGTTTTACGGGTAGCTGAAGAGACGTATGCTGTTATTGGTGAGTTTGTACTCAGTGGCTGGAACTCCTTTTAGACTGTACTGTTTTGTTTTCTGTCCTGAAGTCGAGCTTAGAGGACCAAATTTGTGATTTCTATTTTTCTGGATATGGAGGGAAACCTCTGGGAAATTGGGTTGTTAATGAATTTCTTTAACTCAAAAATCACAGCTTTTTTTATGTTGATGTTACAAGAGTTCATCACACTACAGAAGCAGTTTGCACATTATTTTGTGTGCATTCCTCCTTTTATTTCTTTACGCTGACATCTTAAAAGGTCTGACCTTTCAACATGACATTTGTTTTTCCGAAATGAGCTCACCGCAGACTCGGCGCTACAAATGAGACATTTCACTCTTCGACAATAATAAATGCAACATGTTAAACAATCACAATGAGCTTAAAACAAGCGAGCACTTTGACGGTCGCGTTACCTTTCAGCACGTATTGTAAATCAGTTAACACTTAGCCGGATGTAATTAACGAGTAGTGTTTGAGCAGAAGTGTAGACATAATTTATTCAGCACTACTTTTTGTTCTTTTCTCCTCAGATCAGTATTTTAAGTTGCTTTATTGTAAAAAAAAAAAAAAAAAAAAAATTAAGTGAGAAATGAACTATGTTTAGGGACTGAATGAGAAGTTGTCATAATGGTATTAGTGTTTTTGTTTATGGAGTTCAGACTTTCCTTTTTCCAAGTTGCTGCTGGCTAATGTAACTTATTTGTCATGGTTATGTTTATTTGGTATGTGGGTATTCTTGCTGGTTGAAAGTGTCTGTACAGTAAACATATGGACTTGTTTCTAAGGGCACTTCATCACTGATGTGTGGCTGTAAAAGAATCACAGCAGTTTCCTCATTTATCTCATGAAGGATATATAATTTTAAAAGCATCTGTCACTGAGTTTTGCAGACCGACGAGCACTTAAAAAAAAAAACACAGACGTGAAAAACTTCCAGGGGACACTTTCAACAGAGCATCAACATCGCACAGTTTGAAAGAAAAACGTCCTTTGTACTTCTGTTTCCTTGTTTTAGTGTTAAACGTGTGTGTGCGTCAGCTGTGCTGTAAAGCAGAAATATCTCAGTTGATTTAAAAAAAAAAAAAAAAAAAACAAGACAAAAAGAAGCCTCCAAATGTGTGTTTAAAGAATACATGTCACTCTCCTGTTTGGTACCGTCCAGGATCAGCCTGGTCTACGTCAGCGTGAGCTCTCGTCTGTGATTTGTAACTGAATCTCAGCACAGCGATAACTTTGCCATGAGAGTCGTCGGCGAGCTGGTCTGCAGAGGAACAAAGTGTTTCTTTGTGTGTCGCTGGATAATATGAACAGAGATGCTGATAAAGGAGGCCGTGCTGCGTGACTGCTAACTTTCCTGAGTTGCCTCATCTCTCATTTCTCTTTGTGTTGTTTGACTTATGCATGAACTCTAATAAAACATTAGCAGTGAGTGATCGGCCTTTGTGTGTTTTTTTTTTTTTTTTGTATTTACTTCAGTGTTTTATATTGAGGGATTCACTGCCACTTCTCTACTCCTCTCCTCGGCCTGCCATCTTCTCCTGGCTCCCCTCTTCAGATGGAAGCTGACCTGTAGTAAACCCTTTTCATTTACCTTACCCACCCCCCGCCTCTCCCCAAGAGGCCCACGGGCCCCACACCAGGGGCTTCCCATTGGTCGTCAGGAATCGCCTCATCCCACAACATGGCCCCTCGTATTCTGCCTCAGTCACTGGAGCATTTTCCCGGTCAAGAAAGCTGGGTGTGTCCGTCAGACAGTACTGTCGACTGGAACCCACCGGACCCCTGCTTGAGTCTTTTCTTTTTACAATGGGTGGCCAACTTTACATTCTTTTTAAAATCCTGTCACACAAAAGAGCCGCTGGTGGATTTCTTTCAGAGGTAAATGGATGCTTTTGTGTTTTCAGCTTTTCAGAGGAAATTTAGGCTGAGAGAAAAAAATTTGAGCTAGTGAGAAATGTGGTCTTTGTAGTACAACATATGTAACTTACTGGCAGAAAAATATTCCAATATGTTTTTAAATTAGTTTTTCTGTCAGCAGCAGGAGCACCATGTGCTGCCTGATGGTATAAAACAGACTAATCTTACTCTTTGTGTGGCAGCATGCCTCCTCGCTGCCACTGTTGTCCTCTGAAATACAGATTGCACATTACTCATGGCAAAAAAATGTTTTTCACCACAATGTGTTAACATGTTTTGCAGAAGCCCGAGTGTGTAAAGCTGTTGGATGACTCAAGGATCCATTCAGACTTGCTAGAGAGCAGAAATATGGTCTCTCCACCAGCAGCTAGTCAGCACCCCCTGGTGGCTGCAACGTGGAACCTTGTGGCACTCATGTCAAAGGTCAAGGTGGCTGAAAACTCAACATCCGCTCATGAATAACACTAAAACAAATGCACGCCATGCAGCAGCGTACAACTGCTCTCCACTGCAACCCCTGGATTCACCATCTACCAAGTGAGAGAGAGGAAATGCTGCCCAGAGCTGCGGTGCATTGTAGTTGCATTGCATGTTATTCAAACACAGTGCAATGGATCTGCTGTGCAGCACAGAACTTGGCTATAACACAACTCAACCGCGAGTATGAACATAGTATAATCATACGTCATTAGCTCACTAACACATATTAGCCAGAGTACCTCATGTTTCAAGGGGCTTGTGGTGAAAGTTGTGACAGTTGCTGGTCAGCTGCTGCCATGCATTTTGATTATTTTCATATTATAGTATATTGCAATGGGTTGGTTTGATTTATGGTACATTTTATGCGAAATGTGTAACACCTGCCACTATAATAAGAATAAGGGTGGCAATATTTAGTTTTTTTCTTTATTGTCAAATCCCATAAAAAGATCAAAACCAACATAGACCTGATCCTAGCAAACAAACAGGCTGAGCAAAAGCTCCTCTTATGTTCCCAAACTATTGAAAGTACATCAGTGAGTCATGCAGGTGGTCCTTCATTATTTGGAACATGGTAGTTTATCTTTGAGTAAATCCAACATACACCTTCCTGTTGACAAATTAGAGCATCAGATTCCTGTTGAAAATAGTCCCCAACAAATCCACTATTAACTTTCACTAAAGTAACATTTTCTTAAAACTACAGAAAACTACAACGCCCCGATTTTTAGGAAATGACTAAGTCTTTTTTTTTCTTTTTTTTTTTTAATGAAATTATGCCAGCAATCAACCACAATATCAAAATTACAAACAGGTGAGCATGAAGTATAAAACAGTAGCATTGCAATAAATCCTCTGTTCAGAAAGATTATAATGTTCTGTTGTTTTTCAACCTGATTGAGAGTGTTGATTTATTTTGATAACCATTTTAGACATGTTTTTACAGTTTTATATTTTTTATCAAGAACTTCGGAAAGTATTTAGATTTTGGGGGAGATGTATTAAATTCTCACAATTACCTTTTGTCATAATACTTTATGTTTTAGGTAATTGTAGAGAAAACTTTAAACATTTGTTTTTCCATTACAGTTCTACTGTACATTCATAAGGGGGTGGATAAAGTGACAGGAGACCTTAAATAGTTAAATAGTACTTTGGTTAAGTTTAATGTTGAAGTATTGTACCAGAAATATTTTTATCCAACCATGTAACAATCTTTTGGGCGTCTGTACTGGATTGTATCATATTGTAAACTGTTCTTTTTATTTGTATAAAGTCATATTTGTTTCTCTAACTAAACCGTCAACATCCGTCCTGAAACTTTACCACAGCTGACATGTTTACCACTTGAGAATTAAACAGACATCTGGCAGATTTGTGAGTTACATTTTCATTTGAATGTCAAGCCTCTTTCTTTTATTAAATGCCGTATTTTCCATTTTCTTCATGAAAAAAAAAAAAAAAAAAAAAGCCCTCCTGGTCACCTCCAGTCAGCGACTGTATTCCTAACAGGGACATCGCTCTAACATTTGTAATGTAAACACGTCTCCCAACTGCCATTGATTGACATGCTGTGTTGATTTTCTCATTACTGGCACACACACTTGAAGCCATTTAAAAATAATAGCATAATCTCGGCCTTAAAGTGCATGCTGGCTTGCACCTGCAGCAGACCTGCACGTGTCATGAAAGGGCAAAGGGCAGAGATGTGTGTGTATGTCAAAGTCCTCAGGCTATTTCCCTGATCTTCATTAACTACTATAGCTCATGTATTTTTCCAGTTCACTCATACCTCTACAAGCACAGCTCCAGGAAACAGTTTAGAGGAGAAATCACATTAAACAGATACATTAGTACCAAACACGACGCTCATATTTATCTTCATCCTCATAATCATCACCACAGCCTCAGTGAAATCCAACAAGCACTCAAGATTAAATGACCTATTTGTGTTTATGATTTACTTGTTATTAATGTTGCAGATCAGTGCTTTCCCAATTTCCTCTCCCTGCAAGTCTCCTGTTCCTTGCCCACAGCTGCTCATGTTACCTGGCAGCGTATTACCACATGATGAAGTCTCAAACAAAATAATTGTTCTATAAATGAGAAATATTGTGGAGGTAATTATAAGGCTCAGAGTGTAAGGATTAAGTAGGAAATGACACAAAATAGATGAATGTATAAGAGTGATTTAATAGAGGCCATTCATCGGGACACTGCGCCAGCAGCTACACTTTTATATATTCACTGACAGTGTAATATGTGCATTGACTTTTCGGGCCTGACTGGTGCCTTGCTTTCTCTTTAGTTGCCTCCAAAAGACTCCCTCAGCCTCGAAGCACTTTATGCTAAGTTAATTTACCCAAATATATCCGCGGCATCATGGCAGCGGTGGCCCCCGCTCCTCAACATCAACAACTTTCTTAATGGAAACTTGCTGATCCATAAACGCTTGTGCCGCCGCCACCGTTAGCTGGGGGGCAGTTCACATATGAATGTTAAAAACCCACAGATCGATGAGGGGCATTTGCAAAAGAGGCATAAGGTGTGTTTAATTATAACTGCGTCAGGGGTTTGTGGGTGGCTTGTTGGGGGGGAGGTGGCGCGGTTGAGGCCCAGGGAAAAGGGGCCCCAGTATTTAAATAGGGTCACTTCTCGGCCTCACCTTGCAAGTGTTATGCTATATTAAATGCCACTCATGTTAAGTGTGTTGAAACCCTCCTCTGATGTAGTCAAGACATAATATAAAGGTTAAATTGAAAAATGTCCCTTCAACGGCACGACAACACGCCATGATTGATCTCCCTTGTACGGGAAAGAAATGTTAGCCAGACCTCTGTTTCGTTAGGCCTCTTCTAAGTGTGTGAATACAACAACAAATATGCTTTAATAAGCAGTGACTGGATTAGAATTTAAGTGTCAGTCAATCAGGACTTCAAAAGGTCAGAGAAAAAAATATGCAAAATGTGTGCAGAAATTAGATTTGAAACAATTGCGGTAAAATAGGCCTGATATACAGGAGACATTTGTCTTCGAAAGAAAGGACAGATATTACTAACGATATTAACCTCATAAAATATCATTACAGTGACAGCCTGCCTCAACTTTATCCTATAACTCTATGCAGGTTCTGAGGTTGAATGGTGGTGTGTTTACACCTTTTATATTACGGTCTACCCAGGAAATAAACTGTCTTCAAGGTAAACATGAGCATCAACTCAAAACAACAACACTAACGTGCTCATGTTTAGTCGACCATGTCCTCAATCAGTGTTTAGCACGTGTATGAACATGCTAACATTTACCAATCAGCAATAAACTCAGGGAATGGAACTATTTCTGTCCGGTCAAAAACTAAAGTACTACAAAATGTTCACAATGAGTATATAAATGCACAGAATTGTAGTTTGGATTTGGGCCTACAGCAGGCAGCATGCAGACGAACCTGCAAGCTAACAGCTAAATGGATTTAAACAGTAATATTCATATTCATTTCTTGCTGTGATATATCGAGGCCTTTAGAGAAGAGAGGAGATGTGCAGTTAGCTGAAAACCTCAAAATGAGACTTTAATAAGAGTTTCATTGTCCTGATGTATTTTGAAAACTTTCCAATTTAAAAATAGCTGATGAGCTAAAACACAAATTCTTTTTTTTTTTACAGTTTCAGAATTGTTAGAAAACAGATGTGCTTTCCTTTTTTTTTTTCTTCACTTGGATGTTTGAGCTTCACTGTGCAGAATGACAAATGCCAGTCGAATGTGCAACTGTTAAGGGAAATGTGGAAATTAAGATAGGTTAAGAAAAATGATGAAACATCTTGTGTCCAGCTGTTAAACTTTTGAATTGAAAATATTTTAGTTTCATAGGTTCTGGATTTTTCAGTAAGCGAGGAGTTGATGTCATTTTGGAATTTTACATGTAAAAAAAAGAAGAAAAAAAAAATATATGAATGTCAGAGGGAGTAAAAAAAATAATGGGTATCAGAAGAAAACCATACATGTGAATATTTTTTCCTTTTATGAAGAAAATCAAGTTCGGACAACCAATGTTTGTTTTTCTTAATCTGATTTTTAAAGCATCTTTAAATACATTATAGTTGTGCTCACAATTGTTGTGTATATACATACAGAGAATACTGTAAACCTATAGTCTATGTCAGCACGAGACACCGCACAAACAGTATAATGACAATAAGCTGTACTGAGTTTTTCTGCTTTGCTCACAGTTTATCTGTTTTCAGAGACTTTTTCCACATAGAATCCGTCTCACAATACTGTACCTCTTTATTTTGTTTCCTCATTTATATTTTCAAGTCAAATTCCTGCTGTGGAGTCCTTGTCTTTGAATGTCCTTATATTTCCCAGGTTTGGACTCAGACTGTGATGAAGGAATAAGTTCAGTCTCTGCTTCCCTCTCGTCTTACAGAGTCCAGAAGTGCAGGTTCAGGTGTTGGGGCTCCAGAACATGAATGGGCGGCCCCGTGGGCCCTATATGGGAGGATCTGAACCCAGGTAGCGGCGGGTCTGGAGTAGATAGGATGTAGTCAATGCTAAACTTGATCTCAGACTCTGGTTTCCCCTGCTGGGTGGGGTTCGGAATGAGGTGGTGTGGCTGTGGAGGGGGCCTCGGCCTCTCAGGGTTCAGCGGGCAGAGGGTGGAGTCAGGTTCAGGGCGCCGAGCTGAGGGTACGTGCTGATTGCCGTGGCTCTCCAAAGGGTGGAAAGGGGTTTCTCCTGAATCGCGGAGGCCAATTTTCATGTTCCTCCGGCGCCGGCGACGCCGAAAGTTTCCATTTTCAAACAGGTCGAGCATAGATTCACAGCCAGTGGCAAAAGTCCAGTAGTTTCCCTTTCCTTTCTCATTGCCCTCTGTCCGAGGCACCTGTGGGAAATAAGGAAAAGATACTTGTTTATGTACTTGATAATATCATACTACTACCAATAATAAGAGGAATAAAAACACTCCTATTCTGAGAAAAGGAAAACAATTTCTACTATTGCTTCTTCTTCTGTAGTCCTTTATAAATATTGAGGAAAATGATGAAAATAAAATCAATTGAAAAAAAAGAAAATTGTGTTACATCCACATGTTTCGTTCTCCCTGCTGTGTGTCTTTACCTTGATAAAGCAGCTGTTGAGAGACAGGTTGTGTCTGATGGAGTTCTGCCAGGCTCTCTGGTTGGATCGGTAATAGGGGAACCTCTTCATGATGAACTCGTAGATGCCCGACAGAGTGACCCGCTGCTCGGGGCTCTGCTGGATGGCCATGGCTATCAGAGCTATGTAGCTGACACACACACACAGAGACGCACACTTTGATCAGGTAACACAGGTGGAAAACGACTTCATCTGTCACATGATTCTCTTTACTTCTCTTCATCTGGGGTCCTTAATGCCCACACTCGTTTATACTGTATGTACAACCATCATAAATAAATACTTAGTATTTCATTTTGATTTGATTAAATCTACACACATTGAAAAGCACATATGTCTGGGGTCATTTACAGGTTTAACTCCCTGTTATCTTCATCAGTTATAACATCTGATTAGGTGAAATTTATTTTGAAACGGAAAGCTGCGTAAAAATGGCTGCGAGTTCATTGGATGCAACAATTTCTTACAGCCACGATCTCAACTTAATAAAACAGTAGGTTTTTTTGAGCTGTTAAAAAATACCAAATAACATTTAGGAGGGCAAGGAAGGTTTTTGAATTTTATTTTGAATTTCACTTTAGTTTAAGAAGGATCATCTGGTCACAATATATATTACATTGCTGTGAAAATCAGGTTTTGCTTCTTTTTTTTTGGATCAAATAATGATAAAATAACACTTTAAACATATAATACTGTTTAAATCAAGACATTTTATGGGTATCATATGGCATTAACATATATTTACAAAGGAATGAGAGAAAAAAAGTGTCATTTTAAAATTTCAACTGGGTTGTCACATTAAACAAAATTTGTGTGGCCTATTATGATGACAAAATAAAGAATCACATGAAAACAAGTTTAAAAAGAAGATCAAATAAAATTGCCAATATAAATAAAAGATAAAAATCCTCCATACCTGTACGCAGGTCTGCACATTTTTTTCTCCTCATCCGTGCTGGATGAAGGGTATCCGTCCCCGTCGTAGTTGAAGCAGTTGAAGGGGTAGTGAGAGTTATCAAACATATCTACACTTTGAGGAGTCAGATGTGAGATCCAAACTGAGCGGCTCCTTTCTGACTGTCCTGGCCAAAGCCCAGCAGCAACACCCTGTCCTGCTGCTCTGCTCTGCCACCATGCTCTGCTCAGCCAGCTGACACTCACTCTGAGCGCTGCTGATGACGGCTGCCTCCAGCCCCCCTCTCCCCTCCTCGTCCCAGCACGCTCTGCAGGAGCAGCTGCTGGTCTCCAGACTCCCAGGAACCTCTTCGAACTCTGTGCATCGTTCGTGCTTTTAACAACCGATAAAATCACATCTTATAAACAATTTCATTCATTTTTATGTGTGTGATTTCTGGCAGAAATATGTCAGAGTCAATCTGGGGAAAGTACTCATGCTGGCTTTTAGTCCCTCCCGTGAGTCAAGCAAGAAAATACTAGATTCTGCATTACCCATAATGCCTTTTAATAATGTGTTTAATCCAAACTTCTTTTCCTGACAAACACCCACAACTCACAAACTCCATCCTGGAGGTCTGTAACCCAACCCGGACCAGCCAAAGCCTCAGATTCTGTGTCGGTCATTTTCAAATGTGCCAGTCACTTAAGATTTATACACAATAATTTGTACTTTTGGTCTCAAATTTGTCCGTACCAGTTGGGTTCAGCTTACAGGAACACTGATCTGGTAAAGTTCATGTGTTTCTGTTGATGTGGATCAGACCACCGTCTAAAAAAGTAATGTCACACTTTTAATAAATAATAACTCACATGCAAATTTAACTTGAAATTGTGTTTATTTTCCAATGAATATTTCATGTTATAGTGAAATAGGCTATTTCTGACTGGAAACCAAGAGGGACTTTAAAGCTGTGGGTACATCCTGTTTTTTAATTTTTCTGTTTATTTCACTAACAAACTACGTATGAAATGTATCTATATTCAATCCCAGCTCAAAATTTCTTGATTTCCTCAGATTTTACAAAGCTCCTCCAAAACCAAAGAAGATATTATAAAACTTTTATGACAGGCTGAGCAGACCTCTGACATGTGACATCAGTGAAGCACCCCTGCTGTGTGAGTTGGTCCAGCCCAGTAGCAGCGTCCTCACACAGTGTCCTGGATCGACGGCTCGTCTCCTCCAGCAGGATCCTGGGTGGTCCGCTGGGCTCGTAGGCTGCCTTCATGTTTTATTTTGCTTCTTTTTATAGTCTAATCTCTGTAACTGTACTTAAAACAGCTAGTCCCAAATCAACAAACAAAATCCTTTGCATCTTTGTTTTTCTTTTTTTTTCTCTCCGTTAACTATTTAGGGTGTGTGCGTGCGTGCGCGTGTGTGCGCACGTGTGCGTGCGTTTCTGTGCGTGTGTCCACTCTGGCAGACGTTTAGTCAACAACGGGAAGTTTTGTAGATGCTATCTATAATGCTCTATAATGGCCGTAAATTGTTTCCGTGTCTATAAAACAGGGGGATGTGTATTTTGAAGGGATCTTAACGGGGCAATTGGAGGTCTCCCGTGAGGCGACAGAGGCCGGGAAAACAGCCTGAGGTCTGCCGGGCCTCCGTGTGTGGCCTCGCTGGTGCAGGAGTCACCTAGATGGGCCTTATATCGGTGCTACACTCAGACATTAGACTTTTGTTTATTTCTGATAGGCCACAGAAGCAGCTGAAAGGTCAAATCTGTGCTCAGTTTTAGATGCAGGACCAGATTTTCCACGTGGCTTCATGAAAAGATTGACTTGTCTCTATTTACTCGGCTCTGTACAGGAGGTTTTGAAGAGCAGGTCAAAAAGGGTCAGTTGAAGGTGGGTGGACCCACGCTGAGCAGCAGGTACCAGGGTCGTAGTGTTAATTTACTGATGAGGCGTCTTCATTTTTAGTTAATTTGCAGGTTTTAAGGGGACGTTTTGTAGGCTTTGCTAGATGGGATTTCAGTTTTTTTTCATGCCTCCATGTGGTGGCCGCCGTGGCCACAGACATGTTTTTGATTTGTCTGTCCATTACATTCTCTTAAAAGTGATATCTCAGGAATGCCTTGACAGAATTTCTCCAAATTTGGCACAAACGTTCAGGGATGAACTCATTCGATTTTGGTGATGACAGATCGAAAGTCAAGGTAACAGTGATCTCACAAAAAACGTTTCTGGCCACAAACCATAGGCTGTATATAAAAATTGGAAATGGATCGTAATCGGGTCTGAAGCTAATGCTGAAGTGCCCGCGTGCAATACCACTGATGGCCACTAGGGGATGGGGTTCAAAAAACCACTGGCTCAAATAGACTCTTATTCAAAAAGCATCAAATTCTCTCATGAAATACAAAGACAAGGCATTTATTCCACAAGTCATTATGGTGTCATTCACTAAATTCACTCCTTCTGATCAGTGATCAGGTGAGCCTTCTGAAAATAATTCCATCATTAATTAGATATTAGGCCTCAAAGAGAGGTATGTTTTGGGCAGGTCAGATCCACCCTTCCCTCCTCCCCGTCTCGTCCAAATATGGTCACTTCTGCCTCCAAACAACCTTTACTGCCACGGAAAAAATGCTTCAAAAGGCTTGACTTGAGGCTTCAAAATGGCAGCTCACAAACCAATGGGTGACGTCACGGTGGGGGAAAAAAAATAAGGTGTTGATTATGATGAAATTTTACACAAATGTCTACAGGATAAAATTGTGACATTTTATTTACAAAAGGTCAAAGGTCAATTTCATTTTGACACCATAATGTTCTGCAGTAATAATATTCACTGCCATAGCTCAGGAACAGAAGGGAAGACTGTGACCATGTTTCATATCTGGCTGGGTACTGAACTGGTCAAACTAATCTTGGTTGTCTCCCTTGAAACTGTGCTGGGCTGAGCGTGGTAATTTATTTTTGTAATCGACCCTCATGATGTTTTTTGCATGAATGATTTGAGCTCATTCAGGTGAACTGTCAAGCTTCCAGACTGATTCATACAAAGCTGTAAATAGGACCAACAGAGGAGTGTGGAGGAGAAGAAGAGGTCACTGTATCAGGTTGGTTTGAACTGAGATCTGATAAGCACCTCGTGGCTCGCTCCCATGACGAGACTTCCTCCGGCGTCCCGTCTGCGGCCGGCTGCGGTGATTGCAGCCCTTAGTTCTCTTCTGGTCACTCTCTGTCCCTCTGATGGTTGTCTCAGACACCGCTTCCTCGATTCACCCATCGTCTGCCTCTCTCTCTCTGTGTGTGTGTGTGTGTGTGTGTGTGTGTGTGTGTACACATGCATTTATGTAAACCAACCGAGGAGCTTTTCCGGAGGCTGTTCTGTTGAAGAAAGGTTATCAAAACACAACAGTGCACTGGGAACCGTAAACATGCTTACGCACAGATCTGGAGCTGAGGGCCATTTTCCTTCGCACTGTACTGTGCAGCCATCCTCACTGCCACCATTCACTGTCAAATTATACTGGGTGCTGTAGTGTGCTGCAGATAAGACCTGGAGAACAGGCCTGTGTTCACCTATTCAGCCCCTCTGAAGCAGCTGAAACACCGACAGTTTTGAAGTTTGAGGTCTGTTGTGTTCATCTTGAATAGAGATAGTCTCATGCTGCAGCGTTTTCACAACAGAAAAGCTTTGGGTATTTATTCTGAGATGATCTATAAATCACACAAAATGCAAAGTATTATATGCAAATACAAAAATAAAATGTAATATCTGACATATAAATAGCATTAATGTTAGCTTGATGCATGCATTCTTTGATTTTGCAATAGAAGCCTCATGTTGTTGTTATTTAGCTTTTAAATCTGTGAATTTTATTCAAAGACATTTTTTTTTCCGTATATGCAGTAGGAAGGAGTACAGCAGTACACGGCATGACAAATTTGGAAACCTCTGATCGAAGTGATCATATTCTTAGTTGTAATTTTGATTTAATTATCATGTTGAAAAGAATGATTTGTGTGCACTGTGTCAAAGGACCGTTTTTGATCAGAGTAAATTTGGAGTAATTTAACTGATGAATCATGCAAGAAGCTTCTGTAATTCTTCTGTCTGCCAGCAGAGGTCAAATAAGGTCAAAGCATTTTGAAGGAGCATTCGACCCATTTTACACGTCAAAAAGTTAAGAGAAGTAATAGAAAGTTTCTCAGGTCTTGTAAGCTTGAAGTCGGCGAGTCTTTGGCTCTTTCAGTTTTAGTACCATCCAGTGACAAACTATCAAAAACATTTATGTTTTATAATCATGAGAGATCACCTAAACTTTGGGATGTAAAATGTTATTGAACTATATAGATGTGTTATATTTTATGACAATGAACTGTGAGTTATTGCTTAAATATTGTCTAATAAGATGCATGATAGACAAATAACAACTAACAAACTCCATATTATACTTATTTTGTTTTATTGCACTTTTACCATGATGCAAAGAAATAGAAAATAAAATCCACAGAAACAATGAGTTGAATAAAATAAAAGAAGCATTTTCACTTCAAGAACACCATCTAAGGTTCTCCATGGATCCACCCATACATCCATACACATGGTACCGCCCTGACACAGGACTGTGGAAACTCAAGACAGGATAATAAAACCCTTGTGGAACAGATGGAGTCAGTACATATATATATGTACACCTCCGCACCGTATCTATAGCTCGCACCTGGGAGGAGTTTAAACCTTTCCGCTATGAAACCAGACATTCAAGTATTTCTATCATTGCACAGGCACTAGATTTTCCTACTGTATATATTAACTTTCAGCCAGTGACTGAATCATTGACACCAACAGTTAAGCTATCAGCTGTTGATGATGAATGAAATATACATCCTGAAAAATAATCTCTCCACAACAGCAACATCTGGACATCAAATATATTACAAAGAAACAAGAATAGAAAACTATTAGTGTCACATTTGGCTTTTGGTACCATAAACTTAAACCTCATATGTGTTGCACTGTAAGAAAAAAATAAAAACAGAAAAACAGTAGTTGGAAAATTAAAATGCTGTAAACACAGGTGATGATTTATGGTGGCTGTAAAGCAGGTTTGATCTTTTGAGTGGGCTGGACTATGGAGAGGGTCGGTGGCCCAGTGGCTACTTCTGCACGTGCTCAGTTTGCCCTCTTTTGGACAAACGAGGAAGTGCACCACTGTGATGTAAACTCAATAACAAGTAATGATGTTGTGTTACTGATTCATTTCAAACAATAAATATGAATTTTAATAAATACTCTCTCATTTGATATGTAACATTTAAGGGCAAAATTAACAGACAAATCCAGGAGTAAACCTGCACTCCAATCAAATATTTAGCTCTTAAATGATGAGACGCTGAAACAATCAGCAGAAATAAAAAATAAAAAAAGACACAATGTTCTGCAGCAAATCAATAAAATATTATTCTGATAATGAGGAAAACAGGAAGCCCACCTCCTCATCTTCCTCCTCGTCGTCCACTGTGTATGTTCAACTGAAACACTTGCAATACCAACAATAAGTAGAAACACATAATTCAACTTGTGAAGAGGGGGGCGGGGCGATTCTTTACAAGTCCCTCAGAATTCACTGAATTCAAAAAAAAGGGTCCTGAACCAGACACAGAGAAGGCGTCTCTTGCAAGACTTTAATGGTTTGGTTGCTGCAGCGGGTCGGTGGGTGTCTGAGTCAGCTGCGGTGACGCTATCCTACACTACAGTCAGGGTTGGATGTTTTAAGGAGTTCAGGTGATGTGCGGTGGTTCAGTTCTGATCCATCCAGAAGTTTTTGACATCACCTGTGTCCTCATGCTTCGTGACGGCTAAAGTCAGTCTGTCAAAGTCCCTGTCCCATCCAGCAGGCTTCACTGTCCTCGCAGCTCGTGTTACCTCAGCCAGGTGGGCTTCCCTGTGAGTTCACCAAAAATCAAAGCCCTGTGAGAAACTCGGCACAGATGGAGCGCATCTGTGCTACAAGATGCCAGTTCGGTTTAGGAGAAAGACTGGATTAGCTCAGTCCGGTCTCCTTTCTACGGGGAGTCAGTCTAATCCAGCCGCCAGCACCCCCAGGCAGCTACCTCCGTCTTGGACCGCTGTGGGCGTGGCCTGTCCCTTGGTCCCCCTGAAGGTCGTCCTCTACCACGTACCTGTAACCCTCCTTCTCGATGCACTCCGACAGCACATGTAGCACCTGGTGACAGCAAACCACAAGACGAGGTTGAAGTGATGAAAGGCTTTTGTAACAATTTCTGGTCACAAATAGAAGTCAAAAAAAGTTAAAGTACCTTTTGGGCTTTTAAAAAGAAACACTGACACAATGACAGTTTAAACATTTTTTTTTTGTGATTAACCTTCTTGTCAAGAATTAGACGAGGAGACTGAGCCCACGCTCACGTCTCTACAGTAAATCTGAAGTTAGAGCCTTGAGACGGTTCGTTCATCTTAAACAGTCTTTATGTTATTATTGAACCATTCTTTTTAATCTGGGCTTTACTAACAGTTATTCTTATTATCAATCAACATGTAGATAAATTCTTAATTATTCCATCTATTCATTACTCTTGTCTTTAAAATTCTAACGGTTAGAAAACAGTGAAAAATGTCAAAAGTTCCCAGAATCCAAGTCTTCAAATTACTTGTTTTGCCCATCCGACAGTTAAAACTTAAAGATTTACTACCGCAGAGGATGAAGAATAGCAGTAAATCTTGGAGTCAATATTTGGCATTTTTTTCTCGAAGAATTACTGACTTAAAAAAACACTGAATTGATTATCAAAATAGTTTTAGTCGTAATCTGTTGATTGACAAACTGATTGTTCCGAGGCTACTTTAACGACTCAAATAAAAAGACACGCTGCATCAGACGAAGCACTGACCTGCCGCAGTCGTCGGTCCATGGCGTCCAGGTGCGGCTGGATAAGGATGGGAGTGAGGCGGTCCCTCACCAGGGACTCTGCCATGAGCGTAGACAGCTTGTATTCCTCCTTAGCCAGCAGCTGCAGACGCAAGTGGGTCGACTTCCTTACCCTGCAGAAAGAGAGCGGCGGGGGAAAAGAAGAAGTGTGGCCTTGCCATTTTTATCCGTGCATCTGCAGATCTTGCAAACATTAGGAGCTGCGTAGGATTATACCACTATTATCAGCAACTTAAATAGCTGCAAACAGATTGGACTCTGGACTGTTTTTTTTTCTTCTCCTTTAGGGTCAATAAAGCCATCACCTTCTTCTCATTGACCCATATTAAACCAGCACAAAGAAGACTGTACCTGCAGCACTGAGTCAGCGGCACCAGAATGGACATCTCATCATGGGAGTGCTTTCCAAAGCTAGAAGGGGGAAAAAAAAGAGGCACGATGGTGATAAGACTTTTTTTTTTATGTTGTTCCACATTTCTGGACATTATGTTCATGACACCTAGTCAAACCCAGGAGTCAGATTATCAAAGCAGCGCAGTTATAAATGACGAGTGTGGTGAGTCTTGAGTGACCATGTTCCGACTTACCCTCTACCGTTGTCTAGATGGATGATGAAGGTCTCATTTCCAAACTTTTCGAACGTCTCGTAATGGTGCCGATCCATGTTCCCTGTAAGGGGGATAAAGCCGACAATTCAGCCACGATCGAAACGCCACAGTCCATGTGGTATCACGCCAAAGCCTGTAATACACTCTTCAGTCCACTAGAGGACACCAGGTCAGTGTCAAGCTTTGCCTCGCCTAAGAGTGAAAAGCACACGCGTGTATGACCGAGGCTGAAGATGGAGGTCATGTGACCTGAAGCAGCATTAAAAGGGATACGTGACACTGACGGGTGTATTAGAAGCTATGACGTGATATCGGGTTGGTACAGTTACTCACATGAATATTTAGCCCATTATCTGACCCGTGAAACGGTGCTGGCAGTGAAATCTCAGGGTGATAACATTTGTTTGTCACTTCAGGACGCATTCAAAAATCCTCCCCTTCAGTGTTTTAAAAAAAACAACTCATTGTGGTTTTGTGTCCGACGTGCCGACTCACCCATGAGGAAGTCAAAGACGGTCATGTCCATGATGTCAAGCAGTCGCGTGCCGCTGTCATAAGGTGGAGTCTGTTTGACCTCCTCGCAGTAGTCTGGGTCAACCTCCCATCTAAAAGGTTAAAGAAAACATAATAATATCAATCTACTAGAATTTAGGGATCTTCTTTGGAAAAATGTCACTTAAATGCATCCCCCCCCCCCCCCCCCCTGAATTTTTTTTTATCCTGTTACTCATAAGACAATTTTTGGAAACAAAGGTCTGTGTGTGTTTGTGTGTGTGTTTTGTCTTAATAACAACAAGAATATAATGAATTGCTTTCTAACATTAAAAGATGTGTACAGTCAGCTCTGACACACCGATCTCTTGCTCAGCTCTGGTGAATTATTGCTCCTGCTAACTGACAGCGAGTGTAATAAATACCCTCTGACAGCTGGACCTACAGGACTCTACTCAGCAGAGAATCCCTCAGCGTCTGCTGAGCGCTTCTATTGAGCGCCTGTGAACGCAGCACTGTTCTCGATTGCTCGATCGATGTCTTACTCGGCCTTCTTGCGTTTATGGTAGGAGCGTCTCCACGGGTTCCTCCAGGTCTTGCGCTTGGCGAGGGCCAGGTCCGGGAGGAAGGCGGCCAGGGATCCTTCTATCTGGTCGGGTTTGCCGCACAGAGCGTGCTCAGTGGAGCAGTAGTACGAGCACTCTCCGTAGAAACACACGTTGTTGGCTGAGAGACAGAAAAAGGAGTTAAACTGTGTTAAACATGACACAACAAAACGCTACATTTAGATATATTCTCTGATGCCACTCAGTGTTTAATACTGAGTGACTACACTCTCTCTGCCCTCTAGTCATTCACTCCACATATACTTAAAGCCCACTTTGCACATGATTAAAGTTACCTGGGGACATCCACTGACCTGTATTAATTGCTGCGATGGTCAGTAATTTTAATCCTGTGAGAATTTTCCATGTGTATAATATAAAGTAAAGTTGCATCGCTAATTAACTGTCATGCTTTGGCACAAAGTAAAGTCCCCTGATAATACTAATCCCATGCAAATGAGTGCTGTATCCCAGTAATTCAGGGCACACGACTCGCTTTGCTCCACATTTTAAAAACTGCTCATTTTTTGCTGGGCTTTTCCTTTTGCATGTTGAAAAGACTGTTGGGGTCTGAGCTAAGGATATTTCATGGTTGTTTACCTTCTGAGTGTTGTCACAAAAATACAATTGATGGTTTGTGAAACAGCTGATTTACACTGAAGCTGTGTATTCATCAGTGATGTGGCCGTAGTAAAATCATCTTTAAGTTTTCGACTGTAGGTGAGTCTCTGAAACTGGTAACTCGGCCTGTTTTCACTGTGTACCTGGTGAAATGAAGAAGGTCCTCCAGAGCTTTTTGTCTCGCGTAACATCTCGGATCTCCTTTGTCATGTTGACCAACCTGCCGGCCACAGGGGGGACACGACGGAAGTCCAGGATCCTACGGGACAGAGACAAATACTGACGTCAGCCATTGGTTTGTGAGCTTCTGTTTTGAAGCCTCGAGTCTGGCATTTTGAACAGAAGTGACCATAATTGGAAGAGATGGGAGGGCAGGTCAATCAAACCGGGGATGCCCCGAAACATACCGCTGAATTATTTTCAGAGGGAACATCATAATACGGATCAGAAGGAGTGAATTTAGCAATATGACACCATAATGACTTTTGGAAAAAAAATAATTGACTTTGTATTTCATGAGAGAAGTTAATGCTTTTTGAATGGGAGTCTAATAGAGTCAAGAGTTTTTTTGGAGCCAGCCCCTAGTGGTCCTCAGTGGTATTGCACTTGAAAGCACTTCTGCGTTGGCTTCACTTTTAAAACACTTTTGTATACAGTGTATGGTTCAGCCTTTAGAGTACAAATTTTCAAATATTGAGGCACGCCTCCCCAGAGAGTCTGAGGCAAAACTGATGAGGTGCCTGTCTTCTAAAAACAACAGGATATTAATCATGTTGCCTGTCCTGCTGATTCGGGCCACGAACCAACAGTTGCGGGAGTGGCAGCGACACACAGCTGAGGGAGGTCATTAATCTGCTCACGCCTCCTCAGAGAGTCATAATTAAGTAAAGCCCAAACACACAGACCTGACGCACATATTTTTGAACACATGCTCCTTCACTGAGGGGAACCAGTGATTTATCCATCAGGCCAGTGGTGCAAACAAACTGTACTCTCATGGTGAAACTGTGTGGTGGAGGCTGTAGCTCAGTTGGTAGAGTGGGTTGCACACTAATCAGAAGGTTGGTGGTTTGATCCCAGCTCCTCCTGTCCACATGCTTAAGTGTCCTTGAGCAAGACACTGAACCCTAAAATTGCTCCGGATGGTGAACCATCGGTGCGTTGTAAGTCGCTTTGGATAAAAGCGTCAGCTAAATGTAATGTAATGAAACCACATGTGATATAATGTTGCTGCCAACAGGGGGCACTGTGACATAAGGAAGGACCTGAGAGTGACACTACGTGGTCATAAACCTGCCTGTGGCATTGATTCAACATCAAACACATTTTAACTCTCTAAATTTAATATAAATTTATTGGAGACATAGACTTCCAGATTAAAGATGTCTCTATTCGATTTGGGGATTTTAAGTTTGTTACTTCTTTTAACTGGAAACTAGCATAAGTGTCGATGTACGATGGAGAGAAAGGTTTAATATGGCTGTTATATTGAGAGATGTGCGTGCCACATGCCTTTTTTATTCATGTGCAGCCGCTGCCATCAATACCACCCAACTACAAAATCAGCACGGGCTCTTTAAAAATTGATACCCCCGACAACACCTAATGGCTGAGGCCTGGGGGCAGAGAGACACAGGAAGACGGAGCGAGATTAAAGATGGAGGCAGGGGAACGAGACTACAGAGAGAGAGAGAGAGAGAGGGAAGGAACCAGGTGGAGACAGAAAGAAAAAGATCGTACAAATGATGCCATCAAGTAGTAGGCGGGCGGAGTGAGACAGGCAGTCATGTCTCTTTCCTCCTCGCTGTCAAACAGACAGATGGACACAGGATGGAGGTTTGTACAGTGCTGTTTTGGCCTGCTGGGCCTGGGCCTGCTGCCACGCTAAAGGGAACAGCGAGGGCCGCCTTCCTTTGTCGCTCTTCATCACACTTTTTCTGTCTTTAATAAACCTCATTCCCACAGTGGCTATTTTAAACTCATGTTATATTCATTGATTGAGAGACGCACACAACACCGGTCGGGATCACTCTTCCACATATTCCCAGGTGAAAAATGTATAAGCTGAGAGTGGCTCATAAATTTGGAGCTACTGTATGTGGTTAAATATTTTAAGGCCATATTGGGCCCTGTGTGTCTTCATATCTGCTGACTACCTGAAGCCGCAATACCAAGTGCACTTCCCAGTTAAAGCCAATCACATAATTAATGACGCTTAAAGCAGGGTAGCCTGAATAGGAAAAGACCTTGTCTGGGTGTTGTGTGTGTGTGTGTGTGTGTGTGTGTGTGTGTGTGTGTGTGTGTGTGTGTGTGTGCGAGTGCTGCTTTAAAAGAGCCTGTGTGTGTCTGTGGGCCCCCTGGGAGGCAGTGTAGCCTCAGCCTCTGCACCAGCAGCAGCTCTGTGGACAGGCCCTAATTTAGAACAGACAAAATAAGGGAGAAAAAAATAAATAAAGCGCTGCTTTTGGCAAACCCTGCCTGACTTATATTTAGAATGGGCACAGGGCCTTTCGTGCCTTTGGTTTCCTCCTCTTCCCCTGAACCCACTCATATGCTAGAGCGTGTGAGCGTATTTTCATGTGTGTGTGTACAGAGGAGGACCAGATGTGTAGCAGACTGGTGAAGAGCGCCGCTGCTAATGCAATTGCTGATGAACTGTGTCATTGTGCCTGAAGGAAAAGCAGATTCAACATCCCTACCCTCTGTGGCCCCATTGTGTGTGTGTGTGTGTGTGTGCGTGTGTGTGTGTGCGTGCGTGCGTGTGTGACCTCAGTATCATCTTGTGTCAGTACAGAGCAACACCAGCATACACACCACAACACAATCGCTCTGCTCATAATAACATACAGCCACAGTGACGTCAGCTTCACTTTAATAGCAACACTGCCACTAAAACTATTTTTCTCTCTCTTTCTCTGTCTCTCTCTCTCTCTCTCTCTCTGATCAGAGAGGCTCATGAGAATTTCTCTTTTCATTAAAGTCTCTCCAGCAGGCCGGTGGCCCATAAAGTGTCAGCCTTGTAAAGGCAGTGAAGTCACAGAGCGTGGTGGTTAGCTAAGCAACGAGGCTGCAGTCATTGTTCAGTCAGATTCTAGCTGCGGGAGGGCGGCATTCGTTCTCTATGACTCATGGCCTCTTGGAGCTCAGAGCCCCGGCTGTACGGGCCGAGCTCACACCACTCACTGGGTTTAAAAAAAAAATTAAAATAAGATGAGTTTCTGAGGGACGGGGACGGTGAGAGGGAGCAGCAAATGTACAAATAAGCGCAGAGTGCGTGGAAGGCGTTGATGCGCAGAAGAGAAATATGCCGGCAGTCATGCCTGTATTCAGACACACATTTACTTCAGCTGTATTGCTATACTTGGGAGGACCTGCTTCAGAGCCTAATCCTAATCCTGAACTAACCTGAATGTGAACCTTAACCTAAACTCTAGGACACTTTATTCAGTAAAACATTTTTACCCTTTGAGCTGCCACTAAATGCAACCGCGTTATACTAATCAAGCAATTAAGAACTCTTGTAATAATTAGCAATACTTCACAGAAAATATAAAATAATTCAATCGTCCAGCTCTTGTAGACTTTCTCAATGATATCGGACAAAATAGATCAAATTCTGATATTGATAGAAGTCATCGTGATGCTCAGAACAATTATCCACAATTTTACTGCAACAGTACACAGTAGGCTACGGCAGAGCCTATGATGCAAGCGCACATGGGTACTGCTTTTGTAGACATGGCACGGTCATGAGCAGCTGGGAAGTAGCAAACGTCTGACCTCTCTGTTGGAAAATACACCTGTTGAACTAGGAAAATGTGTCTCAGGCAGCAGAAATAGAGCACATGCTGGCTGCCATGTTACCTGTTTGTGAACACTCTCAACTTGGAAGTGGGAAATTCCCAAATGAGAACTTTCCCAATTCCCAGTTGTCTGAATGCATGATTACCCTCGCTGGCAGGAGGTGGAGAAAAAAAGTTCTGCACTGGAGGTGTGAAGCATTATTGTAAGACAGCGGTAGCCGGCTCTCATGTTCTCTTTAGGATCTGTGCTCCTCCCAGGTGGTTAACAAGCTGACGGGAAAATTAGCAATCAGCGAGGAACAAAAACCTGCAGGACGCTGGCTCTCAAGGATGGAAACAAGTGCAGCACTTGGGAGTACATTCAAGAACATCAGATTTTTTTTCTCACTCAGCTGAAAGTGTTTGTAGCAACAGGACTGTTTCTGGATGTCATGGTGCTCAAGGCCTGACACCCACTGCTGCCCCAAAGGATATTTTTATAGCTGACTCTTTAATGTTATTTTGGTTATTTAGCTTTCTTTGGCTCCTGGTTTGTGGCAAGTTACATCTTTTCCTGGTTTTAACCGTGTTCCTAACAAACCTGGATATTTATATAAGGCCTGTGTAGTTCTGTTACCACTATCAGACTTTCACCTGTCTGTCCTGACCACATTTTATCTTGTTCTATTTAATTTCATTCCTATTTTTATAATTATTTACTTCCCACTGAAAATGAAAAAAAAAAAATCTATGGATGTGGAGTTTGAAGGAAGTGAGTTCACCAGACCTCCTCAACTTCTCAACTTCTCCTCATCTCTATGTGAGGCTACAACTGGTACAGCTGGTACTGGGTTGGATCGGTGGAAGGGACTCTGCCTGTGATTGTTTATTACATTGTGGGAGGATTGAGTTTGGGATTCAGGTTAATTACCAGTTGACTGACAGTAAAACAACCAGTCACAACAGCGTGCAGTTTAGAGCATGCGTTTCAATCTAGCCCTTTGAATCTGTCAGCCACGGAGTTGCATTGTGGGTAATGAAGGCGCAAGATATCGACAGAAAGGGAAGAAGAATGTGTTGAAGAAAGAAAGACAATGTTTCTAATGCTGCTGCATCGATTTTGTTCTGTTTTTTTCAGCCTGACCATTGTGAACCCAGCAGCACCTCGGTACAAGTGTTTTATGTGGAAAAAGCTACTGAAATAGATGCTTGTTTTTAAAACTTCATGTAGCCTTGGTGGAATTACTCCCAAACACTTGTCATCTTTAATTCAGAACAATGCATGTTTTTCGTGACTACTGGGTCTTTTTCCCTTGTTTAAGTTTATGGTGCTCCGAATGAGGCCAAGTTCGCCGATGAAAAAACAGCTTCGTGCGGCAAGATCATCTACAGTATCATTGTCTTTAAATGGCCTTGAAATCCAACAGATATGACAATGTAATACTACAAACACCATATACGACACACACACACACACACACACACACACACACACACACACACACACAGAAGCCCCTGAGCATCGTGACAGGTTAGTTTTCACCTACTTGTCCAGATGAAAGGCTGCAATCTCAGCATTGTGTCTTTCAAAGTCGGAGAAGTAGAAGAAGTCCGGCGGCGTTTCCTGCTCCCGAGTCTGTCTGCAGGAGCACAAAGAAGATGTCCAATTGTTTATCATCAAGCTGAACATGTAATCAATTATCACAGACCAATTCATACATCTGGATTGAAAAAACATTGCACAGAGCAGGAGTTCAACAGGAATTCACAGCATTTGATAGATTTACTGCACATGGACACTCAAATCAAACCCATGTCTTCCACAGATGTCTCACTCCACAGCGGCCCAGTTAGTAATAAAACCCTCTGCCTTTACACCTGTGTACCTAATACTGCGAACAGCGTTTGTGAGCAATAACCGAGACACCATAAACGAGTGTCCTTGCCTCACAAAAAAAGCCCCTCATCGGAGTTACTGTTGGTGTTTTGTGGGGCGGCGAGGAGAAGGCGACGATCCAAGGTCAAAGACTTCCTCCTGAAGCGTCCGCTCCTGTTCTCGGCCTGTACCTATTTCTGTCTGGCTCTGATCCTTCCAACCCCCTTAAAAATGCTTTCCACACGCATTTTTGCCTTAAAGCTCTTACTGGAGGGAAAAGAGGCTCTTAAAGGCTTAAATCCCACTGCTGATGGAACACGGGCCAGAATGGAGCAGGACAGACAGGATGGCCGGGGTAAAAAAAAAAAAAAAGGTGAAGTCAAAGGAAGTGGAAGGTGAAAAGACTCCTGGAGAAGGTGCTGGGTATAGAAAATATGCTAATATCTTTGGGAGAATACAAAGAGACCAGTCCATCATCAGTGTGCAGTCATTTTACAGAGGAGCTGCATATCCTAGTTATTTCTTCCTTTTGCACACAGTGCCTTCTCTTTGCTTTTTATTTTTTTTTATTTTTATTATTGACAACAGTAAATACTTTCCAGGGAGGCAGCTGAGTGTAATGACTTGGACTGCAGCCCCTGCCATTTCTACTTCAGCTGGTTGAGGGAGGATAAGAAGAATGGAAACTATCTTGGCAACTTCTCTTTCTCCCCTTCTCTGTTTATTCCCTCTGGATGCCTCTCTGTGTTTATTTCACTGAAAATCCTCTATCTCACCTCTGCTCCACTGCTCTCCCTCACGCGCAACTGTTTTCGCAGTTTTTTTTTTTTCTTGTGCAACCACGGCTTAATACTATATATCTGTCTGCATCTCTCTCTTTTTCTCTCCCTCTCCTTGTTCCATCTGTCACCCCGCTTCCTTCAGCTGGCTGGCTGATTGTACGTCCACAGCTGTGTGGCTGACATATGCACCAGTCATTAACTAACCCAACATGGAGCCCAGAAACACCCTCCAATCCACTGAAACATCCTCAATTTCCTCCTTCTCTTTATGGCTCCCGTTCTCTAATCTTCCTCCGTCCGATGCATTTGACAAGCAGCCTCGCGCAGATGGGTGGCCAAGTTCGACCGAAGTGGGCAGAGAAGTTCGAGGGTACATTTTGCATTAAAAGAGCCTAGAATATAGTTTGGAGCTTATCAAAAGATATTAAACCGTAATACTGCAATGATCAGTATCAAAATTTTGCATAAGCAGTGTGTGATTGAAGCTCAATCCTCCTTCTTTTTTTTTTACATTTCTAAATCTCAGTTACTCACTCTCTCTTCGTCTCTCTTTTGCTCGCGCCTCACACCCGAGCAAATCACAGAGGCTCTGCCAGTAAAGGCCGAGCGCTGTCTGTTGATTGTATCGCTCTCTTCTGGATAGCCTCGCTTCAGGGACACAGCTCTCGCTCTACATCAAGGAAAAATGATACTGACTTTGAAAGCGGGGAGCAGTGTCAATTTACACCAACGCTGCTCGGCCCCGCAACAGGACCATATCATTCACACCAGCACATGAAACGACTACAACCATTCTGTCATCGGGGACAGTTGTGCAAAGTCAGGAGCTGGAAATTATTTCCAGCTAAATGACAGGAAAGCAAGTCTTAGATGAATAAATCAGTGACGTCTTTTGGAGACTATAATGTAGGAAGTTTGGGATAAAAGTTTAGAAGCAAAGTGAGAAGGAGATGAACGATTCAAGCTGAAGAATTTCTCCATTTTCTGTTTGATAAATGTTGATCTGTTTTGTTTCTTCTGTAGTTGACCGTGGCTGGTTGGCGGCAATTTGGAAAGAAGGAAGTGGTTCAGATTGTTGGGAAATAAAGAGTTTTCTAGCCTGAGAACACTGAGAGGAGAAGATCGATATCACTCACGCATGCATGACAGTGGACAGTTAGCTTAGCTTGGCATCAAGAAGACAAGAAAACAGGCCTGCCTCCATCCAAAGGTGGCATATTCGCCTACCAACACTTGTAAAACTCACTAATAAACACTATATTTGATCTAAAATTGGAAAAGAAGAAGCTTTTTCAATTTAATTCATTTTAAATTCAAACACTAGTTTGTTCTTTGAATAAATTTACAGCACAAAAAACAAAACTGGTTCACTGGTTCAATTTGTCAGTCAAATTGGTGGCTAAAGCATTTGCTCAACATGCTTTGGATGTATTATCCAGGGTAGAAGAGGGATCCCTCATCAGTTCCTGACATTAAAAGATCACATCTGAATTCTAAGATTACAGTGTATTGCATTTTGTTCATATTTTAAAGCCCCTATGGGGCACTATAAATCAAGTTGATCTGACTCCATTAGACCCCAGATTTACCAGAAGAGCCCTTCTTTCAGTAAAGGTTGTAAAAGTTGTAGAAGCAGGAATGCTGCAACTTGTTTAGTTTTTTTTTTTAATTTTCAGGTCTTTTCTATTTATTTTTCCAGTAAGCAGAATGATATAAAATCAGGAAATTGTACAGACTCCACAACCCTGGCATTAAAAATAAATAGATAAATAAAATGAAATATAAGAACAATAAAAGAAAGATGGAAGATAAAATAAAATGTGGTTTTACATGGTACAGATGGGTGAGGAGGGGGTTTATGTGCTTTTTTAATTTTTTTTATTTTGCTGGGCTCCCACAAGTCTTTTTGTCATCCTGGTTGCCAGGCAACCAGTGGCGATGTCAGTCCTGTTATTTAGTGATGTCTTAATTAGGGAGCTTGAGCAGTGTCGGTAGGCAGATGTTGTTACTTTTAGACAGAGCTAGCCTGGCTGTTTATTCACATCTTTATGCTAAGCTAAGCTAACAAGCTGCTGGCTGTAGCTTCCATTTTAAGGGACAGATACAAGAATGTAGAAATCTTCTTATCAAACTCTCCGCAACAAAATGACGCAGTGACAGCTGCCATCAAATATTAAAACAATTTTTTTAGTTCTGATATTTGACATTTTGGAGATATTTTGAAACAACAAGGTGAAATAGCATAAATAAAACACCACTTGAGAAAAAGAAAGCAACTGTTTGAGATAAACTAGGCTAAATTAATAATAATCCAACCAAGTTCATAACCGAAAAATGACTACAGAAAAAATGTCTAACAGATGTAACTTGCCAGTGGGCCGATTTCATGACCGGCTGACCGTACAGGAGGCGTAGTCATGGAGATTTCTTGGAGGATAAGAATGAGCAAACATTCTCATGCAATGATTCATGGTCACTCAGCCTTTAAGAAACTCATAAGAATACTTCACACAGTCCTGAGACATTGCTCTCTCTATATAGGGGAAGATGTACACAATAAGCTGCTTTATTCATGAGCTTCAATATGCACCAAACGCACGTCCCACTGATACGTGCCAGGTGCGCATGCTTTGTGTCAAAGCTTTTCTATGAGTATGTGGACGGTAATATGAGCGAGCAGCGTGTGAACAGAGGCATGTGTTTGCATGAGACATATTTCTCTGCCTTCGGCCCGGCTGGAAAACGTGGCTGCACTGATGTTCTCCTCTCAGGAAGCAGGAAGGCTGGATAATTACCGTGATCCACAACCAATTCAAATGTCAATAAAGTTATTTAGAGCATGGCATTACCCCCCCACCCACCCCACCCACCCCCACCGACCGGGAGAGCACAAATAAAAAGAGAGGGAAAAGTGAGGGAAGGAGATATGCGAGGAAAAGGCACCGAGGTTAAACAGGCAGATTAACAGGGACAGCGTAGAGGACGACCTACAGCCAATGTCTCTGTGTTGTTTGACGAACAAACATGCAGCTGTTATGCATTATGTAACATTACATTCGAATCCTCCAACAGCGGCACCTGTGTTCTGGAAAATTCGAGCGTGTTCTGATCAAACAAACCATTAGGGGTATGTTGCTACGGGGAAGCTGCGCCGCCGACGTACGGCAGAGGGAACATACATAAATGCATGACCACAGAATAAAGTCTATAAATGTTTGAGTACACAGTATGCGCTGAGCTCAGAGAAAACAGGGAGGAGGGCCGAGATGTCGGTTGCTCAAGAGCTGCTCGTCCCCTTCACTTTAGACTGCCTGGCTGAGCTTAACCTCTAAAATATTCACAAATCCACAGCGGATTTATGCTGAATGAAAAGTAGATATCTTGCACCAAGCTGCCAGATGAAGCCTGTATTTCTTTCCATCCTCAGTAGGGGAAAAGAAACAGTGTGTATGTGAGGAGGACTTGGTTTACGCCCTGTTTCAACCACATCAGCTCCTTTATCGTCATCAGCAGGTGAGCTGAGCATGCCCAGTGTGACCCTGGCCCCGCTGTAAACACATAGTTTACACTGGGTGGCCAGACAGTTTCTTGGCTCCGCTCTCCGCTCCGAGGGGCCCCCGGCAGCCAACGGGGCAGCGGCGGTCTATCAGCAGACACACATCAGTGTGAAAACATCAAGATGAAAGAGAGCCCTGCATCTGGAAAACCTACCTGGGCGTACAACACCGAGCTGACCTCTCCAACACCAGCAGGAGAGAGAGGGGAAGGAAGGAAGAGGCATTTCCTTTTGCCCTGTTATTGACATTAAGCTGAAAATAAAGGGATGTGCTGCAAGCATCACTTGGCCCGTTCTGGTATCGGTCTCTTCAGTAGGAGTCTGAATGGTCACAACAGAGGTGACACGTTACAGCTTTACCTACATTTCCCAGAAAGCAACTTGATAGCAACTTTTCATAGATTTCCTCCGCTTGATAAACATCCATCGCTTTCAATCTCTACTCTATTAAATGGTTTGTAAAGCAGGCTTAGAGCCACGGAGGAAGTTATTGAATTATTTTCACAGGCTGAATCCAACACAGACTCATCAAAATATGTAACAGCTGCAAAGGTCCACAGTGAAAAGTGTTTTTGTGTCACAACAACAGCTCCAAGATTGTGAGGTGCCTACGTTTGAGGCTGCGTTGTCGAAGAAGGAAGTCATGTGATGGATAAAAAGTGACAGTGTCCCAACAGGGAGGAGGTTGGGGTAGTTGGACGGATCAAATACATGACGTTCAGCCAGTAGATCGGCGTTCAAGTCCGAGAGAAAGCAGAAATCGGTGGATTCGGTGGAAAAAGGCAGATTTATTTAAAGTATCATTTTTAACGTACGGAACGTAACTTAACTTACATACATAATGTTACTTAGTTCGGTAGTGTACTTATTTTACCCCAAACCTCTAACCATGTGTTTTTTGTGCCTAAATTCAGGGGACCTTTTGCATATGTCTGAGATGCCAGTGGGATCTGTTGGACATTCATGTGACATGGACCCAGGCCAACCAAAAAAAACCAGGCCAAGGCAAACATAAGCTTCTCACACATTTCATGTGTGAATTGTTGGAGTGCTCCTTCAACTCTTCCTGTTTACCGACTTCCCACCACTAACACGCAAAAACGTACGAAAGCTACAAATGTGGCTACTTGGTCTCCTTGTTAGAAGTTTTTCTATTTAACATATTACTGAACAAAATTCTAAATATGCAGAAGATGTTCCCTCAGCTCACCTCAAATCTGTGTTTCCCAGTTTTAGGACATCAGTGTGGCATCGCGGTGGTTTAAAGTCATTCATTATGGAGAAGAATTACAAAGTTGTGGAAGCAAAAATTATGCACAAACAATTTCTCTGTGAATTCCTTCCACACAACTCATTCCACATGCTTTATTTAATTTTCTTTTCGTGTTTTTCATGGTCCAACAGTCCTCGCTCGTGCTCTGGTTTTTCAGTTTCATCCATAGCTGAGCTGAATGACGGAAACAAAACATCATGAATATCTCATCTAAGGCGATGATCCCAGTGTCACCGTGTCACCGTGCGTTTGGATACAGCACGGAGACAATGTTTTATGTAGTTTCAAAATCAAACGACCGATCGATCACCATAAGCCTATAACTGTGGTCGTAGGCCAAAGCATAGAGGGGAAGCAGAGCGGAGGAGTAAAAAAGATATGCTGTAAAATATAAAAGGACAAGGGCATCTTCCAGCCCCAGCGGGTTCCCACCAAAGGGCTGACTCCACACACTTGTCACAGATCATCCGTCAAACCCACGGGCATAGCGAGCGCACGCACAAAACGAGCACATACACATCTGTTCACTCATACACAGACAGATACTGTACAAGCACACACATACAGTAAATGGGTTTTTCTAAACCTCAAGAGGGAGGTATTGAGCTGCAAGGTGGCAGGTAAGCTGTAAATGCCATCAGAGGGGAAGATAGTGAATCCTATTTATGGGTCACAACAAAAACAACCATAAGGAGATTGAAGATGAGAGGAGACGGTACATTGTTTTATCTCGAGCGTAACACGTGTGAAAGCTGACCTTTCCGGCAATGGCATTTGATAAATTTAGAAAAAAGCCTTTCAGCAGCATATGAGACAGGCGTACCTGCGTGTTCGCATCCAACCATACGTGTTACTGTTTACTGGCTTTTTGCTGCTCGAACCCTCCGCTGTGATTGCAGATCTGCAAGGAGGATGTGGTGCTCAAACAGGAAGCAGGTTGTTTTGTATAAGCGAGTGCTTTGGAGGTGGACATGGAGAGAACAGTTTGTGTTTGTGATGAACGGAAGGAAAGAAGGAGGGAAGTAAGCAAGGAGCTGGGGAAGGCAGGAGGGAAGCAAGGATGGAGGAAAGGAAGGAAACAAGAAAGCACGAACGAACGAACGAAAGTAAAACAGCGAAAACAATAACGAAAATGTCCAAAACACTTTTGTCAAACATTAAAACATAACGATTGACATCAGCTGAAAACAGGATCAACCTCCAAAAAAAGTCCAACTGTAGTGTGTTCAGGCGTAATGAGTCGGCCAGTAAAGATTTCACTCAAGGATTTTTAACTAGTCCACCGCAAACACCCAGGGGGTCTCTAAATGACCTTCACACCGTGATCCAGGTGTGTGTGTGTGTGTGTGTGTGTGTGTGTGTGTGTGTGTGTGTGTGGCTTCAGTTATGTGTGTCGCTGTTTCTAAGTGTGATGGCTGTCATAGCTCCCCAGGCACTGCCGTGCTCTTCATCCTCCTCCTCCTTTACTCCCTTACCCCTTCAGATCTCAGGCCTGACATACAGAGAGACAGCTGTGTCCTCCTAGCGAGGCTCGCTCTACCTCTCTCTCTCTCTGTCTGTCTTTGACACACACACACACACACACACACACACACACACACACACACACACACACACACACACACACACACACACATTTGATACATTAGAATAGAAATGCAAACGGAGCAGGACAGAGCCACAAATAGGCATATATATAGGTGCACAGAAAGAGACACACGCTCTCAAACTGGAAAATGATGAAAGTATAGAGGTAGCGGACTGACAACTCGGGTTACACAACACACACACACACACACACACACACACACACACACACACACACACACACACACACACACACACACACACACACACACACTCCTAACTCCTGTCCAGAAACAAGCTTTTCTCCGTGGAATGTATTCATGTTAAACGCGCCCTCCTTCTGAGACCAATTCATAAACGTAAACACGGCTCGCATGCATCGATGTGTACGAATAAAGATAATGTCAATATAATGAATTATGCAATAGAGATGATTTTAAAAGAAACTACATCCCAGCTTCAAGTTTTTGGCTCGGGTGTCCTCGGGGGCCAGCACCATGTAAATGCAGTCATCCTGAATAAATAACCAACGCCTTCACAACACAACAGACAGCTGCTTTTTTTTCTTCCTCTGAAGCCACTTCAAAGAGGCCTGTGCTCTAGCAAAGAATAGTCCTAAATGAAAATCACTGAGCAAAACACAGCTATTAGAGGTTTAGCGTGTGGCAAGACACCATGAAGAATGTTAGCTGTGGAAGGAGGAGGAGGAGGAGGAGGAAGGAGACACTAGAGGATTGATGTTCAACTTGATTGTTATTGAGAGGCTTTTTAGATGAAGACGAGAGACAAGGGACAGAGAGGTGAAATGCGTTAAGGACTTGCATTGCCATTATCTTTGCATTAATCCTTTAGGAAGAGGCATTTCCTAGCATGCCGACACAATTCTTCCTCCACCCTCCTCTTCCTCCCCTGCTGCCTGAGCTGTTGTCACGTCATCCTGTAAATATCTGATAAAGCGGCCGTAAAGATGAAGCCATCATCTCAACATAATCTGAGACAGATACACCACTGCCTCTGACAACAAGCTCCACGTCCTTATCTGTGCAGGAGGCACCAACAGTGCACGTCCTAATATAGCGCCACCTCTTATCTCAGCACCTCCATCGTCCTTCCATCTCTGTAAGTCTTTCTTTGTCAGAAAAAATAAATAAAAGCATCAGCCCCACTGCCTCTGTACGTCAGCTTCTCTCTCCATTGAGGAGTTACTGTCTGTGGTGTGACTGGACACAGTCTACACCTCCAGGAGTCATCCTCTCAGCGCTGGAAACATACAATTATTTCTTATTTTGTTTCAAATGCATCAAAGCCAGCAGGAAATCAGGAAGGGCCCCGAGTTAATTAAATGTCCTTTGATTAAAAAAAAAATGTAGCTTGGGAATGCAATTATGTACTGCAAAATACCTAATAGATGAATGGTTGGATGGATGGATGGACGGATGTACGGACGGACGAATGGTTGGTTGGATGCATTGATGGTTGGATGACAGACAGACAGACAGACAGACAGACAGACAGACAGACAGACAGACAGACAGACAGACAGATAGATAGATAGATAGATAGATAGATAGATAGATAGATAGATAGATAGATAGATAGATAGATAGATAGATAGATAGATAGATAGATAGATAGATAGATAGATAGATAGATAGATAGATAGATTTTCTGCTCAAATATTTCCGAGTTTCTCAGGAGGAACAGAAATCCCATTCTCCATGCACCAAATCAAGAAATAAAACATGAAGGCAATGAGAACACGTGCAAAAGATTTAAGCCGAATCTCGTAACAGAAATGTAAACGTGCATCATTGAATTCCCATATAAGCCATATAAGAGGACAACTGAACTGCTTTCTAATCTCCATTTCTAAAGCAGAGGTGGATTACACATGTGTGTGTCTCTGTAAGTAGGAAGGAGAGATGATGAATTTTCCCCGTGTGACATAAAAGACGATCCTTAATCTGCACCATTCATTCAGCGTTCAAACGCACCACATCAGTGAAGCGGCGCTGCCATCAGTTGGCTCACACAGAGCCGCATGAATGAGTAGCATGCCGGGCCGCGTATTGACCAAATAATCCCATTATGTTCCACAATCACATGGACTATGCATGTATTGCGAGTTGATTTGTGCCTTTGAAATGTAATATGATACAGTACTTCAGGGGGAAAATGAAATAGTACAGTAGTTGTGATTTGCTCAGTTTGAGTAAATCTGAGAATTTCACAGGGATTTTGTTTTCCAGGTCGGGGCACAGAGCACGACCCCCAACTTCTATCACATATCTTTTTCTATAGACCATGTATACGTGGTCTATGTGGTCTATATACGTGGACCATGGTGGCACGGTGGTGCAGTGGTTAGCATTGTCGCCTCACAGCAAAAAGGTTCCGGTCCTGGCCCTTTCTGTGCAGAGTTTGCATGTTCTCCCTGTGCTTGCGTGGGTTCTCTCCGGGTTCTCCGGCTTCCTCCCATCATCCAAAAACATGCACCTCAGGTCAGGTTACCTGGCGCTGCGCTAGTGGCAGCCTGTTGCAGCAGCTCCCCCCTGAGAGCCCCCCTGCTGTAGCGAAGAAATTTCCCCTCGGGGATTAATAGAGTGAAATAAAAAATTTTAAAAATAAAGTTAAAAATCACATTTTGAGGTACTTTACTCGAGTATTTCCATTTGATGCTACTTTATGTTTCCACTCCATTACATCTCAGAGGGAAATATTGTACTTACTGCTCCCTTACAAGTATTTGACAGTTTTCGTTACTTTTCAGATTAAGATTTGACACAATGGATAATATAGCAACTTTTAAAAATACAACACATTGCTTTCAAATCTTTTTGATTTCATGTGTGAGTTACTGGATACATTAATATCCCCCAAGGGGATGAATAAAGCATCTATCTAAAAAAATGTTTTTGTTTTTTCTTCTTTCTTCTCCCAGCAATCATCGGCGACCCCTCACATTTATCTGCTGACCTTGGATATGAAACTGGATATAAAGTAGTTCAAACTAGCTCCACCTGCAGCAACTACAACAGTAAAATGCTGCTGACACACTGATGATTCAGTATTAATAATCTAATGATGTCATAGATATTAATATATCAGTCAGAGGGAGCAAATCAGGAATTTTACTTGAATATTTTAACCACATTTTGCTGCTAATACTCGTTTACTTTTACTTGAGTAGGATTTTTGAATGCAGGAATTAATGATCTATTTTTACATTGCTGCAATGGTATTATTACTTCAGTATAAATTATGTAAATACTTCTTCTACTACTGACATTTCACTGCTAAAATATTTAGCTAAATAGCTCTTATCAAAGAAGTGTCCACCACACACAACAGACCGGCCGACACCGCCATCCAGAGAGCTCTGCAGCTCTGCTGGACTGTAATCAAATAGAAAAGAAACAGTGTTGAGTTAATATGTAATTTGTAACAATAACCACCAACCAAAATTTCCTAAGTGTTCCTAAATTAAATTATATGGCAGTTACAGCTGCATAATAACAATTACGGACATCTTATCTTGATGACTTTCCTGTGATGCAGATCTTTGGTTAAACACTGATTTGTTAAACTAAACCTCAATGCAGAAGTTAAAGTAGCTACAGTGTTATTAAGAAGCTCCAGTCTCCAGCCATCTTTGATCAGGGTTATTTATTTGCCGGTCAAGCTTGCCAGCTCGCAGTCTGTGGTTTTGGCTCTTCCCATTTAGGTTAAACTCCAGCAGTGAGATTTTATCAGCTGCCTCCTGCCTGTGTTATTAGATTAACTTAAAGTCTGATCAGTTGCTTACAACATTCATGCATGTAGCAGTGAATAATAGAGTATCAAACAGAAAAGCAGAACAGAATAAGCGATTCAAGATCGATAGTGAGATCAATTATCCACATCTGTAATTGCGGCATATATGACTTCATTGGAGGCGCTTGGAGTGCCAGTTTGTAAAAATAGCCTCCATTCAGAATAAAAATCTCCACTGGATGATTAGGGGACAGGCTTGGCTAAGACTGATTGCTGTGGCCTTTCCTGAGCTATTCTGGCTCTGCTGAGTGTGTGCCTTCCACTCAACATTGATCTATCGACCCACAGTCCAGTAAAACCTTGCTCAGACCAAAAGGTGAATCACACACGCACCCACACACACCCACCCACCCACGCACGCACGCACGCACGCACGCACGCACACACCACCGACGACGACGACGACGACGACAACACACACACACACACACACACACACACACACACACACACACACACACACACACACACACACACACACACACACAGACTAACAAGCATGTTGATTTTTGATGACAAGATTGATGTAGCCTCTCTAAATTCTCCTTGCGTCAACAATAGACAGCCACTCTTGTTCTCCAGTGTGTGTGTGTGTGTGTGTGTGTGTGTGCGTGCGTGCGTGCGTGCGTGTGTGTGTGTATGTGGTCGTGTGCCATTGAACAGCCTTTGTGGGCTTTTGTGACAGGGATGCAATCACCTCAGTGTAATTGGAATTGAGCAGTTCATCCATGTAACTGCGCGGCTCAGTAGGTAGGGTGAGGAAAACGATTGCGATTGTGCACTGTGATGAGATGCAGGTCGGTGCCGTGGGGTTAAAGGTTAGTTATATGGTGGAAGACATCACCATGTTCAGAGAGAGGTACTTACAATACTGGGGGAAAAAAGTGCTGCTCGCAACTGACAAAAGCATTTATGAATGACTGAAGAGGGTCTTTTATTCCTGAGAAGTGTAATCCTAACAGGAGAGGAATCGGTCTTTTGAGTTTCACGTATATCTGACTGTGTGTGTGAGAGACCGTCTCTGTTCAACACGCACATCCACTGAGGTTTCCTCTCCAGCAACAAATGGCCTCAGCCTCTGTGCTGCTACATACAAAGCTGCTCCTTTACAGTTCTGTCATGGCCGCTCTTTCTCTCGCTTTATGTCTGTATTTCACCTCCACTCTGCCACAGCCAGTCGAGCGTGCAGAGGAAAGCCTGCTTTTTACGGCTTTGTATTTACAGTGTGCACATGCGTCAGGAGGACCACCGTACCTCACACTCCGTCGGGCAGGTAACATTACTTCCTCATACGCTGCGGGTTTTCTAAGGCTGCATTGAACTAACCAGAAATGCAAATGAAGATTAAAATCTTCACCAGATCATTATGATGAGTCAGCTGTTTATTGTACAAACTGTCAAAGTTCAATTGCAGGTAGTTTGGCTGGGCACTTTACCACAATTAGGGCTGAGTAGTGTTCAAATCATTCTGATTCTGGTGCAGATACAGACATCTGGAACTTAATATTAGTTCCTGACTGATGCTTTATTTATTTATTTTTTTAAACCAATTTTATGAAATCCATTTTAAGAAAATTATAATCACTTCACACATTACAGTACAAATCTTTAGATTTCATGCAGTTTAGAGGGGCAGTGTATAACTCAGGTTGTTGTCTGTAACCCCAATTAACAGCTGTCCCTTAAATGCCTCGCATGCGAGCTATAGCGAGACGCGACAATTTACAGATTTTCCCAAAACGCCTCAGACTATCAGTACTTGATAGCTAGCCAGCTGTGCACAGAGAAGCCTCCAGTTACTTCAGCGCATGCAGCTCAGACAAGTATGGAGCCAGAAATTAGTTTGAAAAGCCAATCTAACGTAAGATTTACTCACCTAAACAGGCCAGCCAGTTCGAGTCTACATATAGTAAACACTGTTGCTCACTGATGTTGATGAGATTTACTTCTGCATAAACACAGCCAGTAAAACGTGTTAATGAAGCCTATCAAAACTTGGTACCGAATGACAAGGTATTAATTGATAATAGATGACATGGAAGCAATTTGATTGTGGCTTTTAAAGTGCTGAAGTTCAGTACCCAGCACTAATGACGTTAGACAATCAGCATCCTGCTGTTTGTCAAATATAATATCTCAGTTATTACGATAATTGTATTATATGTCTAACACTATAGAAAACGAAATATCTTGGCACCAGCTCGGGCTCCAGGAAACTGACGGATATATTACAGTAGGATGAATATACTGATAAAAACAAACGCAGCAGAGAAACTGTCAAACTCTCTGACAAAAACAGAGAAGCGCCTGAGATGAAACCCAAACCAATTGCCTTTTTCCCCCCCTGAACCACAATTACTGCTAATTATCAGCTTCTCAGCTCTCCTCAGCCTCTCCCCTTAGCACTCGAGGCACGTAGCACACATCCATCTGCTCGCATCTCGGGCCATTCTTCTCCCGCTTTATGTCCCTCTCCCCTCGCGCAAGCAGCCCTCATCTGCCTGTAACCAAAACAGCGCAGGAGGAAGCCGGGGTGTCGCCGGGCCTGATGGGACAGCGTGAGCGCTGGCGCTTTTCATTATTCATGCCCGCCCTCTTTCTCGTCGCACTTTTCCCTTCTTCCTCCCCTCAATCCCTTCATCCGCCCTTTTGCTCTCACAGCGTGCGATGGATTCATTAGAAGGCATTACGGAGAATGCCTGGCGTTACCGTGCTTCCATCCTGATGGACCCGGTGCAGGAAGGAGAGGGAGAGGGAAAAAGACGAGGGGATGAGTATTCGGAGCAGACACAGGAAGAAGAAAATGTGAGAGGTAACACAACAGCAACACTCATGAGAGGAGACAGGAAACCAGGCAGACAGGTAGAGTTTGTTCTTGAAGGTACATTTTTATAATCTGTGCTTGCAACAATAGACACTGCTCTCTTTTTTCCTCATGCTGTGTGTTTCCGTCTTAACATGAGTGTTGGCTTGTTCTCATGACGTCCCTCTTGGCGCTGAACCTGGTGTGCCTTCTCTCTCCCTCTGATATTCACCTCCTCCGATACACCTGTCTCTCTTTGTTTCTGCCTCCCACTGTTCGTGAAGTGAACAGACATGTGGCAACACGGGAGAGGCGATAGTCCAAAGACACACACCGTAAAACACATGTTGAAGAGCTGATACCCTTAAACCTCAGATTGAACATCACTGATGACCACGTCGGTGCATCTCCATGCTGGGGACTCTTCATCCCAGATTAAGACTCTCTGTTTGACACATCTTAATGGCACAAAGACACACTGCAGAAGGACACGGCCAATATTAATCTTCCTTTGAGAGAGGGGCCCTGTCTCTCACACACACACACACACACACACACACACACACACACACACACACACACACACACACACACACACGCATAAGCACATATTCCCTGAGGCAGCGGAGACAAGTCAGTGTGATTAAGTGTGTCAGAGTGTGCATGTGCTCGAATGTATGGATGTGCTTTTGCATTTGCATAGATGTCTCTACTAGTTTTGCTCATTTGCGAGCACATTTTACTGACACGCACACACAGAAGATGTTATATGGTGCCATTTGTGGCATCAGAAACAGAGCATGAAAGCCACAGAAAAGACACGGGCCTCTTTCTAAGCTCATCAAGCGCCTCTCGGAGCTGATAGACTGCAGCTTACAGTACCAGCAGTAGTAGCTGCTAGAGGCTACACTAGTGAGAACAAAGCCGAGGCTCTATGAAACATCACACAGGCCAGCGCCATCCAAACCCCCGAAGAACCTCTCCAGTGCGCCGCTCATTGTGCCGCGGACTTATCAGGCTGCTCCTGAATAGAACGCACTAATAGAATTATGAGGAGGGAATGAAAGGAGAGGAGAATGGCAGCCATGTTTCTGTTGAGAGCGGATTCATTTCCAGAGGAGGAAGCGGTCTCATGGACATATGTTGTAGCCATTGTGCAAGCTCCAGTCAATAAGGCCGGGGCTGACACTGAATGAACTCTCAGGCACGAAGTAAAAGCACCCGGAGGAGTCACATCCACATCTGTGATTGGGTAGCAGGCAATAGAAAACAGAGAGAGAGAGAGAGAGTGAGAGAGCGTAAGAGAGAGACGTGAACAGCAGGCGAGGCTATTTCCAGTGAGGTTTGATGCTGACTGAGCAGGTGGAAAAGTAGAATTTCAAGTCGTAGACACACACACACAGAGGCTACCTGCTGTCTCCCAAACACACACACATCTTCACGCTGAAAAGTGTACGGTGATGCGAGTAAAGAGTGTGTGCATCCCCACGAGGGAGGCTGAGGTCAGAGCAGTCTGCACTACCTAGAAACAGCGTGACATGGCCGACCAGCCTCACCCGAGAGTCAATCCGATCAACAGCGCGACACTATGTATTTTAATAGTTTATTATGCACTCGGGTCCAGTCTCATGTTATTAACTTAATAACAAAGTTCATGAAGTCCTTTCAAATGCATTTACTGAAGTTGCAGTGCTTAAAGAATGTGTTGTTCCTGATTGTGTTTTGATCCGAGACACACTTAACCAAATTCTATCATTAAAAAGTCAAATTAGGAAAATTTTATAGGTGCAAAAAAAAATCACCCATGCATTATCATCATCTGATTTTCATTGCCAAATTAGAATTCACAAATATCACCCTCCCAAAATGAATGCTGGCATGAAAATTAGACTCAAACTCAAAGAGAAATATATTCTCCTCACAGCAGGTTCAGGCATCTTTGCTCAGGCCATTAACAAAGTGCTCGCTTGCTGCTATGTGGAAGACAGCTTTAGGATTTCCTCTTGACTTTTCATTCATCAGTCGCAGAGAAAATTTCCTGCAAGCGTCAATAATTTAGGCAAATAAGGCAAATTACAGTGTTGCAATTAGAGGGGACAGTGTGCTCCTCTAAATTGCAGCCCTAATTTGTCACTGATAATATGGGTGTATTTTCACTGAAAAATTAAGTCTAGTTGAATTTTAAAATATGGGAAACCATTTAATTCAAATTTTGCCATTTCCTTCAAATTGAATCTGTCAACACTACAGTCTTTTATACATCAGTCGTTTTACTGTATATGTATCCCCATTATTGTACTGTATGTGCAGGCAGGGCCGATACAGGCTGCCGGGCTGCTCTTGCTCAAATTGACACACGAATGGCTCCATAAGCAGCAGCTCCAATTGTGAGCGGATGGATGACAACATTTCTGCACTTTGTGCACATGATAAGGTTTTATAAGAGACATCAATACCCTTGGGGACACGCATATGGCAAATTGGAAATTTAGTTATCCAAATATTTCAAGGAGCCCGAGCCTGTGTGAAGGCAGAGCTAATCTCATTGGCTGAGACCTCAGTGGGCAGAAACCAGAGACACATTTGTTGAGCTGATAAATTAAGTCAGCCACTGAAGCAAGGAAAGAACTCCAAACAGAAAAAAAAAAATACTTTTTAGTTCGTTCATGACATTGTATTTTTGTGATGCTGCAACTAACAATTATTTTCTTAATTATTTAGCCAACTATTTTGTTCTATAAAATATCAAAGAACATACAAATTACTCAATGCAAAAGCTTGTAATACACCTGCCATTCTACTAAAGGGCACTGTGTCAGTGTGGCTTGATAAGTAAGGTGTCTTAAGTTTAGACATCAAAAATCACATTAAGTTAAAAAAAAAAAAAAAAAAAAAAAACGTGGTTTGGGTTAGAATTACTAATTTACTCAGTCTCCTATCACATCTCACACAAATGCTTCTCTCCACCTCTGCTTTCTCCAGCTTTATAACATTACACCACGTCTTAGAGCGGGTTGGATGACGACCTGCCACACCCAATGCATCAACGTCGCTCTGCTACTCAACAAAAAGGTTAGTCTCAACATTTTAGCAAACAGCAGCACCCACCCAAGGCTAGAAGGCTGAAGGAGGACAGAGATGACAACGAAGATCCTTTAACCTCCCTAGTTTCTAATTACAAGCCTCTTCAGTCATTATTGAGAGACACGCACATGGGAGGTGAGCGCTAGATGTAGTGATTGAATATTGTACGTAAGCCTCCCCCAGAGTCATCATGTGTGTGTGTGTGTGTGTGTGTGTGTGTGTGTGTGTGTGTGTGTGTGTATGTGCTCCAAATGGCACCATAAGTATGGCCTGGCTACATGTAAATGCCATCAGATTGCCTCTGATTGGGGCTGAAGTCATCCCTCTCCCCGTCTTGTCTTTCATGTTGGCTACATTAGTGACAGGAGAGTAATCAAAGCTGCCATTAATGCCTGGCCATTTCCTCTGCCCTTGTCATGCAGGCCCACAGGGCACGACTATGCTTGCACTGGACTGGAGTACAGAGTGGGGGAAAAAAGGGCTAAAACCACCGAGCTAATGGATTTCCCTCATTTCCTGTGGCTTTGGACTTGAAAGACAGAAAAAAAATATATCAGATGCGAATGGTGGTGAGAGTAGTGCTTTGTTAACAGTGTGACTTTAGAGACAAAGGGGGGCTATCTTTTAATCACCATAAACTAAGAAATACTGCAGCAAGCAAGTCAATCTTTGAGACGAAATGATCTATGCTGTATGGCAGGAGAACAATGAAACCTTTTCTTGACAAGTTTCTGTCATAAATGTGCACTTAACATAACACAATATTGGAATACGGAGGGTGTGGGGGGGAATAATTTGTTTTGCTTTTATACATTTAATATAGTAAAAGAAAAACAAAACTACAATCAAAAACCTTAAAAATTATTTTATTTCTCTTAGTTACTATTTACACATAGCATCCAAACTTTGAAGCTGCAGTGAGTCCGATTAGCGTAGCATGAATATGGAAACAGAGAAAGAGCTCAACTGCCTCTGTCTGAATGTAAAAAAAAAAATCTCTTTAAATAGTAGTGTCACTGCATGACTCAAAACCACAACTTATTGTGATTACATTTACGTTTACTCTTTTTTTTTTTTTTTACCTTCGCATAAACCATGCTAATCGCTTTTCAGACTATTCATCCTGTTCTTTCTCTCTCTCTCTGTCTGTCTTTCTCTCTCTCTCTCTCTTTCAATTTCAGAATCACACAGAACACTACAAACAACTAAAGAGCTTTATTTTAGTCTTGCGCCTGCTGTGCACAATTTCATTTAACTGTGCCTCAACTTGTGAGTTACTTTAATCAATTCTAGCCTAAAATTACCCACCATCCACCACTGTGCCAGTCCCTATTAAAGCTATGTCTTTGTCCCGGTGCTCTGAACATGGGCTGCAAACTATGTGAGTGATTAGTAATGCAACCCCCTCCAAATTCTTTCATGTCTGGATTAAAATTTATTGCTGAAACAATTAGTCTAATTATACTGTTTGCCGCCTGGCTACGAAGGCGGTGACATGCCACTGGAACAAGATCCAACCTGTGTGCTTCTTTGCATCTCTGCGTTATTACTGATATGTTATTGCAAAATCAGAAACGCAGGGATGGTACTTGGCTACATGCAACATGGTAGGTGACTGGCATGTCTGATTTATGATCTCTACGGATCACCGTTCACACCTCATAGCTAAAGTAATACACACTTGACAAGAGCAGAAGAGAGGAGCGTTTAAGCAAGCACTCTTCTGTTGTTTCTGGGAAGGAAAAAAAAAAAACAGCGAGGGGCAGCGAAGGATTGAGAATCTCAGAGCTACGAGCGCTCTACAAATGAGAGACAGAGAGAAAGCCAGGAAAGTAGGTTAGCAGAGACACACAGTAAAAGAAGTAATATAAATTAGGGGGTAAGAAAAAGCATAAACCAGCAGAACACAAATCATTTGGAAACACTTTTGTAAAAAGCAGCGAATGAGAGACAGGGAGGACAGGGATGGAGGTCTGAGTGACTACAGCCAGGGCCTGCGGTGTCCTGAAATCCCAGGGCTGTGTCTGGTAAATTGGTGGGTGGGGTAAATGGTGGCTGTTGATAAGCAGATAGAAAACAGGGCTCAGCGCCTATAAATACATAATAAATACACATAGGAAAACCCTGGAGCCGTGGGACTGGCATGGCAAGGGTGCAGAGGCAGGGAAGGAAGGCTCCATACTGAGCTGTGGAGCGCTCGTGCAAAAATATTAAGCAAAAAAGAGAGATGAAACAGGTGGAGATAAGAGGGCAGAGAAACAGTAAGTGTACAAATCAGAGGAAACAAAGAAGTCATCCAGGCGCTTTAACGCGTAAATATACAAGCAACAGCCTCAATCATATCTGACTGACACAATGAGTCAGTTGTTCTATTACGTAAGACCATTTTACTCCTTCAACCTCAGAGGAGCCAACCTCTTTTTTTTTTTTTTTTATTGTACCACCATTATAACCTCACGAAAACAAGCAGAAACCGCTTGAATGGAGGCTGCTGGAAAGTATAATACAAAACTAACGTCGTTAAAAATGTATAAGGAGTGTCTGCGAAGCTTTACGAGCAAAGACAAACTGGCTTTGCGAGAGGAGTAACAATAAACAACCGATTCAGATTTTCCAGAGATGGGCCAGAGTAAAGTAGAGGCAAGAAACACAGAGGAGAGGAGCAGAGGGATGGCATACAGTACAGGGAGGCTTTTTCTCCCAGCTGAATCACTCATATGATATCAGGAGTAAATGAGGGGACGTCAGTGTCGTTGGAGGGAGGAAGAGCATGGCTCTCCTCTCGCTTTCAATTCTTCCAAGACTAGAGATTGAGGGGTGTGGCTGGAAGAAAAAGGAAGTGATGGTTAAAAGAAGTGACGGGGATGGAAAAGCGACAGAGAAAAGTAAGGAAATAGCCTGGGGAGGGTTACAAAAGCAGCATTACATTACATTTCATTTAGCTGATGCTTTTCTCCAAAGCGACTTACAGTAAGTACATTTCAACCATGAGGGTACAAATTCAGAACAACAACAATCAAGAAAGTACAATTTTCTTCAAGATAGCCAAACTTCAAACTGCTATAAGTAAGTGCCATTTTAAGTGCTACTATTCAAGGTAAAGTCTGAAGAGGTGTGTTTTTAGTTTGCGGTGGAAGATCTACAGACTTTCTGCTGTCCTGATGTCGTTGGGGAGCTCATTCCACCATTTAGGAGCCAGGACAGCAAACAGCCGTGATTTTGTAGAGTGTTTAGCTCGCAGTGAGGGAGCAACAAGCCGATTGGTAGATGCAGAGCGGAGTGAACGGGCTGGGATGTAAGGTTTGACCATGTCTTGGATGTAGACTGGACCAGATCTGTTCGCAGTACAGTACGCAAGTACCAATGTTTTGAAACGGAGAGAGAGAGGTGAATGAAGAAATAAAACCGTAAAAAGCAAGAGGAAGAATGAGGATGAGACACAAAGTAAAATAGCCTAAAAGGTGGTGATTAAATGAGCTAGTGGGAGACATGAGATCAAACTGACAGATTTATCAAAGATATTTAAGGTTCAAGAATTAAAAGCAATACCTACATGTGTACCATATGCGGAAGTAGTTTTCAATTGCTGTATTTATTCCTCCTGTCCACACTGTCCCTGAAGAAATCCCTTTCCAACATACTGTAAGAGATGGTGGGCAAAATCAATAACCCTCATCCTGTTTAAAAAATCAATTAAAGTCAACACCATCTCCTAAAGCCAGGTGGCAACACACACAATCATTTGTGAACTGCCGTTTTGAAGCCTTGAGTCTGACATTTTGGCCTTCGCCATGTTGTTTATGTTAAAGCCAGAAAAAACATATTTGGATAAGAAGGGGAGGAGCAAGCATTGGATTTGACTGAGAACTCCAGGACGCTAAGCACACACACCTATACTGAAAACCTGACTGCACTCCATCTCTTACATTGGAATCGCATCAATAAGGAATCTCTTCATGCCCAATATGGACCAACTAAAAAGTGTTTCATGAAGAGAACCTATTATTTAAACAAAAAGTGGAGTGAAGGGTGTTTGAGGAACTCAAATTCAAAAATCCATAAATGTTCATCAGTTTTACAAACAGAAAAAAATCAACGGCAAGCATTTCAATGTATCCTCTACATTAGCAAAGAGACCGTAAAGAAGCAGAAAAGTGCCGCAGCCAGCTGGCCATAGAGACACAAACTGACGCCGAGTTCTTGTGTGCTTTCACGCATTTTCCAACAAGAGAACCAAGCCGTAAATCTTCAAGTAACATGCCAATTTCTCTTCTGCCTTGAGAAAAACTGGCTTGAAATGCAGCTTGCAACAGTAACTAATGACTTACACACCATGACAGAGGCATGCACATTTAATTCAGGGGATGAAAAATACATAGGAAAAAAAGGGGGATCTGTGCAAATTTGCATATTCAATATGCTGTCTTTTCTTAAGTCCGTTGCACTTAAATGCAGCTTTTCCATTTCTGCACTGCTGAATAAAGGAGTGAATATTGGCTGAGAGCTCAAACAAACTGCTTTTAATGTTTTCCTTACACGGAGTGACAGATGTGAAAGCCCCCTCTTTAGGACTGACTAATAAATTCTGAGTTGTACTCCTCTGTTTGGAAGAGGCGGTGTTTTGGGTAGTGCATGGTGCATGTTTAAGTGGTCTGCCTGCTTGAGTTGTTCATGGACAGTGAATTAGGGGAAGACATGTAGAATTAAAGGTGAAAGCTTTGCCCTGCATTAGACTCTAGGCTATGATTTTACCGGATCATTACTTTGAATGATGAGTCGGCCACGCCCCCTCTGAAGTTTGCTCATGCTTGGACAAGAACTGAGACTCCAAAGCTCATATTTGAATAAGCGCTGGGCAAACACCACAAATGCACCCCCACCCCTCCCTCCTCTCCCCGCCCTGCACCAAGTTAACTGAACACACTGCACAGCATCACAGTTGGTAGGGAAGCGCGCTCTCTCGCAGCACACTAATCCGTGCCATTTTGCCAAGCTGCTTTCTCCTCGCAGGGCCGAACAATGTTGAAGTCACTTTTCCTCTCTCTCTCTCTCTCTCTTTTTTTTTCTGCAAACAACAACAAATCATAATCCTTTGGTGAGCCCAACCATATGGTCTTTTCTTTATCCTTTCTTTATCCACACCCCACTGACATTAATAATCTGTAGGGCTGGAGAGACAGCGTATAGGGCCAAAACATTCCCAACATTTAAATAATCTTTCTGTCGTTCATGTACTTCTTTTGGCTGACACTGATGGGTTGATATGTCCGTACTTTATTGCTCATTATGGCGCTGCAGGATTCTACATGATCAGATTAGCAACATTTAACTGTATCTACATTTAAATGACAACATGACAACAATGTGACAGACGCTGCTGGTGAATCTATACAGCTTTAAATAGCTTTGCAGCAATTTCAGCTCCCTGTTTTGCAACTTTACTGTTGCAGGCGGTTGTTTTCGGTGAAAAGCTCTGAAAACACACAGTACACTCTCTGCTTAGTACAGACACAGTGGAGCATTTGGCAGCTTAAGACCCATCTAGCTGTTTCCTCCTGGAACCACGTGCTGAAAGGAGAGTCAGTATTGGAATTTTTATAGGGTGACCGAAAACGTGACTGTGAATGAATGCTACTGCTAGATGTTAGCTGTACATTTTGTTTATTATTATACAGTTTAGTATTTGCAGCTTGTTGTTTTGCCTCCCACTGCTCATGTATCAACCTCAGGCTGAAAAGTCCAATTAATTCATTAAAAAAAAAAAAAAAAAAAAAAAATCGAATAGTTTACGCGACTGTCATCTTGCTGTTAAAATACAGTTCCCCTTTTTTTTCTTTTACTTACCACCGCCAGAAGGTGGCGGTAATGTACCTAAAAGCTGTTTGCCAACTGCCATTAAGCATAAAACGAAGGAGAGGAAGAGCATATCATTACCAGGCTCCGGTAAAACGTGTGTAACGATTTCAGATTAGATGCTACGGTACAAATGGCTAAACCATGCAAAGACGCAAAAAGTTCTGTGTGGAACTGGTAAATAAGATGCAATCCAAACTCTGCCAGGTACAGCTAGCATAACAAGTCTACCACAGCTATGCACAGTCATTTGAGAGCGAAGCATTAAGCAGACAGTCGATCCACAGATCAACAGCCAGTGACTCGCTTTGACAACAGACAAGGTAAGTTAGATGTTGGATGTGCAGCGCAAACAACGGCGCTCATCTCAAAGAGGAAGCTGAAGACATGCTTCTCATCTGCTTTGTTCGAGGCGAGGTTTTTGGAGGTGGATGGCATTTGTTGAGACTTAACATCATAAGTGAGTCTCTGTATTTTTCTGTGTTTGTGCGTGCAGCAGCTCGGGGGTCGTGGAATGACAGTCAAAGAGTTCCCAGCGGACATCGAACAGTATTTTTTGCTAAAAAAAATGACCATCCCTAATTACTGAGTTAATTTGTCTACTCCAGAGTACAACCCCATATTACTGCGTTTGCTGTCATTGACCTGTGTCATTACATAATGGTAGCTGATGTTTTTGTTTTAGCAGGGAGCACCAACAGACACCGAAACTGTAATACGACTTCAGCGGCGTACAAAACTAAAGTGTGACAGTAAAAAACATGCAATCCAGTCTGGGAACATTATGGTGCCATTTAAGCAGCACGTCCCAAGTGAAACAAATTACATGCTGTCATTACTTGTAAATTATATTCATTTCGGAGACAACCAGTGCTGTCTGAGTGCAGAGACCGACTGGTACAATAAAGTACATCCCACCC